>NW_026652293.1:35144685-35628824 GCF_009828535.3 Hylobates moloch | reverse complement strand
TGTGTGTAGCCACCCCTTCTTTATTTTGGTTACCATTTGCATAGAATATCTTTTCCATCTCTTCACTTTCAGCCTGTGTGTCCTTAAATCTAAAACAAGTTTCTTATAAACCGTATATTGCTAGATCTTGATTTTTAAAAATCAAGCTACTCTATGCCTTTTGATTGGGGGAGTTTAACTCATTTATATTTAGAGTAATTTCTGATAGATGAGGACTTAATAATGCCACTTTGTTAATTGTTTTCTGGTCTCCAGTTCTTTTGTTCCTCTCTTCCTCTGTTGCTGTCTTCGTTATTTGAAGATTTTTTAGTAGTAATTTGTTTTGATTCTTTGCTCTTTTGCATATATATTATTGGATTTTTTTTCTGTGGTTACCACAAGGCTTGCATAAAATATTTTGTAGCTATAACCATCTACTTTAAGTTGTTAACAACTTAGCTTCAAATTGCATACAAAATCTCTACACTTTTATACCCTCCACCCCACTTTGTGTTCTTGAAGTCAGTTTCTGTCTTTTTATGTTGTTTATTCATTAACAATTTTTTGTATTGTAGTCATTCTTAACATTTTTGTCTTTTAACTTTTATATTAGTGTTAAAAGTGATTTACACACTGCTACTATGGTGTAACATTATTCTGTATTTGTATGTTTACCTTTACAAGTGAGATTTATGCTTTTATATGTTTTCACATTGCTCTTTAGCATGGTTTCCTTTCAATTTGACGAATTCCCTTAAGAATTGCTTGTAAGGCAGGTATAGTGATGACGAACTCCCTCAATCTTTGTTTGTGTGGGAAAGGCTTTATTGTATTTTCATTTTAAATAATAGTTTTGCTGGGTATAGTATTCTTGGATAGCAGAGTTTTTTCCCCCAGTACTTTGAATACATTATCACTTTCTTTCCTGGGACCCAAAATTTCAGCTGAGAAATTCACTGATAATTGTAAAGGAGTTCCTTTCTATGTGATGTCATTTTTCTCTAGCTGCTCTCAAAATTTTCTCTGTATCTTTAATTTTGACTATTTAATTATAATATGTCTCATTGTAGACATCTTTATGTTCAATCTATTTGATATCCTTTAGGCTTTTTAGCTCTGAGGTCTATTTCCTTTAGATTTTGGAAGTTTCAGATATTATTTATTTAAATAAGCCTTTCTGCTCCTTTCTCTCTCCTGTCTCCTTCTGGAACTTATATAATGCATATATTGGTTTGTTTGATGATGTCCCATAAGTCCCCACAGACTTTCTCCACTCTTTTTCATTTCTTTCCTTTTAATAATTCCAAATGATCTATTTACATGTTCACTGATTCTTTCTTCTCCTTGATCAAGTTTGCTGTTGTAGCCTTTTATTGCCTTTTTCATTTCAGTCATTGTATTATTTCAGCTCCAGATTTTGGGGGAGTTTCTTTTGGTGTGTGTGATTGCTATCTATTTGTTGAACTTCTGATTTTCTTCATGTATTGGTTTCCTGATTTGGTTTAGTTGTATATCTGTTGTCTGTAACTTGCTGAGCTTTTAAATAATTGTTTATAATTCTTTTCAGGCAATTTACAGATCTCCATTTCCTTGGGATTTGCTAGTGAAAATTCATTGTGATTCTTTTGTTATGTCATATTTCCCTGATTTGTTTTTGTGTCTGTGTTCCTTGTAGGCTTGTATTGATATCTACAAATTTGAAGAAGCAGTCATTCTTCCTGACTTTACAGGCTGGCATCAGTAGAAAAAGACCTTCACCAGTGGGTGGGTGTAAAGACATTGGCTAGGTGGGGTGTGTGTTGGTGCCTAAGTTCAGGGACACTAGGCGGCCATGTGTGGGCACTAGATTGAGTAGGACACAGAAATACTGGTTTTGAGGGCCATAGTGGTGTTTGCTCTTTGGCACCGCTGAATCTGGGTGTGTGTGAGGATGACAGCTCCAGTGGGGATGCGGTGGCACCTAGTCTTGAAAGGGCATGCATGGTGGCACTGGCTAGAGGAGAGATGAAAGTGGTATTGGATCTTGGGGACATTTGGTGGCATTGGCAGAGCAGGGCCCGGGTGGCTCTGGTTCCAGGGATGTGCAATGTCATTGGCTCTGGGCGCCTCCAGCAGTTGTGTTCTGCATTGTGAAGACTGTGGGTGTCCTCAACAGCAAAGGCTGCAGAGGTCCACAGTGGAGGCAACAGCAATTGTGGTCCTAGATGCTAAAGGCTGCTTACATCCTCCTGCTTTTCTTTTCTCCTATTCATCTTTGGATAGTTATTTAATTATTGTTTGTGGGGCAGGAGGATGAGGGCTGGTACTTCTTAGTCTGCCATCTGGTTTCCATCATTATCTGATTAAGTATTGACTATTTTTTCCTACTTTATTGCTGGCTTTTCTTTTCAATTTATTTGTAAAAATTCTTCAGGCATTTTATATGTGAATCCTTTGTCAGGTACATGAAAATACATTTTACCACTCTGTGACTTATCTTTCAACTTTCCTAATGAAATATTTTGATGAGTAGAAATCCATAATTATAATATATTATGATTTATTATTATTTTTCTATGGTTAGCATTACTTTGTCCTATTAAGAGATTTTAACCTATCTTAGGGTTGTAGGTACACTCTTTTATTAACTTTTATAGTCCATCTGGAGCTAGTTTTCTTTTCTTGGTATAGTATGAGCTAAGGGTCTCTATGTTAGTTTTATGTTGCTGTATAACCAATCACCATAAATTTAACGGCTTGAAACAACACATATTTTATGACCTCAGAGTTTCCATGGGTCAGGAGTCTGGCCGTAGCTTAGCTGTGTCCTTCACTCAGGGTCTCACAAAGATGAAATCAAGCTGTTAACTAGACTTCGAGGTCTTATCTGAGGCTTGAGTTGTTTTCCATGCTCACATAGTTGTTAGCAGAATTCATTTTCTTTTGGCTGCAGAATTCATGGCAGCTTGTTTCTTCAAAGCTACCAAGGGAAAGAGAAATATTCTACGGCTTAAGGTTGTTCACTCTAGAAACTATTGTAAGGGACTCTCTTGATTAGGTGAGACCTGCCCAGGATAATTTTATTAAAGAGAGATTCTATTGCCTTTCTTAAAATAAACTGATTAGAAACTTTAATTACATTGAAAAAAAATCCCTTGCCTTTGCCATATTCTACTGGTTACAAGCAAATTACAGATCTTTCCAACACTCAGGGGGAGAGGAATTTGTAAAGGCATGGATTCCAGGGGCAGGAATCACTGGGGACCATCTTAATATTCTGCCTACCATAATCCCTTTTTTCTCCATGTATACAATTGACTCAGGCCTATTTATTGAAGAGAAGAGAATATCATTTTCCCTACCGAACTACAGGGTCACTTTGTCACAACCATATATATGTGGGTTTGTATCTGCACAATAATCTGTTCTATTGGTCTCCTTTTCTGCCTCTGTGCCAATGCCCATATTGTTTAATGACTGTAGCTTTACCAAATGTCTTGATATCTTATAAGTCTCTAAGCTTTGTTCTTCCTCAGTATTACATTGACAATTCTTGGCTCTCTACATTTCCATACAAATCCTAGAATCAATTGGTTAATTTCCCAACCTGCCAAGATTTGGAGGAGGGGAGAAATTTTTTTGCCTTTATTAATAAATTTTCAAAAAATTTAAATTTTAATATCAGATTTTCCAATCTATAAACATGATATAGCTTTTTAATTTATATTTTAAAATTTTGTTCAATAATGTTTTATAAATTTCAGTATAGAGGTTCATATGCAATTTTCTTTTATTTATTCCTAGATATTTGATGGTTTTAAAAATGCTATGATAAGTGTCATGATTTAAAATTTTTTTTTTAGTTTGCTGTTGATATTTAGAAGTAAAACTGGTTTTTATATATATCTTACATTATTTCTAAATATATTAATTCTAATTGATAAAAGATCTGTAGAACTTTTTGGAAATACTACATATAAAATGATATAATTTTGAATGAGAGTTTTATTTTTTGCTATCATGCAATTCTTAATTTATTTCTTTTTCTGGCTTTATCGTACTGGCTAGGTCTTCCATTCTAATGTTGAATAAAAATGGAAAGGGCAGCCATATTTATCTTATTACCAATCACAAGGGGAAATTTTTCAGTAATTCTCTATTAATTATAATATTTTCTGTGGAATTTTTTCTTTTGTAGTTTCTCTTACCAAGATGAAATATGTAAGAACTATATTTGATGGCAGAAACCCATTATAAACATAAAGACACAAATAAGTTAAAAGTAAAATAGTGGAAAATGTTATATTATGTGAACACTAATTAAAAGAAAGTTAAATTGTCTATAATAATATGAGACAAAGATTGGAGGGCAAAGAATATTACCAGGGATAAAGAGAGAAATGCCATAATAATAAGGACATAAATTCCTTAAGAGGATATAACAATTCTGAATATACATATGCCTAAAAACAGCTTCAAAATACTTGAAGAAAAAGGATAGAATTGCATGGAGAAATAGACAAATCCAGAATTATATATGAAGCACTAATAATCAT
Source organism: Hylobates moloch (assembly GCF_009828535.3). NCBI lineage: Eukaryota > Metazoa > Chordata > Mammalia > Primates > Hylobatidae > Hylobates > Hylobates moloch. Next base: position 35,624,310 of record NW_026652293.1, on the reverse strand, counting down.
TTCCAATAATTGATAAAACACATAAAGAGAAGATCAGTAGGTATATAAAATATTTAACATCATCAAGCAACTTTTCATAATTACATTTATAAAAGACTCCACCCAAACAGCAGAATATACATTTTAAAGGATGCACATAAAACATTCACCAGTATGGGCTGTATTCTGAGCCATAAAACAAATTTCAGTACATTTAAAAGAATCCAAATCATACAAAGCAGTTTCTTTTTATTCAATGAGATTAAACTACATTCCAATCACCAAAAAAAAAAATGGAAATTTCCCAAATACATAAAAACAACATAGTACAGTTATAAATAACTCATGGACAAAGATGAAATCAATAGAAAAAATGTAAAATATTTTAACTGAATTAAAGTAAAAACATAGCATATCAAAACTTGTGAGATGTAGTTGAAGTACTACTTAGCAGGAAATCGATGGCGTTACGTCTTTAAATTAGAAAAGGAAGAAGCTGTCAAATAAATGACCTCATCTTCAATCTGAAAGAAACTAGAAGAGCACATGAAATATGAAGTATGCTGAAAACAGGAAATAATAAATATGTAACCTGAAACAATGACATAGAAAACCTAAGAACAAGAGAGAATATCAATGAAACCTAAACCTACTTCTTTGAGAAGATCAATAAAATTGATAAAATCTAGCCAGACTGAGCAGGGAAAAAAAAATGAAAGCACAGTTACTAAAATCAGGAACATGAGATGTGAAATCCCAACAGTTTCAGCGGATAGCAAAAGAAAAATAAGGGAATACTTCAAACAATCTTACTTCAGTAAATTTTACATGTAGATGATACAGGCAAATTCCTTGAAAGATCTAAGCTACCAAGTATCAGTGAAGTAGAAATAGCTAACCTAAACATTGCAATATCTATTTACAAAATTGAATTTGTAGTTAAAAATCTGCACAAAAAGAAAACTTCAGCACAGTTGGCTTCAGTAGTGAATTCTACTAAACATTTAAGGAAATAATAATAATACCAATTCCACAGAAATTCTTCCATTAAAACCGAATTGGAGGGACTATTTTCCAAGTCATTCCATGAGGCCAACCTTCCCCTGATGCCAAAAGCAGGAAAAAAAAAAAAAAAATCACAAGTAAAGAAAACTGCAGAAAAGTATCACTCCTGAACATAAACTCTAAAATTCCTAATAAATTTTAGCAAATTATCCCAACATATAAAAGGATTATATATCATAACGAAGCAGAGTTTATTCCAAACATGGAAGGTTACTTTAACATCCTCAAAATGTTATATACATAACACCTTACACATGATCCAGCTATTTCACCCAGAGATATGAAAGCACATGTCTGTACAAAGATTGGTACACCAATGTTCTTTGTCTGCAATAGTAAAAAACTGGAAACAACCCAAAGATCATGAACAGGGGAATGGATAAAAATTTGTATCTGCATCTAATAGAATGTTATTCAGTGACAATGAATTCCCTAAATTCCACTTCTAGCAACTACAGCAATATGTGCCCAGCACTATCAGGAACAAGGCTATCGGCCATGCATACTCTAGTCTAGAAGACTAGGCAGAAAAACTGCTTCCAACTGGGATTTATAGTTGGATTCAACAGCTCAGCCAGACGTGTAAGCCAAGGTTGCTGGAGAGTAAGGGAGTCAATAGAGGTGTTATGGCCGTGGGGAGCATAACATAGTAGAAAAAAGAGAAAATTGTCAGTGAAAACAAATTAAACCTGGAAGGAAGAGTACCTAGAGCTATAAGAGATGCAGGTCAGTCACTAGAACTTAACTTCATCAGAAATATACATACCTAAAGCCAGAAAAAATAGGGTTCTAACACACTACATACGAGGAAATTAGTTTTCTAAAACAAAAACCCCTTATCGACACATAATACTAATCCTATTTTTAAACCTAGCAGATTATGATCATTGTTTTAACATCTTACCCAGTTATGGAGAAGCATCTTAACCACTGGGAAGCACATGCTGGAGAATCCACAAATCAAAAATGTAGCTATTGGCTTTGTTGTATTGGTGAAATGTTAGCCGGAGCTAAAAATTAGCTCTGAGTGGCTTGATTTGAATTTGGAAAGAAAAGATAATCCAGGCCAAGATGGTGGCAGTGTGTACTTCTGTTGTTTGTTTTATTGTAGCTCGGCCATCCATCAGCATTCTAGAGCAACTCAATGGTACCAGACTGTGGCTGACTTAGGAGATGGCTAGATAGGTGGGTGCTCATGGATCATTGCTGGGAAATGAAGAGGGGCAGACTTAGAGCCCAGGCCCTCAGTCCTAAGGTGACTATCAAATGTATTTTTTTATACCTAATGTTAATTTTTGAAAGCCTAAATGGAAAGTCTGACTATTCATTTATTTAATAACATAAATTCTGCAAAGATTAAGGCACTTACATGCAGTCAGAACTAACTAAAATAGTAAGCAGAGAAGATTCTAAGAGCATATAAAAGTTGCTTGATTTTGGAAACTTTATATTAGAGCTGAAAAATTAAGGTTGATAAAGTGAATCTTGCAATTCCCAAATTTCCAGAACATTGAGAAATGCACCACAGAACATCTATGTAGGTTATCATATCTTTTTGTTTCAAGGACTTTTTGATTATTCAAATAATGAAGTAGCCATCCCTTTCTTTCACAGTTTTACCATAATAAAGACATCCAGTAACAATAGAGTATTCTCTTTGTTTAAAATTCTATTGGGCGGGAAGGGGAAAACTATAAAACACACTTCTGAACATTTGCAAAGAGACTGGGCATTAGATGATATTTGGGAAGTACTGTCAACATTCTGTGCGATAATAGTATGTCTATGTAGGAAAACGTGCTCATTCTTAGGTGATGTACAGTACTCCCTCTTTATCTCTTTGTCTGCAGTTTTGCTTTCCACAGTTTGTTACCAATGGTCAACCACGGTCCAAAAATATTAAGTGGAAAATTCCAGAAATAATCAACTCCTAAGTTTTAAATTGCACACTGTTCTGGGTGGTGTAATGAAATCTCATGCTGTCCTGCTCCGTCCAGCTCAGGATGTGAATCACCCCTTTGTCCAGCATATCCACCCTGTCTGCACTCCCTATTTGTCAGCTGTCTGGATTATCAGATCGACCATTGTGTATTACCATGCTTGTGTTCAAGTCACCTTATTTTAGTTCATAATGGCCTCAAAGCACAAGAGTAGTGATGTTGGCAATTCAGATATGACAAAGAGAAGCCATAAAATGCTTCCTTTAAGTGAAAAGGTGAAGGTGTTTGACTCAAGGAAAGAAAAAAAAATCATATTCTGAAGTTGCAAAGGTCTATGGTGAGACTGAATCTTCTGTCTCTGAACCTGTGAGCAGTATATTGTTATACTTGTTCTATTTTATTATTATTTATTGTTGTTAATCTTTTATTGTGACTAATAAATTAAACTTTATCTTAATATGTATGTATATGAAAAAAACCAATGTATATAGAGTTTGTTACTATCTGCAGTTTTGGGCATCCACTTGGGGGTCATGAATGTACCTCCCATGGATAAGGAGGGACTACTGTATGCTGAAGTGTTACAGATGAAGTTTTGAAATGTCTACAACTTACCTACAAATGGCTCAACCTATGTATACTTATCCTTATGTATATATATTATTTTAAATTATAGAAAAATGCTAACAATTATTAAACAAAGGTGGTAGATTTGTAGGTGTTCACTGCATCCTTATTTTAACTTTCTGGATATTTGAACTTTTTTTATAATAAAATGTTGATGAGAATGCTTCCCGCAAAGATAAAAAAAGGTTACATTTAGAATGTGTATAGAAAAAAAAGATAAAAGGAATGTATAAAAGACATGGAAGTGGAGAGACAAGGTATGCTATGTGTCTAATTGGAACTCTAAAGAGAGATAATGAAGAAGATGAGGGAAAGATAGTAGGCAAAGAGTCTTCTGAGAGACAATGTTTCAGAATTGATGAAAAATATTAACCTAAAGACCCAGCAATCATAAGCCCAGGTTGTGAATAAAACTAAATCCACACCTAGACAGATGATGAAACTTCAAAACTACAAGCATAAAGAAAAGATATTTTTCAAAACCAGAGAAAAAAGACAACTTACAAAGGAAGAAAAAATAAACTCTGAGTAGGCTTCTCAAAAGCAAGAATAGAAACTAGAAGGCAATAGAACAATATCTGTAAAATAGTGAGATAAACTAACAATGCACCTGAATCCACCACTGATAGAACCTTGTTGAAAGAACCAACAAATGATTTAGTCAAGAAAGAAATGGATACTAGAAGGACGGAGTGAGGTACAGGGTGTATTCTTAAGCAAATAAATTACTCAGCAGGTGGGTAACCTGAGCATATTAAACAATAATAAAAATGTTTACAAACTCACAAGAAGACATTTCTCTATATATTAAAGTATAACTGTCTGAGTCCATTTTGTGCTGCTGTAACAGAATACCTCAGACTGAGTGATTTATATTACAAACTGGCTCATGGTTCCAGAGGCTGAGAGTCCAAGATTGAGGGCCTGGCATCTGATGAGGGCCTTCTTGCTGCATCATAACATGGTGGAGGGCATCACATAGGAGAAAGAGAGAGAGCAAGTGAGGGCCAAACTCATCTTCTTATAAGGAACTTACTCCTGGGATAATGGTATGAATCTCTTAATGACGGCAGAGCCCTCATGGCCTAACACTTCTTAAAGATCTCACCTCTTAACACTGTGGTATTGGGGGTTGAGTTTCCAACACATGATTTTTGGGGGACACATTCAAACCATACCAATAACCTTGCACTGTTTTATTGAAATGGGCACTATAATATAAACCTTAAGCCTTACCACAATTATACAACCTTTCCCTTGAACAAACACAGATGGTAGGTATCTCTAATAATCCTCAGATTGTTCCCATGTCCCAGCCCATGACTGGGCTCAATCTCAGACTTTCAACCAAGAAACATTCTTTCATCTTTTATAATATCATATCTGATTACATGATAGGGAAAACAAGATTGCCAGGTTATTTAAACATAGGTATCTGTGGTTACGGCTAATTGATCACAGAGTCTCTAAAAATTAAGTAGATAGGTGTGGCTTGACATACATAGGAAGAAATATTTTTAGTTTACTGAGTAGACAGGCATCTAATATGAGGACCTGTGGAAGAAATTCACAGCTTCCTTTTTTTTCTTTTTTAAAAGTTCAATACTTTTGGGGGTACAAGTGTTTTTTGGTGACATGGATAAATTGTGTAAGGGTGAAGTCTGAGATTTTAGTGCACTCATCACCCAAATTGGTACATTGTACCCAATATGTAGTTTTCTCTATCTCTCATCTTCTTCCCATCCTCTCCTATTCTGAGTCTCCAAAATTCATTATAGCACTCTGCATGCACTTGTGCACCCATGGCTTAGCTCCCATTCATAAGTGAGAATATACAGTATTTGGTTTTCCATTCCTGAGTTACTTCACGTAGAATAATGGCCTCCAGCTCCATCCAAGTTGCTGCTAAAAGGACTATTTTATTCTTTTTTAATGGTCGAGTAGTATTCCATGGCGTATTTATACCACAGTTTCTTTATCCACTCATCAGTTTATGAGCACTTATGCTGGTTCTATATCTATGCAATTGGGAATTACGCTGTGATAAACATACATATGCAGGTGTCTTTTTGATAGGAATTGCACTGAATCTGTAGATTGCTTTGAGCAGTATGGTCATTTCCATGATAATTGATTCTTCCAATCCATGAGCATGGGATGTTTTTCTGTTTGTTTGTGTTATCTATGATTTCTTTCAGCAGTATTTTGTAGTTCTCCTTGTAGAGATTTTTAATCTCTTTGGTTAAGTATATTCCTAGATATTTTATTTTTTTGCAGCTATTGTAAAAGAAATTGAGTTCTTGATGTGAGTCTCAGCTTGGACATTCTTAGTGTATAGCAGTGCTACTGATTTGTGTGCATTGATTTTATAATCTGAGACTTTACTGAATTCATTGATCAAATCTAGGAGTTTTTTGGAGGAGTTTTCTAGGTGTACAATCAAATCATTGGCAAACAGAGATCCTTTGACTTCTTCTTTTCCAATTTGGATGCCCCTTATTTCTTTCTCTTGCCTGATTGCTCTGCATAATCTCTTCCAGAGTAAAAACAGAGAATACACTTTTCAATTCATTTTATTAGTATTGGATGTCTCAATACCAAGACTAGACAAACATATTATAAGAAAGAAAACTACAGATATAAACACTTGAAGATAAAAATCTTCAAGAAAACATTAACAAATCAAATCCAGCAAAACATAAAAAGGATAATATATCCCAACCAAGTGGGGTTTATTGCAGGAATATATGACTGGTTCAACATCATAAATCAAGCAATGGGCTGGGTGAGGTGGCTCACGCCTGTAATCCCAGTAAGTGGTGCCGGAACAATTGGGCATACATGTGAAAACAAAAAAGAGTCTTAGTCTGCACCTTACGCTGCATAAAAACATGAATCAAAAATGATTCATAGACTGGGAGGCCGAGGCGGGCAGATCACGAGGTCGGGAGATCGAGACCACGGTGAAACCCCGTCTCTACTAAAAATACAAAAAATTAGCCGGGCGTGGTGGCGGGCGCCTGTAGTCCCAGCTACTCGGAGAGGCTGAGGCAGGAGAATGGCATGAACCCGGGAGGCGGAGCTTGCAGTGAGCCGAGATTGCGCCACTGCACTCCAGCCTGGGCGATAGAGCGAGACTCCGTCTCAAAAAAAAAAAAAACAAACAAACAAAAATGATTCATAGACTAAATGCAAAATCTAAAACCATAACACTTCTATAATAGAAAATTCCCTAAGAGAAAACTTTCACAATATGGGTTAGGCAAAGAATTTGTAGACATGACACCAAAAGCTTATGTAAAAGAAAAAAATTCGATAAACTGGACTTTATATTAAAACGTAACATTTTGCTCTGAGAAAGACACTATTAAAGATTTGAAAAATAGAAGACATAGACTGGGAGAAAATATTTGCTAATCACATTTCTGACTAAAGGCTGCATTCAGAATATAGAGAATATTTAAAACTCAGCAATAAGAAAACAACCTAATTTTACAAAATGGACAGAACGTCTGAACCTTCACCAAAGAAGGAATTTTGGATGAAAAATAAGTATATGAAAATGGGCTCAGAATCACTAAAAATTAGGGGAAATAAAATAAGATACCAGTATGCATCTATAAGACTGTTTACGGTTTAAAAAAAATCTGTGAATATCATGTGCTGGAGAGGTTGTGGAACCACTGGAACTCTCCAACATTGCTCGTCACAGTAGAAAAGGATTTGGCTACTTTAGGAAACAGTTTCGCAGTTTCTTACAAAGTTGAACACATATGGTGGACCATCAAGTGGTCCAACAGTTTCACTCATAGGTACCCATTTAAGGGAGATAAAAATTTATGGTCACATAAAAATATGTACACAAATCTTCATAGCCACTTTATAATTGTAACTGTCATTGTTAAATTGTAATTGTCAGAACATGGAAACAATCCAGATATCTTTCAGCTGGTGAATGAATAAACAAACTATGATACATCTATATAATAGGAGATAACTCAGCAATATCAAGTGACAAGCTATTGATTCCCCAACAACATGGATGAATCTTAAAACCCAAAGACTACGTGTTGTTTGATTCCACGGGCAGAAAAACACACCAGCAGGAACGGGAGTTGGGGGTGAGGGGAAGGGATTTTGTATAAAAAGGAAGCATGGGGAATTCAAGAGAAGGTGGATGTGTGATGGAAATGTTCTCTATAGAACCGTGACGCTATGCATGTGTCAAAACCCATAAAACTGTATGCCATAGAAGTGAATTTTACTGCATGTAAGTTAAAAATCTCAGCCAGGATATGGGAACAATATGGAAAGCCGGCTGTGACAAAGTGGCTCAGAATGTACTATGAATGAATCACATAACCAATACGGAGGGAGGTGGGGAAGTCAGGGTTTAAACTGGATGGATGCTGTAAGACTCAAGACAAAAGAACTGTATATAAACACTGTACTTGAGAAATTTTTTTTTAATTTTTAATTTTTCTGGCTACATAGTAGGTGTATATATTTATGGGGTATTTGGGATATTTTGCTACATGCATACAATGTGTAATAATCACATCGGGTAAATGGGGTATCCATTACCTTAAGCATCTTTTTTGTTGTCAACAATTCACGTATATCCTTTTATTTATTTTAAAATGTACAATAAATTATTGTTGCCTGTAGTCACCTTTGTGCTATCAAATAGTAGGTCTTATTTACTCTTTCTTTTTTTTTTTTTTTTCACTTTTGTAGCATTTACTATGTGCCAGGCAGTGTTATAAGTTCTTCTGAATGTTTTTAATCCTCATGACACAACCTCATGAGGAAGTTACTACAATTAGCTCCATTTTACAGGTAAAGAAACTGAGGCACAGAGATGAGCTTGCCTGAGGTCATACAGGTAGGAAGAGGTAGAGCTGGGAGTTTAGCCTAGGAATGTGGTAGAGGTGACCCTTTTAACTCCTACACTCTATGCCTCCTGACCAAAGAGGCTGTGGGTCATGAGTTCAAACCCTGTTGCCCCAAATTGCCATAACTGCATGAGTTGGGCAAGCTGCTCCCTCTGTGAGCCTCAGTGGCTGCATCTGTGAAATGGCGACAATCATCACAACTGCCCCATGGTGCTGCTGTGATGATTCTTAAATAATCCACATAATGAGTTTAAAAAGCCCAGCCAAGAAACTAATGTTTCCTTCTTTTCTATTTCACAAGGTTCCATGAGAAGCAAAGAACATAATAGTATGTATATAGCAGCATTTTAAAATTTGCATCTTGAAATATTGCAAGCACATAAAAGTATAGAGAATACATATAATAAACTCTCATATATTCAATATCAAGGTTAAAAAATAAAAACATATGGATGCAGATGGAACCTCCTACATAACTGTCCGTAATTGCCTATCTTCTCTCTCTCCAAGGGTAACCACCACCCTGATTTTGAGGTTTATCATTCATATGCATATGTTTACATTCTTACCCTGGATGTATATATTTATCCTTAAATAATATGTATTATGTAACATAAGATATTGTTTCACACATTGAAAAACTTCTGTTCATATTCTTGTGGAAATTTTGCTTAACACTGTAATTCTGAGACTGACCTATGTTGACACATGCATTTCTGGTTGGTTATTTTATTTCTTTTTATTATATTTTAAGTTCTAGGGTACATGTGCACAACGTGCAGGTTTGTTATGTATGTATACATGTGCCATGTTGGTGTGCTGCACACATTAACTCGTCATTTACATTAGGTATATCACCTAATGCTATCCCTCCTCCCTCCCCCAACACCACGACAGGCCCTGGTGTGTGATGTTCCCCTTCCTGTGTCCAAGTGTTCTCATTGTTCAATTCCCACCTATGAGTGAGAACATGTGATGTTTGGTTTTCTGTCCTTGCGATAGTTTGCTCAGAATGATGGTTTCCAGCTTCATCCATGTCCCTACAAAGGACATGAACTCATCCTTTTTTATGGCTGCATAGTATTCCATGGTGTATATGTGCCACATTTTCTTAATCCAGTGTATCGTTGGTGGACATCTGGGTTGGTTCCAAGTCTTTGCTGTGGTGAATAGTGCCGCAATAAACATACATGTGCATGTGTCTTTATAGAAGCATGATTTATAATCCTTTGGGTATATGCTCAGTAATGGGATGGCTGGTTCAAATGGTATTTCTAGTTCTAGATCCTTGAGGAATTGCCACACTGTCTTCCACAATGGTTGAACTAGTTTACAGTCCCACCAACAGTGTAAAAGCGTTCCTATTTCTCCACATCCTCTCCAGCACCTGTTGTTTCCTGACTTTTTAATGATCGCCATTCTAACTGGTATGAGATGGTATCTCATTGTGGTTTTGATTTGCATTTCTCTGATGGCCAGTAATGATGAGCATTTTTTCTAACTGGTGTGAGATGGTATCTCATTGTGGTTTTGATCTGCATTTCTCTGATGGCCAGTAATGATGAGCATTTTTTCATGTGTCTGTTGGCTGCATAAATGTCTTCTTTTGAGAAGTGTCTGTTCATCTTCTTTGCCCACTTTTTGATGGGGTTGTTTGATTTTTTCTTGTAAATTTGTTTGAGTTCTTTGTAGATTCTGGATGTAAGCCCTTTGTCAGATGGGTAAATTGCAAAATTTTTCTCCCATTCTGTAGGTTGTGTGGTAGTTTCTTTTGTTGTGTGGAAGCTCCTTAGTTTAATTAGATCTCATTTGTCGATTTTGGCTTTTGTTGCCATTGCTTTTGGTGTTTTAGACATGGAGTCCTTGCCCATGCCTATGTCCTGAATCGTATTGCCTAGGTTTTCTTCCAGGGTTTTTATGGTTTTAGGTCTAACATTTAAGTCTTTAATCCATCTTGAATTAATTTTTCTTATGGTGTAAGGAAGGGATCCAGTTTCAGCTTTCTACATATGGCTAGCCAGGTTTCCCAGCACCACTTATTAAATAGGGAATCCTTTCCTCATTTCTTGTTTTTGTCAGGTTTGTCAAAGATCAGATGGTTGTAGATGTGTGGTATTATTTCCAGGGGCTCTATTCTGTTTCATTGGTCTATATCTCTGTTTTGGCACCAGTACCATGCTGTTTTGGTTACTGTAGCCTTGTAGTATACTTTGAAGTCAGGTAGTGTGATGCCTCCAGCTTTGCTCTTTTGGCTTAGGATTGTCTTGGCAATATGGGCTCTTTTTTGGTTCCATATGAACTTTAAAGTAGTTTTTTCCAATTCTGTGAAGAAAGTCATTGGTAGCTTGATGGGGATGGCATTGAATCTATAAATTACCTTGGGCAGTATGGCTATTTTCACAATATTGATTATTCCTATCCATGAGCATGGAATGTTCTTCCATTTGTTTGTATCCTCTTTTATTTCGTTGAGCAGTGGTTTGTAGTTCTCCTTGAAGAGGTCCTTCACATCCCTTGTAAGCTGGATTCCTAGGTATTTGATTCTCTTTGAAGCAATTGTGAATGGGAGTTCACTCATGATTTGGCTCTCTGTTTGTCTGTGATTGGTGTATACGAATGCTTGTGATTTTTGCACATTGATTTTGTATCCTGAGACTTTGCTAAAGTTGCTTATCAGCTTAAGGAGATTTTGGGCTGAGACGATGGGGTTTTCTAAAAATACAATCATGTCTTCCGCAAACAGGGACAATTTGACTTTCTCTTTTCCTAATTGAAAACCCTTTATTTCTTTCTCTTGCCTGATTGCCCTAACCAGAACTTCCAACACTATGTTGAATAGGAGTGGTGAGAGAGGGCATCCCTGTCTTGTGCCAGTTTTCAAAGGGAATGCTTCCAGTTTTTGCCCATTCAGTATGATATTGGCTGTGGGTTTGTCATAAATAGCTCTTATGATTTTGAGATATGTCCCATCAATACCTAGTTTATTGAGAGTTTTTTGCATGAAGGGCTGTTGAATTTTGTCAAAGGTTTTTTCTGCATCTGTTGAGATAATCATGTGGTTTTTGTCTTTGATTCTGTTTATATGATGGATTATCTTTATTGATTTGCATATGTTGAACCAGCCTTGCATCCTAGGGATGAAGCCAACTTGATCATGGTAGATAAGCTTTTTAATGTGCTGTTGGATTCAGTTTGCCAGTATTTTATTGAGGATTTTTGCATCAGTGCTCATCAGGGATATTGGTCTAAAATTCTCTTTTTTTGTTGTGTCTCTTCCAGGCTTTGGTATCAGGATGATGTTGGCTTCATAAAATGAATTAGGGAGGATTCCTTCTTTTTCTATTGATTGGAATAGTTCCAGAAGGAATGGTACCAGCTCCTCTTTGTACCTCTCGTAGAATTCAGCTGTGAATCCGTCTGGTCCTGGACTTTTATTGGTTGGTAGGCTATTAATTATTGTGGTGTGGTGCTGAGAAAATGTATATTCTGTTGATTTGGGGTGGAGAGTTCTGTAGGTGTCTATTAGGTCCGATTGGTGCAGAGCTGAGTTCAATTTCTGGATATCCTTGTTAACTTTCTGTCTCGTTGATCTGTCTAATTTTGACAGTGGGGTGTTAAAGTCTCCCATTATTATTCTGTGGAAGTCTAAGTCTCTTTGTAAGTCTCTAAGGACTTGCTTTATGAATCTGGGTGCTCCTGTATTGGGTGCATATATATTTAGGATAGTTAGCTCTTCTTGTTGAATTGATCCCTTTACAATTATGTAATGACCTTCTTTGTCTCTTTTGATCTTTGTTGGTTTAAAGTCTGTTTTATCAGAGACTAGGATTGCAACCCCTGCTTTTTCTTGCTTTCCATTTGCTTGATAGATCTTCCTCCATCCCTTTATTTTGAGCCTATTTGTGTCTCTGCACGTGAGATGGGTTTCCTGAATACAGCACACTGAAGGGTCTTAACTCTTTATCCAATTTGCCAGTCTGTGTCTTTTAATTGGAGCATTTAGCCCATTTACATTTAAAGTTAATATTGTTATATGTGAATTTGATCCTGTCATTATGATGTTAGCTGGCTATTTTGCTCGTTAGTTGATTCGGTTTCTTCCTAGCATTGATGGTCTTTATAATTTGGCATGTTTTGCAGTGGCTAGTGCTGGTTGTTCCTTTCCATGTTTAGTGCTTCCTTCAGGAGCTCTTGTAAGGCAGGCCTGGTGGTGACAAAATCTCTCAGCATTTGCTTCTCTGTAAAGGATTTTATTTCTCCTTCACTTATGAAGCTTAGTTTGGCAGATATGAAATTCTGTGTTGAAAATTCTTTTCTTTAAGAATGTAGAATATTGGCCCCCACTCTCTTCTGGCTTGTAGAGTTTCTGCTGAGAGATCAGCTGTTAGTCTGATGGGCTTCCCTTTGTGGGTAACCCAACCTTTCTCTCTGGCTGCCCTTAACATTTTTTCCTTCATTTCAACTTTGGTGAATCTGACAATTATGTGTCTTGGAGTTGCTCTTCTCAAGGAATATCTTTGTGGTGTTCTCTGTATTTCCTGAATTTGAATGTTGGCCTGCCTTGCTAGGTTGGGGAAGTTTTCCTGGATAATATCCTGAAGAGTGTTTTTCAACTTGGTTCCATTCTCCCTGTCACTTTCAGGTACACCAATCAGACGTAGATTTGGTCTTTTCACAGAGTCCCATATTTCTTGGAGGCTTTGTTCATTTCTTTTTACTCTTTTTTCTCGAAACTTCTCTTGTCACTTCATTTCATTCATTTGATTTTTCAATCACTGATACCCTTTCTTCCACTTGATCAAATCGGCTAATGAAGCTTGTGCATGTGTCATGTAGTTCACGTGCCATGGTTTTCAGCTCCATCAGGTCATTTAAGGTCTGCTCTACACTGTTTATTCTAGTTAGCCATTCGTCTAATCTTTTTTCAAGGTTTTTAGCTTCTTTATGATGGGTTCGAACATCCTTCTTTGGCTCAGAGAAGTTTGTTATTACTGATCGTCTGAAGCCTTCCTCTCTCAACTTGTCAAAGTCATTCTCTGTCCAGCTTTGTTCCATTGCTGGCGAGGAGCTGTGTTCCTTTGGAGGAGAAGAGGATCTCTGATTTTTAGAATTTTCAGCTTTTCTGCTCTGGTTTCTCCCTATCTTTGTGGATTTTGATGATGGTGACATACAGATGAGGTTTTGGTGTGGATGTTATTTCTGTTCATTAGTTTTCTTTCTAACAGTCAGGACCCTCAGCTGCAGGTCTGTTGGAGTTTGTTGGAGGTCCACTCCAGACCCTGTTCGCTTGGGTATCACCGGCGGAGGCTGAAGAACAGCAAATATTGCAGAATGGTAAATGTTGCTGTCTGATCCTTCTTCTGGAAGCTTCATCTCAGAGGGGCACCTGGCTGTATGAGGTGTCAGTTGGCCCCTACGGGGAGGTGTCTCCCAATTAGGCTACTTGGGGGTCAGGGACCCACTTGAGGAGGCAGTCTGTTCTCAGATCTCAAACTCTGTGCTGGGAGAAGCACTACTCTCTACAAAGCTGTCAGACAGGGACGTTTAAGTCTGCAGAAGTTTCTGCTGCCTTTTGTTCAGCTATGCCCTGCCCTCAGAGGTGGAGTCTACAGAGCCAGGCAGGCCTCCGTGAGCTGTAGTGGGCTCCACCCAGTTTGAGTTTCCCAGCCACTTTACCTACTCAGGCCTCAGCAATGGCGGATGCCCATCCCCCAGCCTCGCTGCCACCTTGCAGTTTGATCTCAGACTGCTGTGCTAGCAATGAGCAAGGCTCCATGGGCATGGGACCCTCTGAGCCAGGCATGGGATATAATCTCCTGGTGTGCCATTTGCTAAGGCAGTTGGAAAAGTGCAGTATTAGGGTGGGAGTGTCCCGATTTTCCAGGAACCGTCTGTCACAGCTTCCCTTTGCTAGGAAAGGGAATTCCCTGACCCCTTGTGCTTCCCAGGTGTGGTGATGCCCTGCCCCGCTCGTGGGCTGCACAGACTGTCTGACAAGCCCCAGTGAGATAAACCTGGTACCTCAGTAGAAATCACCCGTCTTCTGCGTTGCTCACGCTGGGAGCTGCAGACTGGAGCTGTTCCTATTCGGCCATCTTGGAAACTCCTCTTATTCACTCTTTCTAAGCATTTTTTTGTACCCATTAACTATCCCCACTTCCCCTCCCCCACTGCCTTCCCAGCCTCAGGTAACCATTATTCTCCTCTCTATCTCCATGAGTTCAATTGCTTTAATTATTAGCTCCCCCAAATAAGTGAGAACATGTGAGAACATCTTTCTGTGCCTGGCTTATTTCACTTAACATAATGACTTCCCTTTCCATCCATGTTATTGCAGATGACAGAGTTTCATTCTTTTTTATGGCTGGGTAGTATCTACTTGATAAATTTGTTTCTCATGAGATTATGGGTTGGAAGTTTTGAAACTAAATAATTTGGATGTTAAGGTTGAACAAAATAAATGAATAAATAAATAAATAAATTGTAAATGATCAAAGCTGGGTTTCTCAGAGTGGAAGAATGAAGTTACGAAAATGAAAGTCAGGAGGGTTAGATGGAATCCTGCGATGCCCTTGCCTTGCCAGGGTTTTCTGTGTTTTGGCTCCTCCCTGGACTTTGAGCCATCCCTGCTGGGCTGAGCCACACACAGTGACTCTCCACTTATTTGCTTCTCTTTTGGTGGTAGGCTGCTCTTGTTTGTGACTGGGTGCTGAGTTCATGGTGGACATTCTCTGCTGTCTTGAATCAGCCTCAGTCTTAGCCATTTAGACCCAGTACCTGGGTCTTAAGAGTGGGGCTCTCTGGGCACGCTATATTTATTTTACTACTTCTGTTGCTTTTCTGCTATACCTGTACTGTCCATTTCCAGAGAGCTGCACCAACCACTGTCTTACTTATATTTGGACCTCCAATATCTGTGGTAATGCCTGGTACATAATAGATCTTTGGTAAATTTCTATTGCATGTAATTGAACATAGTCGATTTGAGTGAAATGTTTAGGAAAATGAAGTGTTGACATTGCTCGTATTTCACAAGATAGTTAAAAATGAGTTAACGAGGAAAACTCTGGTTTGAGAATCATTTTCTCTACCTCTTTATAACTATTTGAAATGACAGCATTCCCCATAATAGATTCTCTTTATTTGCCTCACTTCTCTTCGTAGGGGTGAGATAACTGAAATGTGCTAAGGAATTTCCATGTGGCAAGTGTCGTGCTGGTCATTGAAACACACATCCTCATTTAAATCCTGATGATGCTTAGAATCTCCACTGAGAAAATGGGGGACTTAGTAACTTTTCAAATAGCTCAGAACGAGTACGTAAAAGAGGCAGACTAGGAGTCTAGGCCTGAAGGCGTGTAAATATCAAAACCAGCTTGTCAAACAGTGTGCTTCTCATAGAAAGATTACTTCTTAACTTGGAGATGAGAACTTTTCATGCTGTGAAAACTGGCATGGACAGTGGCTGAGGACAGAAGACTTCTACGCTCCAAATCTCCAAGGGGTCAGGAAACAATCATGGGGTGGCCAATCGGAGTAGAACCCATTAAGTTACTTGTGAAGTGAAGAAAACATATCAAAGTTTTAAAAGTATAGTGGCTGCAATCGCTTGTCTTTCTAGAGCTCCGGACAACCGTCCTTCTGCTTTGCCTTGTGCTCTGCTGCCACCTGCTGGTCATTCCAGAGAAGGCAGAAGGAAGCTTTGGGCACAGGGTCAGTGCTCTGGGCTCTTTGCCAACGCAGCCCTGCAAAGTGACTACAGTGACATCTGCAATTGTCCTCAAGGAGCTTGTGTTGACATTCTTGGCTTATCTCTATTCTTTCATTGTGTGAGAAGTTTTGAGTAAACGACCTGTGCCCTAAGGTCTGAAGTTCCAGCCTTCAAACAGGATGTGGGCAGAGGCCTCCCCTTGCTTCGATAATAAAGTAGATGGATGGCTCATAGGGAGGGCCCAGCAGTCCCTGACCCGGAAATAGTAGGCATTTTCCAAGTGAGAGCTCTTCTCTCTCCTCCTCCCTTCACCAGAGGCCCCTCAGGAGATCCTTGGCTCTTGCGGTCCCTGAAGTTGGAGCACATTTAGAAGCTACAATAGTACCAAGGATTGGGTCTTCTGCCTTGCAATTCAGGATTCCTCTGGCTAAAAAAATTCTGCGCATGGACTTAAGCAAGAGAGAGCCCCCTAATATGGGAGTAGGTACACAATTATAAAGTCTGCAGACACAGCAGGCAGGCGGCGGCTGACCTCATTATGCTGGGGCTTTAAATAAGTGTTGCTAAGTTCAGCAGAGCACCCAAACACCAAATTGTGCAGTAGGATTGGAAACTATCCATTAATGACTTTAGAAGTCTACCATTATTTTTCCACCATAAATCTTGGAGAAAACATTAGAAATAATGTATGTGTGCACATAGTCACACATATACAAAGAATGTAAAGAATATAAAATTTGTGATGAAAGACTAAATACCAACAGTAGTTATCTGAAGGTGATTAGTGCTTTTCCTTATCTGCATTTTATAGTTTTTTTTAAGTGGTGAATATTTATTACTTGGTATCTTTTAACTTAAAAAAAGAAAGAGTGTCTCTTAATCAGAGACTCTGGTTGTGTACATCTGGGACTTTTGGTTGTAAGTAGAATGGGCCAGAATCTCCAAGTCAGGAGATGGGAAACAGAAAAGAAAGATCAGCTCTGTTTTATTCTTGCAGCTCGCTCATCCCAGCAGTTTGAAGACAGACGACAGGGCTATTTGGCTTCTCTGATGTCATCACTCACTTGGCTGGGATGATGTGTGGCTGGTGCTGTGGAGTCCAGAGATCTGGCACTGGCTTTTGTCCTTATTCATCCCTAATCCTGCTTCACCCTTCATCTCTGGTCGCTACTTCTGTCCTAGTCCTCCCCTATCATGGTAATTGTCTTGTCCTCATTCCAGTCTCTCTTTCTACCACCACACAAAATTTTGACAAGCAAGTGGCTAGAAACCAACATTGTTCAGTATTAAGTCAAAGGAGAGAAGGAGGAGGAACGCAGAGTTGTGGTTTTGTTGTTGTTGTTGATTTTTTTTTTTTTTTTTTGCCACTGGAAAGATTTGTGCACATTGACATTTAAAACTTATTAACCAGCTGGGAGTGGAGGCTCACTCCTGTAATCCTAGCGCTTTGGGACGCTGAGGTGGGCAGATCACTTGAGGCCAGGAGTTCAAGACCAGCCTGGCTATAATGGTGAAACCTCTTCTGTAGTAAAAATATAAAAATTAGCCAGGCATGGTGGCACACACCTATAATCCCAGCTACTTAGGAGGCTGAGGCAGGAGAATTGCGTCAACTCAGGAGGCGAAGGTTGCAGTGAGCCGAGCTCGCACCACTGTACTCCAGCCTGGGTGACAGAGCGAGACTCTATCACAAAAAACAAAACAAACAAAAAAAGACTTACAAACCAATAGCTTAACTTGGGCTGAGAGGGACTAAAACTCGGGTCTCTACCTTAGCAAGTGAAATACTAGATGAGCAAAATCACGCTCAAGTTCTCACTCCCAATGAGCTTTTTCTTCCCCTCTTCCCCTTTTTGAAAGAGGGTCAATATTCTTCCAGAATCCTAAGCATAAAATATGAGAGTTGCTGTGGAGTCTTCTCCCCATCTTAGCAATTGCCAAGTTCTGAAGCTTCCATCTCAGGCCCTCCCTTCTCCCCTCCTTCCCTCTATGGGCTCCCTGTTTTACCCCCATCACCTCTGCTCTGCTCATAGCATGAGCCTTCTGAGGTTTCACACCCCCAGTCTGCCCTCGTCCAGTCCATCTGACCTAGAGATGCTGCATTCATTCATCTGAGGGCCGGTTTTGACCGCCTTTCTAAAAACATTTGCAAGTTCTCTGGTATTGATCAAATAATACTTGAATTCTAAAAGTAGGTGTATAAACCCCTCTGCAGTCTAACCCCAGGTTATCATTGACTATTCCCTGTGGGATAACATTGTCAACAGCCAAACTTGATGGTTCCAGGCACTGTAATCGACATGAGGCTGTAGACATGAGAATGGGATGCAGTGCTTACGCTCCAGTAGCCCACCTCCTGTTGGAGACACAGTCAGCAGTGGTGTAAGTGCTCTAGAGGAATGACCAGGGCTTTCTAGGAGTCTGGGACAGAGAGTGTCAGAGGCTTTTTTAGGCTAAGGCAGAGAAGGAATAGGAATTAACCAGACACCTTGAGGGTAGAAATCGAGGCTAGGAGACTGGTAGACATTTTAGGCAGAGGCAACCAAGCAGATGCATGAAATTGCAAGAGTACATGGCAGGTGCTACCTCACATAGTTTAGGCTGCATGTGAGGAAGCAGTGGAAGAAGATGCAGGGGGCATAAGAACAACAGCACAAACATTAATTTCTTCCTTGTATTCTGCTCAGCACTTTTCATGGGTTTTCCTGTTTACTTCTCGGGAAACACTGTAATATGGGTATGGTTTGTTCTGCTACAATGTATGTTTCTGTAACAACAGTTAGCTCATACTTGATTGGAAAATAAGGGAATGATTTCAGTATAATGAAGCTGGGTTAGTTCAGATACAGCCTCCCGGCCCCACCCTGCAAGGTTAGGGGAATTAGAAAAGCAGGAGTAAAATCAGAACGTTCAGCAGGAAATAAGAAAGCCCTCAGCTCAACTGTGGCTTAGACTCTGGGCCCTTACTGCTCCATTTTAAGAAAATTAAAAATGAGAGTCTGCCATGGGGCTCCCTCTCTAGAGAAGCCAGCTTTACGCAAGCTCCTCGCTCTCGGCAGGTCCACGTGCTCCTCTGTCTACATTCACTGCAGCCCCCCTCTGGTTCAGAGCTCCACTTCTATCTGCATTTTCTTAGTGCCTACATGATACCCTCTCCTCTCTATAACTCTGAGCTTTTTTGATAGCCCCCGAAGCAGCCTTCAACTGTGCTAAGCAGCCTTCAACTGTGCTGAGCAGCCTGCCTGGATCGTCCAAGTTATCTCCAGAGAGTCCAGCTATTGTTTTTTCTTTCTGGTTGCAAAGTTTCACAGCTTTTGGGAGATATGCCTAATTTCATTTTTTCCCTTTAATCCTTTATTTTTAATGTGATTTTGTAGAACGTGAGATTTTTCAGGATTGAGTGTGTTGTGCAATAGAAGACATGTACTACTGAATTCTTGTTTTATAGGAGAGGAAATAGCAGCTTAGATGCATGTAACTTGCTCATGTTTTTATGTCTGGTGGATAGTAATGCTGAATTTCATGGCTCAAGCTACTTTGTTTTATGGGGCAGATTGGATAGGGTCTTACATGCTGGCACTTAAAAATCTGTTATCTCTCGGCAACTGGGCCTGGGACTTTGCAAATCGCATTTCCCAAACTCCTTCGCCAGCTGCTTTCCTTAGGTTTTGCCAATGGGAGGCACTAGAAAGGGGCTGAGAAGTGAGAGAAGGGCGAAATGGACTTCCTGTTTTTCTATTCCTGTCCTTGTTTCTCTAGAGCCACAGACAGTTGGCTCCAGCCTCTCCATGTCCCTAAGTTGCCAGCAGCAGCTGGGTCGCCCTTCTTTGGCAGTCAGTGAACAGGCCATGCTATTGTCCTTCACCAGATGGGCCTTAAAATCCCTTCGTAATCCAAGCCCTGGCTGGATTCTTCTTCCTCAGTGGTCTGGGCACCAGCTTTCCAGAGCTTCCTCCGAGAAGTCTGAGCTCCAGGCCCCTGGAACTTCTCCCCAGCTCTTTATTCTGGAAACACCATCTCTCCCCTTTGGGTTCCTCACTCCTAGGAGTTGCAGTTGCTTCCTGCAGTTCTTGTTCTCTGGGCCATTGCAGTGGGCCCTCTTATTCTTCCAGCCTTCCAGCACTCGTGTGACCCATTCCTTGCACCAAATGACTTCTCTTTAACAAACATAATGTGTTCTGTCTCCCTGAGTGGACTCTGACCCTGATATCATGCTCATGAATATTGCTCAATAAAGAAATGCGAGTCTTTGAAGGCATTTAAACTGAAAAGTGGCTCCTTGCTACAGTTCTTATTTCTTCATTTGGCAGCATTTGACTCTGCTGACAATGCTTTCTTCCTTTGAATCTTATGTCATCTTGGTTTCTCTAAAGTAAGACTCTCATGGTCTCTGTACCTCTCTGGCTACTCTTTCTTAGCCTCCTATTGAGACTCATCCGCCTTTATTCTGATATTTCCTGGGGCCAGATACATGCCCTTTTATTTCCCCAGTCTACACAATTTCCCTGGAAGAGCTCTTCCATTTCCATAGCTTTAGGTATTATCCATTTTCTGATGATGCACAGACGCATGTCTCAGCAAGACAGTTCTCCTCATTCACCCAGCTGTCCTCTGGACATCTCCATGGGAGTGCTCCCTATGTTGCATTAGGGGGCCTGGACTGTGATGGAGGGATACTCGGTTTCAATCCAGATATGCATCATACCTAAGGCATCCCAAAAAGTTGATAATCATCTGTGTTTCCCACCAACCTTTCTCTCCCTCTGTGTTCCTAGCGTAAGTGGCTAACTCTAGCATTCATCCTTGTCCAACTTGAAAAGCTGGGTGTCCGTTTTGACCCCTGCTTCTCCCTCATGTCCCATTACAAATAAGTCCACTAGATTAAATCTCTTCACTCAATTTACTTATTCCTATCATTACTGTCACAACTCTAGTCTGGCCCACTATAACTTCCAACAGCTTCCTCAAAGGCATCTTACCTTCCAATGATGCTGTTCTAAACATCAACTTCCACACAGCAGTTAGAGTATTTTCCCCAAAATAAAGATCTAATCAAAGTCCCTCCTCTACTTAAAACTGTTCAGTTCTGATTCTCCTCTTGGAATGAAATACACTCTATAGCATGGCTTATCATGCCTTGGTGATCTTGTAGCGGGATGCTTCTAGCTGAGGGCTCTTTATTTTATGCAAGAAAAGATGCCATTTAAAGGTTTCCAGTTCTAATATCTCCAGGGGTACAGATGGAAGGCACCGTTAGGAACAGATATAGCTCTGGGAGGGGTCACTTCTCTCTCTTACTTATGTAAATGTCAGTCAAGATTGTACCTATTGCCTTGAAGGAAGGCATAATAGGGTTTTTTTGAAACTTGGCCATGGCTGCCTCTTGGAAAGCTCGTGACTTATCTCCAGCGAAGTCAATAGAAGTCTTTGAGTTTCTTGGGAACAAAGGGAACATATTTGATCTCTTCCTTTTTGAGTTTTGTGGTCATTAGAATCTCTTCGATGAATTGACACTTAGCTGATATATTCCCTGGCAGCAAAGTTCCCCAGAAAAGAAAGGTGAGTTTGCATGTAGAGAGCTTATATTGACACAAAGGTATAACTCAGTTCCCATCCACAGTATTAATATGTACCTGAGGGGGCTCTCAGTTAGCAGGTGGATGAAAAGACTCATCCCGTAGATGTCAAGTCAGCTTCAATCCTTAGCCATGTCAGTGCTTGAGCAATGGGCCCATGAACATCTGGGCCATAGCAGGAATAGATATTCTTGGGGCCAACTGCATAGATTTTTTCTCTCCAGGGTTGACCTATTTCCAATTCTGAGGGAGACCAGCAACAGGACTGGCTGTATAGTTTGAGAGGCCCTGTGCAAAATGAAAAGGGGTGTGTGTGTAACAATCTTCCCCACACCTTTTCATTGCTATATAGTTTGAGAGGCCCTGTGCAAAATGAAAAGGCATGTGTGTGTGCTGGGGTTGTACACACACACACAAACACACACACACACACACACACCCCTTTTCATTTTGCACAGGGCCTCTCAAACTATATAGCCAGTCCTTCAAATTGTGTTTACAGAATTTACCAACCTGGACCAGTTAGCCAGCGGGTGGAGTGTTCACTTTGGACATTTTTTGGACACTTTTTAATGTGGAGTGATGAGTAATTTGTCTTCACAGGAGTTCATACCTACTGCAAGAATGGTGTGACTTTGCTGTCTGCAGTATCTGTGCCAGCAACATGTTCTGACAGCTTGTGGAAGTCATAACCTGCTATATGGTATCTAATACAACATTTTTTTAGACTAAGACAACACACTGCTGAAAAGGGAGTGCAACAATGGGCACATGACCACAGGATTCATTGATTATACAAATTAGTACTCAGAAGTGGGTGCCCAAGTAGCACTGGCATGAGCTTGGGAAGGCTAGACTAAAGCAATAGCACTGGGATAGCATCATCCAGGCATGTCCAGCATGTGTTAAACAGATCAGTGGCTAATACATGATGGTGCACTCTCAATAGCTAGAATATATGGATCCAGGAAACAAAAGATGGAAGCAAGTGTCACCTCTTTACTTTCAGTGACTCTTTACTTTCAGGTCCTGTTTCTCACAGGAGTGAGAATGCCTCCTCTAGGACATGCCTGTACGCAGTGTTATAAGTTGGAAGCCATGACTGCCACCTGGCCCCTTGGGGCTCCCCATGTGCATAACCCATCGAGCACATAAAGTGGCTGAGCTTGTTGGTATATTGAACCCTAATTCCTATGAGATGCTGGTATTGCTGCTACACAATGGGGGGATGAAGGAATTTGTTTGGAACTCAGAGAAGCCATGGAGTTTATTCAAACCTCTAGATCAGGAGCTGGCAAACTTGTTCTTGAAGGGCCATATAGTAAATATTGTCAGCATTAGAGGCCATATGGTTTCTGTCACAACTATTTAACTGCTGTAGTAGCCTGAAAGCAGCCATAGACAACACATAAAGAAATGAGTGTGGCTGTGTTCCAAAGAAATGTTGTGTGCAAAAACAGGCAGCTGGTACCCCCTGCCTACAGTTTGCTGACCTCTGCTCTGGATTTCACCTTAAATACCAAGAATTACAAAGCATAGAAGAAGACGTTAAATGCCACCATGATGATGCAATCAGCCAAATCCAGAATGTGAGAAATTCTACAAGACAAATGATTTGCTTTCTTCAGCAGATAAATGATAAGAAAACAAAGAAAGGGGGAGAACTCCTATATATTAAGAGAGACTTAAGAATCATGTTGATAAAATTCAATATGTGGACCTTTGATTATAAAAAGATTACCAGCGAAAATCAGTCATAGGCTGGGATTTACATGATGTTAGGAAATTGAAAAAAAATTTTGTTGGGTGTAATAACGGCGTTAGGTTATGATAAAGTCAAAGGCCCTGTCTGTCAGCCATACATAGTGGGGTACTTATAGTGAAATAATTCTATTTCTGAGATTTGCTTTAATATAGTCTAGCAAAATAAAAGACAATTTTTTGTGTGTATGTTGATGGGAGGAGGTAAGTACTGATGAAATAAAAATAATGGCAAAATGTTGACAGTTGAAATTGGTTGTTGTGCACCTGAGATTTTATTACATTATTTTCTCTGCTTTTATATTTGACAAATTCCATAATACAGAGATTAAACAATAGCAAAAACAATTTTAATTAAACAAAAATGTTGAAGATATTGGCATGCCATTTTCTGCCACTTTGTTCACTTATGACTTAGGTACTCACCAAATGAAAAACATGTAGGATGCTTAATTCCATAATTACACAACTTTCTCAATTGTCCCTGCTGTGGTTCAGTGTCTAATCTAAGCCTATGAAAGTAAATAATTTGTTTAAGTTGATTTTGCATGAGGAATTCTTTAGTCTTTATTTATTTCTATTTATTTATTTATTTATTTATTTATTTATTTATTTATTTATTATTTTAAGACGGAGTCTCACACTGTCGCCCGGGCTGGAGTGCAATGGCATGATCTCGGCTCACCGCAACCTCCGGATCCTGGGTTCAAGCAATTCTCCTGCCTCAGCCTCTCAAGTAGCTGGGATTACAGGTGCCTGCCACCACGCCCTGCTAATTTTTTGTATTTTTAGTAGAGATGGGGTTTCACTATTTTGGACAGGCTGGTCTCGAACACCTGACCTCGTGATCCACCCACCTCGGCCTCCCAAAGTGCTGGGATTACAGGCGTGAGCCACTGAATTTTTTTGAGACAGGATCTTGCTCTGTCAGGCTGGAGTGCAGTGGCACAATCGTGACTCCCCGTAGCCTTGACTTCCTGGACTCGCGTGATTCTCCCACCTCAGTCTCCTGAGTAGCTCGGACTACAGATATGGCTAATTTTTTGTATTTTTAGTAGAGATAGGGATTCACCATGTTGCACAGGTTGCTCTTGAACTCCTGGCTCCAGCGATCTGCCACTTCGGCTTCTCGAATCTTTTCATTGAGCTAAAATATGTCTGTTGAATATGTATAAGAGTACATGAGAAGACTATCCCCATTTCCTAATTCTTCCAGTGAAAAATTTAGGGAAAGAAAATGCTCATTCATTTTTTTCTTCCATTTGAACATCAGGCATATACACTCCATGACACACATACCTCGTACTCAGTTGTAAAACAACGGTTTACAAGTGTCAGAGACAGGTGTTTTACAACTTCCTACATTAACTGAGGGCCTGGTACAAAGGCATTTGAGCTTACAACCTCTGTGACACTAGCATTGATATATACAAAGTATCTGCCACTGCCCGCTTTGCATGCGCTCTAAAGTTCTGTCTCCTGTTGCAATATTTTATTTTTAGATTAGGGAGAGTCTTCATCTGTAGTGCCCTTCCGCCTTCACTTTAGTAAATTTTATTGGCTCCTAAGCTTTCAACACCCGTGATGATGAATTACTTGCCTTTGATCCCCATCTGGTGGTTTTTTAGAGCACAAAACATGTCAAAAGGGCGGGGTGCAATGGCTCACGCCTGTAAACCCAGAACTTTGGGAGGCTGAGGTGGGCAGATGACCTGAGATCGGGAGTTCGAGACCAGCCTGGCCAACATGGTGAAACCCCGCCTCTTGGAAGTCTGTTTTGGACTTCCATTTCCTTCTTAAGGATGTAACCTAGGTTCAGAGGGAAGTCGAGGTCCTGGGAACAAGAAGGATAGTTTGTTTTAAGGTCAAAGCTCAACACAGTCCTTCAGCCTGCAGAGGCAACCCAGAGAAGAAGTCTCCCTATACTGTAAAGAGTAGCATCAGGAAGCAAGTGTCCTCCTCACACATCCTAATCTGAACATTACTGCCCCCCTCCCCTAAATAACACCACACACACTCATAGACAGTCCATTGAGCTCTGGGTTTCAAATGCAAATGATTTGTCTTGGCCAAGATTGATCTGAAGTTCTACACAGGACTCTAGCCAGAAGCCTTGAAGCTAGGATCTGAAACCAACCACCCAATCATATTCTAATTTCATTTATCATTCCAATGAGAGGCCGGCTGGTGGTATCATGGAGAAAGAAAAGAGTAAAGCAGCGATCTGAAAACAATCTGTACTTTGCAATGTCTCATTTAACAAACAGATAGTAACTGAACACCTGAACACCTACTCTGTGCCAGGTTCCCTGTTGCTTTTGTCACTTGGCCTTTCTCAAAGCACCAAATCTCTTCTTTCTTGGGTCTTTGTTTTTTAGACCAAGTATTTGTTTTAATATGTCAATCTAGGCTTCTTGATTATCCCAAGGAACAATGGGAAAATTGAAAATCCCCTGAAATATCTCCTAGAATAAGGAGTTCTTTTTTTGTGTGGAGTTCTTTTTTTTTTTTCTGTTTTTCTGAGATGGAGTCTAGCTCTGTTGCCCAGGCTGGAGTGCAGTGGCACGATCTCTGCTCACTGCAACCTCTGTCTCCCAGGTTCAAGTGTTTCTCATGCCTCAGCCTCCCAGGTAGCTGGGACTACAGCCACACGCCACCATGCCTGGCTAATTTTTGGATTATTAGTAAAGATGGGGTTTTGCCATGTTGGTCAGGCTGGTCTCGAACTCCTGGCCTCAAGTAATCCTCCGGCCTCCACCTCCCAAAGTGCTGGGATTATAGGCGTGAGCCACCGTGCCCAGTTGAGCTTGTGAGGAATTCTCGTCTGGGGTGTTTCTATTTCTTGGAGGCAGTGGAAGCAGGCTGGGCTTTGGCAACCAGCAAAGTGACGTCAGAATGCCCGCTCTGCTAGTTATTTGCAGCGTGATCACTAAATCACTTAATGTCTTTGAGTTTCAATTATACCTTTGGTAACATGGTGATAGTTATAATAATAATTACCTAGAGAGTTATTGGGGGATTAAATGCTGTATGTATGCGAATGGATGGTCTATAGTAAAAGCCTAACACATATTAGAACCTCCTCATCCCACCAACCTCTGGTATGGTCTTCACTGAATTTCCACCTTGTGCTGCGAAAGTGCTTTTTACTAAAAAAAAAAAAAAAAAAAAAAAAAAAAAAAAAAAAAAAAAATTGATTTAGTTCTAAGACCTACCTAATAGCAAAGGTGGAAATCCATTTTCATACACAGTTCCAATGAAAGTGAGAAGTGAGCAGGAATAAGGCAGACAGTACTGTAGTCACTAATGGGAATGGACTCGGGGTGATGTAAATCAGTTTACCAAATAGAAGGAATACTTTCTTATGAAAGAAATATATTACCAGAAATACAACAAAACAGTAAATATCTGAAAGCAGAGCCACTTCATTCTCCTTTTGCCCTCTGGCAGAGTGCCAAGCAAAAACGCATGATAATCTTAATCTTCCAGAACTCATGCTTTTGTCTTATCTTTTTCTCTGGATATGAGATTAATTGCTATGTCCCACAATTAATTAATTGCATATTATATATGCACTCTGTTATATATGCACTCAGTTTTCACCCATAATTTTTTTTTTTTTTTTGAGATGGAGTCTCACTCTGTTGCCAGGCTGGAGTGCAGTGGTGCGATCTTTGCTCACTGCAACTTCGGCATCCAGGGTTCAAGTGATTCTCCTGCTTTAGCCTCCCAAGTAGTGAGGACTACAGGCACGTGCCATCATGCCCAGCTAATTTTTGTATTTTTAGTAGAGACGGGGTTTCACCATGTTGGTGAGGATGGTCTCAATCTCTTGACCTCGTGATCCACCTGCCTCGGCCTCCCAGAGCGCTGGGATTACAGGCAGGAGCCACTGCGCTTGGCCTAAAATTTCTTACTCTTGGAGAGATGCATATCCTTTAGCAAGTGCTTGCATTACCAAAAAGGACAATCAAAACATTCTCTATTTATACATGATCTTCCCAAAGGGTATCTTGACGGGACATATATATCAAAACCCTAAAATGGTCATACTCCTTAACCCAGCAATTCCAATTCTAAGATATTATTCAAAGAAAATATTTAATATGTGTTAAACATGTGTGAAGTAGTATGCTATTTATAAACTGAAATACCCTTAAGTTTTATAGATATTATAGAATGCTATGTAGCTATTAAAATTGTGTTGTGGAAGAATAATGACATGGACAAATGTTCTTAATTAATTTATAGCCAGAAAAACAAGTAGGTTATGAGGCATTTTAAAAACGAACTCATTGCTCTAAAATCTAGGCTTTACAAAGAGTCTACAAAGAAACCATCAAATTATTCAGCTATTACTCTAAAATAAAGGAATTAAAGGAGAATATTCGTTCTATACCTTTGTGCTTTTCATGTTTTAGCAGTGTTCTGGTTATTGTTATTGTTCGTATTAGCAGCCAGTGAATGACGCGTTCTTTCTCTCTAGGGTCTTTGGGATGTTGGTCCCACTTCCTGAAACATCATTTCCCCCTCTTTGTCTGTTGAAGATAATTATCTGGTCATTCTTCAAAACTCAGCTTATATATCACTGACTCCCAGAATTCTTTACTATGACCAGGCTTTCTTGTGTTTAAAACATCTTACATTTAAAACACACAAACACACACTCATTGAATAGTTACCACAGGCTAAGTACTGTCCTCAGCCTTTTTGTTTGTTTTTACTCATTTATTTTTCACAATAGACAGATGACGTAGAGAATAATATCATCTTCATTTTATAGATAATGTAACTGAGGCTTACGGATCAAGAAACCTTCCCAAGATCACACAGCTAGTAAATGGCTGGGTGAGAATATTGCTAACCCAGGCAGCCTGACTCTAGAACCTTGCTGTAAATTTCTCTGGTAACCCGAATTCTATTAACCTGTTTTTTTTTTGTTTTTTTTTTTTGTTTTTTTTTTGAGACAGAATCTTGCTCTGTCGCCAGGCTGCAGTGCAGTGGTCTGATCTTGGCTCACTGCAACCTCTGCCTCCTGGGTTCAAGCGATTCTCCTGCCTCAGCCTCCCGAGTAGCTGGGACTACAGGCGCACACCACCACGCCCAGCTAATTTTTGTATTTTTAGCAGAGATGGGGTTTCATCACGTTGGCCAGGATGGTCTTGATCCCTTGACCTTGTGTTCTGTCTGCCTTGGCCTCCCAAAGTGCTGGGATTACAGGCTTAGGCCACCATGCCTGACCTCTACTAACCTATTTTAATAGCTGCTTTGCTTCTGTGCAGATTAACATCTTTTGCACCTGCATCTTCTTGAATACAACAAGGCTAAATTTCCAGCAGCAAACATCTTTGGAGATCGATATTTGTGGAATACAAAAAAAATCATTAGCAAGGCTTACCACTGCTATTAAATACTGAATAAGTGTTTTATTATCATAGAGAAGTGGTAGGAAAAGGAGGAGAAGAAAGAGAAAGAAAAAATCTAAAGGATGAAAGAAAGACAAGAAGAGGGGGTGGAGCCAAGATGGCCGAATAGGAATAGCTCCGGTCTCCAGCTCCCAGCCTGAGCGACACAGAAGACGGGTGATTTCTGCATTTCTACTTGAGGTATCGGTTTCATCTTACTAGGGAGTGCCAAACAGTGGGTGCAGGACAGTCCGTGAAGCGCACTGAGCCGAAGCAGGGCGAGGCATTGCTTCACTTGGGAAGCGCAAGGGGTCAGGGAGTTCCCTTTCCTAGTCAAAGAAAGGGGTAACAGACGGCACCTGGAATATCGGGTCAGTCCCAGCCCAATACTGCGCTTTTCCAACTGGCCTGGAAAACGGCACACTAGGAGACTGTGTCCTGCACCTGGCTTGGAGGGTCCTATGCCCACGGAGTCTCGCTGATTGCTAGCACAGCAGTCTGAGATCAAGCTGCAAGGCGGCAGCAAGGCTGGGGGAGGGGCGCCCGCCATTGCCCAGGCTTGCTTAGGTAAACAAAGCAGCCAGGAAGCTCGAACTGGGTGGAAACCCACCACAGCTCAAGGAGGCCTGCCTGCCTCTGTAGGCTCCACCTCTGGGGGCAGGGCACAGACAAACAAAAAGTCAGCAGGAACCTCCTCAGAATTAAATGTCCCTGTCTGACTGACAGCTTTGTAGAGAGTAGTGGTTCTCCCAGCACGCAGCTGGAGATCTGAGAACGGACAGACTGCCTCCTAAAGTGGGTCCCTCACCCCTGAGCAGCTTAACTGGAAGGCACCCCCCCAGTAGGGACAGACTGACATCTCACTCGGCCGGGTGCTCCTCTGAGACAAAACTTCCAGAGGAAGTATCAGACAGCTGAATTTGTGGTCTCACGAAAATCCACTGTTCTGCAGCCACCGCTGCTGACACCCAGCCAAACAGGGTCTGGAGTGGACCTCTAGTAAACTCCAACAGACCTGCAGCTGAGGGTCCTGTCTGGTAGAAGGAAAACTAACAAACAGAAAGGACATCCACACCAAAAACCCATCTGTACATCACAATCATCAAAGACCAAAAGTAGATAAAACCACAAAGATGGGGAAAAAACAGAGCAGAAAAGCTGGAAATGCTAAAAAGCAGAGCACCTCTCCTCCTCCAAAGGAACGCAGTTCCTCACCAGCAACGGAACAAAGCTGGATGGAGGATGACTTTGATGAGTTGAGAGAAGAAGGCTTCAGACAGTCAAACTACTCTGAGCTACGGGAGGAAATTCAAAACAATAGCAAAGAAGTTAAAAACTTTGAAAAAAAATTAGACGAATGGATAACTAGAATAATCAATGGAGAAAAGGGCTTAAAGGAGATGATGGAGCTGAAAGCCAAGTTTCGAGAACTACGCGAAGATTGCAGAAGCCTCAGTAGCAGATGCAATCAACTGGAAGAAAGGGTATTGCTGATGGAAGATGAAATGAATGAAATGAAGTGAGAAGGGAAGTCTAGAGAAAAAAGAATAAAAAGAAATGAACAAAGCCTCCAAGAAATTTGGGACTATGTGAAAAGACCAAACCTACGTCTGATTGGTGTACCTGAAAATGACGGGGAGAATGGAACCAAGTTGGAAAACACTCTGCAAGATATTATCCAGGAGAACTTCCCCAATCTAGCAAGGCAGGCCAACGTTCAGATTCAGGAAATACAGAGAATGCCACAAAGATACTCCTCGAGAAGAGCAACTCCAAGACACATAATTGTCAGATTCACCAAAGTTGAAATGAAGGAAAAAATGTTAAGGGCAGCCAGAGAGAAAGGTCGGGTTACCCACAAAGGGAAGCCCATCAGACTAACAGCTGATCTCTCGGCAGAAACTCTACAAGCCAGAAGAGAGTGGGGGCCGATATTCAACATTCTTAAAGAAAAGAATTTTCAACCCAGAATTTCCTATCCAGCCAAACTAAGCTTCATAAGTGAAGGAGAAATAAAATACTTTACAGACAAGCAAACGCTGAGTGATTTTGTCACCACCAGGCCTGCCCTAAAAGAGCTCCTGAAGGAAGCACTAAACGTGGAAAGGAACAACCGGTACCAGCCACTGCAAAAACATGCCAAATTGTAAAGACCAGCGAGGCTAGGAAGAAACAATAGCAACTAACGAGCAAAATAACCAACTAACATCATAATGACAGGATCAGATTCACACATAACAATATTAACGTTAAATGTAAATAGGCTAAATGCTCCAATTAAAAGACACAGATTGGCAAACTGGATAAGGAGTCAGGACCCATCAGTGTGCTGTATTCAGGAAACCCATCTCACGTGCACAGACACACATAGACTCAAAATAAAGGGATGGAGGAAGATCTATCAAGCAAATGGAAAACAAAAAAAGGCAGGGGTTGCAATCCTAGTCTCTGATAAAATAGACTTTAAACCAACAAAGATCAAAAGAGACAAAGAAGGCCATTACATAAGGGTAAAGGGTTCAATTCAACAAGAAGAGCTAACTATCCTAAATATATATGCACCCAACACAGGAGCACCCAGATTCATAAAGCAAGTCCTGAGTGACCTACAAAGAGACTTAAACTCCCACACAATAATAATGGGAGATTTTAACACCCCGCTGTCAACACTAGACAGATCAACGAGACAGAAAGTTAACAAGGATATCCAGGAATTGAACTCAGCTCTACACAAAGTGGACCTAATAGACATCTACAGAACTCTCCACCCCAAATCAACAGAATATACATGTTTTTCAGCACCACACCACACCTATTCCAAAATTGACCACATAGTTGGAAGTAAAGCTCTCCTCAGCAAATGTAAAAGAACAGAAATTATAACAAACTGTCTCTCAGACCACAGTGCAATCAAACTAGAACTCAGGATTAAGAAACTCACTCAAAACTGCTCAACTACATGGAAACTGAACAACCTGCTCCTGAATGACTATTGGGTACATCATGAAATGAAGGCAGAAATAAAGATGTTCTTTGAAACCAACGAGAACAAAGACACAACCTACCAGAATCTATGGGACACATTCAAAGCAGTGTGTAGAGGGAAATTTATAGCACTAAATGCCCACAAAAGAAAGCAGGAAAGATCCAAAATTGACACCCTAACATCACAATTAAAAGAACTAGAAAAGCAAGAGCAAACACATTCAAAAGCTAGCAGAAGGCTAGAAATAACCAAAATCAGAGCAGAACTGAAGGAAATAGAGACACAAAAAACCCTTCAAAAAATTAATGAATCCAGGAGCTGGTTTTTTGAAAAGATCAACAAAATTGATGGACCGCTATCAAGACTAATAAAGAAGAAAAGAGAGAAGAATCAAATAGATGCAATAAAAAATGAAAAAGGGGATATCACCACCGATCCCACAGAAATACAATCTACCATCAGAGAATACTACAAACACCTCTATGCAAATAAACTAGAAAATCTAGAAGAAATGGATAAATTCCTCGACAAATACACCCTCCGAAGACTAAATCAGGAAGAAGTTGAATCTCTGAATAGACCAATAACAGGTTCTGAAATTGTGGCAATAATCAATAGCTTACCAACCAAAAAGAGTCCAGGACCTGATGGATTCACAGCCGAATTCTACCAGAGGTACAAGGAGAAACTGGTACCATTCCTTCTGAAACTATTCCAATCGATAGAAAAAGAGGGAATCCTCCCTAACACATTTTATGAAGCCAGCATCGTCCTGATACCAAAGCCTGGCAGAGACATAACCAAAAAAGAGAATTTCAGACCAATATCCTTGATGAACATTGATGCAAAAATCCTCAATAAAATACTGGCAAACTGAATCCAGCAGCACATCAAAAAGCTTATCCACCATGATCAAGTGGGCTTCATCCCTGGGATGCAAGGCTGGTTCAACATACGCAAATCAATAAATGTAATCCAGCATATAAACAGAACCAAAGACAAAAACCACATGATTATCTCAATAGATGCAGAAAAGGCCTTTGACAAAATTCAACAACGCTTCATGCTAAAAACTCTCAATAAATTAGGTATTGATGGGACATATCTCAAAATAATAAGAGCTATCTACGACAAACCCACAGCCAATATCATACTGAATGGGCAAAAACTGGAAGCATTCCCTCTGAAAACTGGCACAAGACAGGGATGTCCTCTCTCACCGCTCCTATTCAACATAGTGCTGGAAGTTCTGGCCAGAGCAATCAGGCAGGAGAAGGAAATAAAGAGTATTCAATTAGGAAAAGAGGAAGTCAAATTGTCCCTGTTTGCAGATGACATGATTGTATATCTAGAAAACCCCATTGTCTCAGCCCAAAATCTCCTTAAGCTGATTAGCAACTTCAGCAAAGTCTCAGGATACAAAATCAATGTACAAAAATCACAAGCATTCTTGTACACCAATCACAGACAAACAGAGAGCCAAATCATGAGTGAACTCCCATTCACAATTGCTTCAAAGAGAATAAAATACCTGGGAATCCAACTTACAAGGGATGTAAAGGACCTCTTCAAGGAGAACTACAAAACATTGCTCAATGAAATAAAAGAGGATACAAACAAATGGAAGAACATTCCATGCTCATGGGTAGGAAGAATCAATATCGTGAAAATGGCCATACTGCCCAAGGTAATTTATAGATTCAATGCCATCCCCATCAAGCTACCAATGACTTTCTTCACAGAATTGGAAAAAACTACTTTAAAGTTCATATGGAACCAAAAAAGAGCCCGCATCGCCATGTCAATCCTAAGCCAAAAGAACAAAGCTGGAGGCCTCACCCTACCTGACTTCAAACTATACTACAAGGCTACAGTAACCAAAACAGCATGGTACTGGTACCACAACAGAGACATAGATCAATGGAACAGAACAGAGCCCTCAGAAATGATGCCCCATATCTACAACTATCTGATCTTTGACAAACCTGACAAAAACAAGAAATGGGGAAAGGATTCCCTATTTAATAAATGGTGCTGGGAAAACTGGCTAGCCATATGTAGAAAGCTGCAACTGGATCCCTTCCTTACACCTTATACAAAAATTAATTCAAGATGGATTAAAGACTTACATGTTAGACCTAAAACCATTAAAATCCTACAAGAAAACTTAGGCAATACCATTCAGGACATAGGCGTGGGCAAGGACTTCATGTCTAAAACACCAAAAGCAATGGCAACAAAAGCCAAAATTGACAAATGGGATCTAATTAAACTAAAGAGCTTCTGCACAGCAAAAGAAACTACCATCAGAGTGAACAGGCAACCTACAGAATGGGAGAAAGTTTTTGCAACCTACTCATCTGACAAAGGGCTAATATCCAGAATCTACAATGAACTCAAACAAATTTACAAGAAAAAAACAAACAACCCCATCAACAAGTGGGCAAAGGACATGAACAGACACTTCTCAAAAGAAGACATTTATGCAGCCAAAAAACACATGAAGAAATCCTCATCATCACTGGCCATCAGAGAAATGCAAATCAAAACCACAGTGAGATACCATCTCACACCAGTTAGAATGGCCATCATTAAAAAATCAGGAAACAACAGGTGCTGGAGAGGATGTGGAGAAATAGGAACACTTTTACACTGTTGGTGGGACTGTAAACTAGTTCAACCATTGTGGAAGTCAGTGTGGCGATTCCTCAGGGATCTAGAACTAGAAATACCATGTGACCCAGCCATCGCATTACTGGGTATATACCCAAAGGACTATAAATCATGCTGCTATAAAGACACATGCACACGTATGTTTATTGCGGCACTATTCACAATAGCAAAGAGTTGGAACCAACCCAAATGTCCAACAACAATAGACTGGATTAAGCAAATGTGGCACATATACACCATGGAATACTATGCAGCCATAAAAAAGGATGAGTTCATATCCTTTGTAGGGACATGGATGAAACTGGAAAACATCATTCTCAGTAAACTATCGCAAGGACAAAAAACCAAACACCGCATGTTCTCACTCATAGGTGGGAATTGAACAATGAGAACTCATGGACACAGGAAGGGGAACATCACACTCTGGGGACTGTTGTGGGGTGGGGGGAGGGGGGAGGGAAAGCATTAGGAGATATACCTAATGCTGGATGACGAGTTAATGGGTGCAGGAAATCAACGTGGCACATGGATACATATGTAACAAACCTGCACATTGTGCACATGTACCCTAAAACCTAAAGTATAATAAAAAAAAAAAGAAAGGCAAGAAGAATAACAGAAAGAAGAGAGAATGGTTATGGAGGAAAAAAAGATCTGAGGCTTTGGGGACATGCAGCTGACATCCTCCTTACCTGTATTTTTCAGAAATCTTAGTTCTATGATTTTTCAAAAAAAATTTTTTTTAAAGCAGTTGGTTGGGTGTAGTGGCTCACATCCATATGCCCAGCACTTTGGGAGGCTGAGGAGGGAGGGTTGGTCAAGCTTAGGAGTTCGAGATGAGTCTTGGCAACAAAGCAACACCTGCCTCTCTACAAAATAATGTAAAACAAATAAATTAGCTTGGTATGGCAGCATGCACCTGTATTCCCAGCTACTCAGGAGGCTGAGGTGAGAGGATGGCTTGAGCCCAGGAACTCAAGACTGCAGTGAGCTGTGATCACACCACTGCCCTCCAGCCTGGGCGACACAGTGAGATCCTGTCTCAAAAAACAAAAAATAAAAAAACAGCAAACTTTTTCCAAGTGAAATTGAGTGCTGAAGACCAGCAAATAAAACAGATGACGCTGGTATTGGGACCAGAGTTTGCTGTACTCACCTGGGGAATTCCTAGCCTGCCCCACCCCCATGGCAGCCTTGAGACATCTCTGAAGAATTGTTAGGATACTGAGAACAGCTTGAAAACCACTGCCTTAAAATTTTCTCTCGGTGATGGTCACAAGTGTGCCTTTGTGAGTAGAACCCTTATCTCCTACAGGATCAAGGTTAAAATCTGTGATCTGTTTCTGAGACTCCATCGAAAACATACTAAATCCAAAGTTAATCACTAAAATAAAGTTAAAGAAAATGAAACTATAAATTATGAAATGCTTATATAATTTCCTCACATACAAATGTTCCTTTTGGCAGATTTTTTTTTCTGCATGGATTTTATTGGTTAAAGTGTTTATTTAACTTTGGACTTCAGATGGCTTCTTTTCCTGATAAACATTTCTACACCAAGTATAGGCAGTACCATTGCTCCAAGGATTTTCAAACTGCTTTCAAAATTAGTTTTATTTATTCTGAAATGTTCTGTGGTTACTTTGATATAAATGAATTCCTCTAAAAGCTTTTGAATGGAGTAAAAGTTGGTGGAGGGAGTTTTTCTAAGGTAACTTCGTTTTCTTCAATGATTCCTTGCTCAAAACATAGAGGGGGTCTGACTTCAACCAGCCAGTCAACAATGTCAATCTACTCATCGATGCATCAGCATCCAAGACAGAATTGCTCAAAGTTGTTAGCAGTTTTATATAAAATGTTATTCATTGCTACAGTGTTTTATTTATAAGAAAGATAACAATAGCAAAGTTTTGCAGGTCAAACCAGTATGCTAGTATAGGTTTTAGCCTATGTGTTAGTCCATAGCTACCTTTGAGTGATGGAAGTAATAATATTGTTTGCAGCCATAACAGACGTGAGTGGATGTTGTGACTAATGTTTACAGAGGATATGGAAGGAGATATTTATACAACACAGGTTGTGTTGCTGGTGTCTTCTCTACCAGTTTACACATCTGGGACAGAGGATGTGTGAAGTATAGCACAACTTCTAGGATAGGTGGCTGGCTTACAGGGACTTCATGTTACCCAACTAGAATGGGCTCTCCAAGTATCCATTTTACATCCATGTATCCTTCCAATAAATCATTACATTTGCAAATGCACCAACGTCTATGTATCTTTGATTCTTTAATTGTTAACAGCCTAGGAAAATAGCTACCTTTTCTGTATTAAAAATGTTCTATACTGGGTGTGGTGGTGCACGCATGTGGTCTCAGCTGCTCTGGAGGCTGAGGCGGGAGGATCACTTCAGCATAGGATTTTGAGACCAGCCTGAGCAAAATAGAAAGATCCTATCTCCAAAAAATATTTCCAGATGTTCTAAATGCAATCATCTTGTCATTAATTTGATGTGCATTAGCTCATTTTATCCTACAACAACCCTATGAGGTAGGTACCATTTATTTCCATTTATGAAAGTGGCTCAAGGTCTTTGACCTGCCCCCCGATACACAGCTGGTTAAAAGCATGATCAGACTTGAAGCCAGTATTTATCTGACTCCAAAACCATGTCCTTGACTGCTCTGCTAAGTGGACTCTTGCAGTGTCTTCCAATTAGAGCTGTATCTTTATTCATTTTAATTATTCTTTCACAGTCTAGCTCATAGCAGGCATTTCAGAAATGATTTTTTAAATGAATGAATGAGTAAAAAATGGTTATTGGAGTTGTGAATACCAAAATAATATACCAATTACTTCTTAAAGCCATCTAAGCTCTGTTTACCTTTCTCCATCTCTACTGTCAGCGCTAGCCAGAGCCACCATCCATTTTGCCTGGAATTCTTCAGAAACCACCTAACTATTCTCTGTATCCTTGGCTGCCTCTAGTTTATTTTCACTAAAGCAACCAGAGAGAGCTTGCTAGAATGCAAAACATTTCCCCTTTCCCCTCAAAAAACAATCTTCAATGGTTTTCCACTGCTTCTAGGATTGAGTCGCAGGTCCTTAACATAGGATACAAAACCCTTTAGCCTTATCTCATACCATTTCCCCACAGCCCTCAGTGGTCCAGCCACTCTATCCTGCCTACAGTTCTCAGGTGCTGCTTCCCACCACAGGACATTTGCCTGTGCTGCATTCTCTGTTGGAAATGCACGCTCCTCTTCCCTCCATCCTCCACCTCTAGTAACTCCTCTTCATCCTGTACATCTCCCCTCAGTCCAGATAAAATTCTTCTAAAATTTCCTTTATGGCACTTTGAACTTCTCCTTGTTAGCACTAAACATTGTTGCAATATGCACTCATTTGACCTATGTTCTGTCTCTCCTATGCAAGCTAATTGGGGCATGAGCTATCACTATTTTCCTCACTTTTGTGAAGGCCATCCATGTCTGTCCTGTAGTGGTCACTCAATAGATATTTAATACTCAAATACTTGTTTGTGTGAATAGGATTTGGATATTGTGAGCTTGGATTTCCTCATGTTTCTGTTCTCTATCTTTATGATTTTTTGGGGTAACTATTTTGCTCAGGGCACTGTGATGTTTAGAATGGATTTAAAAACTTTTAGCACATCTGTTGCCAGGGCCCAACTCCAGGGAAGTTCATAGAGTTAGAATTAGAAAAGCAAAGTATGTGTATGTTGGGCAGACAATAAAGGGAAGTGATAGTCCCAGGATGGCTGGGTCACTGGCCACCTGTGGTTGTCTTCTTTCTCTTCTCATTACCACCTTCCACTTTCCCTCAAGTGGGAGAAAAAGTGAGTACATAACGCAGACCACCTGCTGAGGTGGGTGCTGCAGAGCGCCCCTGATTAAAGGTGGAGATGGAACTCCTGTTCTCAATTTCATCTTCTTGAACCTAATACCAGCTGTGTTTCAAGCTGAGCTACTACACGCCTGCTGGGAGGCCATTTGCTGCATGACACTATGAAAATGACGGCATTTGCTCCTTCAAGTAAGAGATAATCAGCTTATTAGGAGCCTAAAGGAAGAAAAAATTTTTTTAAATTAGGTATGTACCTTTTACTCTCTATTTCAAGAGTTAAGAACAAAGGCACAAAGTGTGTGTGTGTGTGTGTGTGTGTGTGTGTGTGTGTGTTGAGCAGTGCTGACCTGGGGTCCTGTATTTCTAAAGCATCTATCACTGTGGGAAAATTCAATTTCATGAAATTGAACTGGTGGGTGCTGTGCTGGCTCTTGCAGATACCTCTGGCCTGAAGCTCTGAATCCTGCATCTGCTTTGTCTCTGACCTCTCTGGCTCCATTATGAAACTAGAACCTACAGAGGCAGAGTACACACTCCCTCCTAGACCACATGATTAAAAAAAATACTTTCTCACCAAAAAAAGGAGAGAGAAGCCAAAGAGATGAACAAAGCTTTTCTCCACAGAGGCACTACATGTTTATTTTCTAAGACCTTTTAGCTCTCACCTTAGAGAAATAAAAAATCAGTGTGTCATTATCTTTCTGAGGGAAGAAATGAAATGTGCTAAGATGGATATTTTTCTTCCTGCTTTACTCATCACATGTGCCCTACATTACTAGCACTCTCAAGGAGGAGGAGATTTTTTAAAGCTTTTTTTCAAACCCCAGCTCTTTGATTGAAATTTCGAAGTGTTAGAAGGTTAGGTACTGCTTTGTGTTGAGAACTTCGGGGTCAGAGTGTGAAATTTACAATCTAAATATTTCTTACCCTGATATCTAGGATACTAGACAAACAAATTTGTAGGAACTAGAAACTCCCTAACAAAGTAAAGCTGTTTACCTTTCTAGGCTGTCAATACAAGCTTTAAAAGATGATACATTTGGAATATGGCATACAATTCATTTTGGACCATTGTTAGCCTTATTCTTTTCTGAATAGCACAGTGCCTAGGTCATAATAAGCCCTCAAGAAAATGTTTTAATGGGATGAATAACTAAATGATTCTTTCAACATCATCAACACTGTCCTCTTGGGTATCTAAATTTGTAGGGAAATTTAGGGAGGTCCTTGTCTCTCCAGCTCTTCTTAGCTATTGACATCAATAATGATCAGCTGAAAGATCAGCACCCCACCCAGTCCTCAAGTTTGTGTTAGAAGACCTTGCCACATGCCTCACCCTCATCAGTGGGGGGATTCTGGAGTAAATCTTGTTGCTTTAAGCCCAGCATCTGCTGAACCTGGAGGTAACCTTTTGAGTAAGATGCCTTTGTTCCTAGACCTAGCCAGCCTATTCCTATGGCTAAGAATATGTCCCTATTTGACTGACCTGCAGGGGTTTTGCTTCACAATGGTCAGACACTGGACATCTCTGAACAAGCTGACTGCAGGTTTCACCTCTCTCTGGTGGGCTACTTGCACGGATTGGACCCTGTAGTTGAGAGAAATTAACAATAACCAATATTTACTGAGCATTTGTGTGTTTGGCATAATTCGAAGTGCTTAGTCTATTCTAGCTTACTTAATTTTCATGACTGCCCTATAACAGCCCTATAAAGTACTATTTTGACACGCTTTTTAAAGATAAGCAGATTGAGTACAGACAGGCAAAGAAAATTGCCCTAAGGTTAAATAGCAGAATGATTCAAGTCAGGTCACCTAATTCCAGAGCTAGTATTCGTAAGTAGTATGCCATAACTAGTATCACTTTTAGGCAGGAAGAATATTCAGTCATCACACAATGATACATTTTAGCTGCTGGTGCCCATTCTGATTGGTTGGGAGTTCCTTCTGGTTGTTAAATATTCTGAATATCAGTTGTTCCTTTAGGACATTGCGAGGGAGATTCTTGGCCATCTCTTGGAATCTGCTCTGTAGTTAAGTTCATGATGCCACTCCACTTGGTTCTAGATTCCATGTCTTCTCAACCAGTCTCACAACTGAGGCACATGGCTATAGCAGATATGAAGAAGAACAAGACAAGTTCCTTCCCCTCAATCTAGTTAAGACAGGCCTTGATTATTAAACAGTGGATTATGTCTGATTTAGGACACCAGCTAAGAGTTTGAACTCTAAGTCTATGTAGGTGTTGATTAAAAGTGGAAGTGAAGTTCTGCTCCTGAGACCCAGAACACTAACAATTTCCTATTGTATATAAAACCAAGAACAAGGGAAGTTTTTATTAAGTTCTGCTAGCATCTCTGACTCATCAATGTACAAGGAGAAGATGACCAGAATAGTCTTTGCGATGTTCAAGACACTGAAATAGAAGTCCCAAATAGGAGACCTAGGAGTAAAGCTGTATGTTCTTTTGGGAGAAGTGTGGGTGGGGTGACTCCATTAGATCAGGAAGAGAGA
This sequence comes from Hylobates moloch, assembly GCF_009828535.3. Lineage (NCBI taxonomy): Eukaryota > Metazoa > Chordata > Mammalia > Primates > Hylobatidae > Hylobates > Hylobates moloch. The sequence continues at coordinate 35,583,312 of NW_026652293.1, read as the reverse complement.
GTGTACAGAAAAGCACACAAGTCCAAGGGACTAGATTTCAAATCCAGCTTTCATCTTTTACTAGGACCCTTAGATATGAACATATCCTGAATATCCAGAATTCCAGTTTACTTCATCTGTGAGGAAGTATAGGTGAACATATGGGCTTTGCTACGGAATTCCTGGGTTCATGAGCTTTTTTTTTTTTTTTTTTTTGGACAGAGTCTCACTCTGTCACCCAGGCTGGAATGCAGTGGCATAATCTTGGCTCACTGCAACCTCTGCCTCCTGGGTTCAAGCGATTCTTGTGCTTCAGCCTGCCAAGTAGCTGAGATTACAGGCGCTTGCCACCACACCCAGCTAATTTTTGTATTTTTAGTAGAAATAGGGTTTTGCCATGATGGCTAGGCTGGCCTTGAACTTCTGGCCTTAAGTGATCCACCCACCTTGGCCTCCCAAACTGGTAGGATTACAGGTGTGAGTCACCACGCCTGGCTGAGCCACCTCGCCCGGCAACTTCCTGGTTTCAAATACCCACGTTGCCGTGTCCTAAATGGCAAAATATTGGGGAAGTTTTTAACCTGTGAATGCTCCAGTTTCCCCATCTGTAAAATGAGATAAATAATAATTCATAACATTATTGCAGGGATCAATGAATTAATTTAAAAATTAAAATAGTGCCTGGCACAGGGGAAGTGCTCAACTAATGTTAGTTATTATTAAAATCGGCCAAATGGAGATACTGGCAATTACTTCAATTATCTTTCTCATGAGAATTCTATAAGGTAATAACCTACAATGAAATCATCTGGTATATAAAAGATGCTTGGTAATTGTTGGCTTTCTCTCTACCCCAGTAAATATTAGATCCCAGGTAGCAATAGAAAATATGGAAAATGCAGGGCATATTTCACCGGCTTTAGATCAAGCCTATGTTCACAATTCACTCAAAACCTATCTTGAATCGTTTAAATCACTAGCAGAAAAATAATTGTCTTTTCCCATGAAATCTCCTTAAATCACGTTATCACCACAGATGATTATTATGGTCCTACATATGCAACATTTATGCAAAAAAGGATGAAATTGTCTCTCATTAATTGCAAGAAGCTCACAGCTTAATTTTGGAAAACATGATCTTTGCTCCCTAGGTTAGTGATCACTGGAAGGTAAGGACCCCCAGGCAATTAATGAGATTGCTTAGACTATGTGCCAAGGAGTGAGGATAGATTGTTCATGATTCCTAATGCCCCGAAGCACTTTTTCCTCTAAAATGTAGTTATTTCACTACATAATTTTCAATGAATGCATCCAACTTTGGAGCTTGATGGAATCAGATTGCTAAATATCTAATCCTAACTTGGGTATTTACTAGCTCTGTGACCTTTGTCAAATTAGTTAAACTCTTTGTACCTCACCATCCTCATAGGTCCTCAAAATGGGGTTAAAAATAATATCTGCCGCCCAGGAGTGTGGTGAGGATTAAAAGAGTTAGCACTGACAAAGCATTTAGAAGACTGCTTGGTACTTAGGAAGCTAGCTATCAGTAAGTCTGCCATTGTCTCCTGGAATACTTTTTTGTTTTCCAGGGAGAAAATATTTTCCTTTTCCTGGATAAAACTGTGTCTGCCAGGCCTCAATAGACAGGTCTGTATCTTTAAGTTTCAAAATCAGTCTGGATTCACATGTTAAAGATGTCCAGTCCAAGATATCAATTTTCCCTTATATATTAGGTTGGTGCAAAGGCAATTGCGGCTTTTGCCATTAAAATTGCTTTTGCACCAACCTAATACATATTAAAAGGTAGGACTACCTCTAGGTGGCGAACCTGCATCCTCCAGGGAAGGACATGCATTTCTGCTCTGTTCATTCTCCTTCCCGACAAGCTAGCTGCCATTTCTGACCTTTACCAGATAGCATCATGATCTGGGTGTTTCAAGAGGACTTGCTTTTATGGCTACTTTTGTGGTATTTCAATGCAGCTTTCTTGATGTTGGGAATGGACTCACCACCCCGCCTTTGACTCACAACCCGGCTCCATCCCACCTCGCTATCCCCAGCCCCTGGCTTTCCAGTTATCTCTAACTTCACCCTCTCAAATACTTCTTCACCCTCTCAAATACTTCTCTTGATCGAACTTAACATGAGTCCAATCTGCCCTTCTCTTCTGTGTGGCTCATAGCAAGACCATAGGGAACAGGCACTCGTCCCTTGCCCTGACAAACTCTGGGAGTGCTGGCCCATTGCAATGTGGCAGTTTTTATTCTCCACCCGAAGGCTGCTTTATCTTTCTTGCATGAGGGTCAGGGCAAGTGTCTTCCAGCTTTAAAGCATAATGTAAAGCTCTCATCAAGGCCAGTGAATGCCCCATCAGTAAGCTTAAGGTAACCAAGATAAACTTTCCCCTCATTTTGGATGGGATAGGATGGAGTCTTACAGCAAAGTCATGCTTTCTCCAAAGAAATCTCTTTCCAAATCCTCTCTCTCTATATCCGCTCTCTCAACCCCATTTTAGGCTTTACGTCAAGTTTGATATCTGCTATGTACCACATTCATCAAAACTGAGATAGAATAGTTCTCTTTTTAACATTCTGTTGTTATTATTTTTTTAAACCACAACTGGGACCAGGAAAGTCCACAGAATTTTCTCCCTTTTTCTTACATTATCAAGGCGCTGAGGATTCAGCTGAAGAAAATTTTCTGGCAATCTCTATTTTGAAGAACGCTGGAGAAGGATCACCTGTATAGAAGTAATTAGAAGTCAAAAAATAGCTGGGTCAAATCTGTCAGAAGATGATAGAAATCCCAAGTCTTAAACTGGCAGCTCAATTTAAGCCTATTTACTTTGTTGCTTATTTTATTTAACCACTGAGAAAGGATGCCAATATTCAGCCTTAGGGACTTAGTTAAAAGCTTTTTAGATTAGTAGCTGCAGGATCTTGAAATGAATAACATTTTGAGGTTTAATAGTGGCTTTGCTGAAAACAAGCAATTCTTAATACATTTAATTTAACTACAAGAATAATAAAATATATGGATTTATATTAACAGGAGCTAGAGATTTGATGTGGGGCTCCATGATGTAAATGGGGAACAACCAATAATCCTTAAGGGAGTTACTAAATAATACTAGTCTTAGTCTTTCTTCCTTTTTTTTTTTAAATTATACTTTAAGTTCTGGGATACATGTGCAGAATGTGCAGATTTGTCACCTGCATGTGCCATGGTGGTTTGCAGCACCCATCAACCCGTCATCTAGGTTTTAAGCTCTGCATGCGTTAGGTATTTGTCCTAATGCTCTCCCTCCTGTGCCCCCCAACCCCTCATCACTTTCAGGTACACCAATCAATTGTAGGTTTGGTCTTTTCACATAGTCCCATATTTCTTGGAGGCTTTGTTTGTTCCTTTTCATTCTTTTTTCTCTAATCTTATCGTCACACTTTATTTCATTAAGTTGATCTTCAATCTCTGATATCCTTTCTTCCACTGGATTGATACAGCTATTGATACTTATATATGCTTCACAAAGTTCTTGTGCTGTGTTTTTCAGCTCCATCAGGTCATTTATGTTCTTTAAACTGGTTATTCTAGTTAGCAGTTCCTGCAACCTTTTATGAAGGTTCTTAGCTTCCTTGCATTGGGTTAGAACATGCTCCTTTAGCTCAGAGGAGTTTGTTATTTACCCACATTCTGAAGCCTACTTCCGTCAATTCGTCAAACTCATTCTCTGCCCAGTTTTGTGCTCTTGCTAGAGAAGAGTTGCGATCATTTGGAGAAGAAGAGGCATTCTGGTCTTTGGAATTTTCAGCATTTTTGTGCTGTTTTTTCCTCATCTTCATGGATTTATCTACCTTTTATCTTTGATGCTGATGGCCTTTGGATGGGGTTTTTCTGTGGGTGTCCTTTTTGTTGATGTTGATGTTATTGCTTTCTGTTCCTTAGTTTTCCTGCTAACAGTCAGGCCTCTCTTCTGCAGGTCTGCTGGAGTTTGCTGGAGGTCCACTCCAGACCCCGTTTGCCTGGGTATTACCAGCAGAGGCTGCAGAACAGCAAAGATTGCTGCCTGCTCCTTACTATGGCAACTTTGTCCCAGAGGGGCACCTGCCAGATGCCAGCTGGAGCTCTCCTGTATGAGGTGTCTGTCAATCCCTGCTGGGAGGTGTTTCCCACTCAGGAGGCATGGGGGTCAGGGACCCACTTGAGGAGTCAGTCTGTCCCTTAGCAGAGCTTGAGTGCTGTGCTGGGAGATCCACTGCTGTCTTCAGAGCCAGCAGGAAGGAACATTTACGTCTGCTGAAGCTGTGCCCACAGCTGCCCCATCCCCCAGGTGCTCTGTCCCAGGGAGATGGGAGTTTTATCTATAAGCCCCTGAATGGGGCTGCTGCCTTTCTTTCAGAGATGTTCAGCCCAGTGAGAAGGAATCTAGAGAGGCAGTCTGGCCCCAGGTGCTTTGCCATGGTGCAGTGAGTTCTGCACAGTCTGAACTTCCCAGTAGTTTCCTTAATACTGGGAGGGGAAAACTGCTTACTCAAGCCTCAGTAATGGTGAACACCCCTCCCCCACCAAGCGCGATTGTCCCAGGTTGACTTCAGACTGCTGTGCTGGGAGTGAGAATTTCAAGCCAGTGGTTCGTAGCTAGCTGGGCTCCATGGGAGTGCAACCCACTGAGCAAGACCACTTGGCTCCCTGGCTTCAGGCCCCTTTCTGGGGGGGTGAATGGTTCTGTCTCACTGGGGTTCCAGGCACCACTGGGGTACAAAAAAAACTCCTGCAGCTACCTGGATGTCTGCCAGAACAGTCGCCCAGTTTTGTGCTTGAAACCCAGGGCCCTGGTGGTGCAGGCACAGGAGGGAATCTCCTGGTTTGTGGGTTGAAAAAACCGTGGGAAAAGCGTAGTATCCAGGCCAGCTATCACAGTCTCTCAGGGCTTCCCTTGGCTAGGGGAGGAAGTTCTCCGGCCCCTTGAACTTCCCCGGTGAGGCAACGCCCCATCCTGCTTCTGCTTGCCCTTCCATGGGCTGCACCCATTGTCTAACCAGTACCATTGAGATGAACCGGGTACCTCAGTTGGAAATACAGAAATCACCCGCCTTCTGCCTTGGTCTCATTGGGAGCTGCAGACCGGAGCTGTTCTTATCTGGCCATCTTGCCAGCTCTCCCCTTGCCTTTTTTTTTTTTTTTTTTTTTTTAAAGGGACAGGGTCTTGCTCTGTCACCCAGGCTGGAGTACAAGGGCATGATCACAGCTCACTGAACACCCAGGTTCATGTGATCCTCCCATCTCAGGCTCCCAAGTAGCTGGGACCACAGGTGTGTGCCATCACACCCAACTGATTTAAAAAATGATTGTAGAGATGGGATCTTTCTCTTGCCCAGGTTGGTCTCCAACTCCTGCGCTCAAATGATCCTCCCTCCTGGGCCCCCCAAAGTGTTTGGATTATAGGCGTGAGCCACTGTGCCCAGCCCCTTTGTCCTTTTTAAACCCATATCAACCACTTAGTAATAAAAAGATGCTTAGAAGGAAATTAGCGTAAGTGTGTAAATACTGGGTATCATTGAGGAGTGGGAAAGCAGGTGCTTTTGCATAATCCAGGTGGAAGTGTAATTGTTGCAGCCATTTGGAAGAATAATTTGACAAAATGCATCAACAGCCTTAAAAATTACATATTTTCAATTCAGTAATTATCTTTTAGAAATCTATCCTAAAGAATGAAAAATATTGCAAAGATTTTTTTCAGAGATATTTTTGTCAATGAAGCAATCTAAAAGTTCAACGATAAAGGTTTTACTGAATTATCATTTATACATCTGTTGGAATTTTATGGAATCTTTAAAATTAGGATATGAGTCTATATTTATCAATAAAAAAAGTGTTTAAAGAAAAACAACCTGAGTGTGGTGGCTCATGCCAGTAATCCCAGCCACTTGGGAGGCTGAGGCACGAAGATCCCTTGAGCCCAGAAGTTCGAGGCTGCAGTGAGCTATGGTTGTGCCACTGCACTCCAGCCTGGGTAACAGAGTGAGACCAGAACTACAGGAGAATATGTGGAATCATATTCCATGTTTTAAAATTATATATTTACGTATAAAGTATATATAGATCAGGAAGAACCAACATTTTAACGGTGGTTATCACTGAGTAGTGAAATTTTGAATGATATACTCCCTTTTCCTACCTGTGTTTTCTAATTTTTCCATAACAGATGTGAATAATGAGCATTTAAAATGAAGAAAGTAATTAGAAGAGGTTTCATGTGATCCAGGAGCAAAAAATATATCAAAAAGAAGGAAAGATGGATGCATCCAACATTAAATACAGAGGGATATAAGAGAAAATATAGCTTAGTGCAAATGGAAAAGAAAACCAAAACTGGAATCCTTTTTGCAAGAAATGTTATTGCTTATGTGTTAATGGTCAGTTGTATGGTTCTGTGCAGCTTAGATTCTCTAAGATACATAAGGCTCAGGATTAGGTAAAAGTAGCTTTTTTATATGGACACAATAAAAATATACATTGAGCAGAGTTTAACTACATATCCTAGATTCTGAATAAATAATTCGATTATTGATCTACTAATATCAATAGATTTTGCATTATATGTTATTGCTTTTCTCACTGAATTGGCTAAAATTTTTTTTTTATTTTTGCTTATTCCCTTTCTACAATAGAAAATACCAGTTATATGTAATTAACATGTGGCACATGGTAGTTTCAGTTTATTTGCATTTAGCTAAACCCTTCAGAATGACCCTTATACCAGACTCTCATCTGCAATACAAGTATATTATTCTGCAGGGCAAATGTTTCTAAGGAAATTTTATGGAAATGGAAAAGCTCCAAACATACTATCTTATATCCAAAGGAGAAATTGACATGTCCATAAATAACGAATGTGATTTTTTTAAGTCCAGTGAAACTAGCATTGGTTGTCTCTGTTCAGGATGGAGGCCAGTAATAAAAAGAGATGCCCTAACTCTGCTATGCATGCCCAAGAGAGAAATGTGCTCACATTATCTCTTAGCTATAAAGAATGAAAAAGAGAAAGTGTTTGTGGGAATAAATGGAAAATCATTAGTGGTCTTCTGTTAGGAGGGCAAGGGAGAGAGCTAATGCATTAAGGCCAAACTGGCTTCTCAGAATATGGTTATGAAACTTATTACCCTCCTCCCTCAACCGTCTCACTCTCTTCATTTTCTGTTTCCAAGTGATATGAAACCTTGGCCTGTAAGAGAGTGCAGTAATGAATACCTAAATTCTGTATGTAAAAGAGCTCAACCATAAAATCGGCTACCCACACACCTGTAAAGCAGGAAGAGAAAAGAACCTTTTCCTTAGAATGGACTCTATACAAATGCAAAGACAGTAATGGGATAATAGGAAATAAAAAGACAGAGAGGCACAAAAATGCATATTTTGCAAAACTACATATACCAAATAAACTAAAAAATGCGGTGTTTACTTTCTTAAAAGAAACAGAAAACAAGTGATATAAGTAAAGAAACAAGTGGAAAAACATTCCCGTATTTGAGTATATTACAGTCTTTCTTGCTACCAAAGACTTTTTAAAATATGATTTTTTTTCATAATTATAGACATAATTAGGGACTTTGCTTCCTAATGTTTTCCACAATACTTAAAATGAAGACAGTCTGATGATCTAAATTAATCCTTAGAATGAAGGCTTGTTATTCCTGCTAGGAAAGATTTGTCTCCCTAGACTATCTTAGAAGCTAAAACCATGAACCAGGCTGTATTGTAGTGTCTGCAATGCAGCACCGAACAAGACAGACAATGTCCCTGTTCCTGGGGATTTTACATCCTAAAGTTTGCATTTTTTCCTGTTCTTGCATTTCTCCCCCCCGTTTTTTTTTACCCTTATGATTTTGTGTATCTCTTTCTCCCTTTTTCTCTTTTCCCCATATTCCATTTTTTCCCGCCTACGATTTTCTGAATTGGACATAAATTAGAACAAAATATGATTATGCATTACATTTGTTGAAAAATTGTTTAGTATTTTAATTTTTAAAATAAAAAATCTTTTTTTTTTTTTTAAAAAAAGAATGGATTCTATACAAAGTAGTGTGTTCTGAGAGCAGACTAAAGAAAAGAGAGTATGGTCTCTGATATATGTGCTGTATAAGCAAGTAATAGAAAATTTTACTATAACACAGCCACATGTATTTGTCTACATATTGTCTATAGCACCTTTGGTTCTACAGTGGCAGATTTGTGGGATCTAAAAATCAAAACAATTGAACTCATGGGCAAGGCGCATCCAACGATGGTGGCCAGAGTCTGCGAAGGGTAGTAGGGGATTGTGGGGGAGGTGGGGATGGTTAATGATTACATTAAAAGTAGTTAGAAAGAATGAATAAGACCTAGTATTTGCTAGCACAGCAGGGTGACTGTAGTCAGTAATAACTTAATTATACATTACTAAAAGAGTGCAATTGAATTGTTTGTAATACAAAAGATAAATGCTGGAGGGGATGGATACCCCATTCTCCATGATATGACTATTACACATTGCATGCCTGTATCAAAATATCTCACGTACCCTATAAATATATATACCTATGTACCCACTGGGTAAACTCACTGCTGGATCATATGGTAGCTCAATATTTGTTTTTTTAAGGAACTTCCAAAGTGTTCTCCATAGTGTTTGTACCAATTTACATTCCCACCAACAGTGTACAAATGTTCCCTTTTTCTACACTGTTGCCAGCATTGGTTATTGCCTGTCTTTTAGATCTAAGCCATTTTAACTGGGGTGAGATGATATCTCATCGTAGTTCTGATTTGCATTTCTCGGATGATCAATGATGTTGAGCACCTTTTCTTATGCCTGTTGGTCATTTGTATGTTTTTTGAGAAATTTATATTCAAATCTTTTGCCTATTGTTTAATCAGATTATTAGATTTTTTTTCCTCTAAGGCTGTCTAAGCTCCTTATATAACATGGTTATTAGTTTCTTGTCATATGGGTAGTTTTCAAATATTTTCTCCTGTTCTGTGGGTTGTCTCTTCACTGTTGATTGTTTCCTTTGCTGTGCAGAAGCGTTTTAACTTGTTGTGATCCCACTAGTCCATTTTTGCTTTGGTTGCCTGTGCTTGCCTGGGTATTACTCAAGAAAGTTTTGCCCAGACCAATGTCCTGGAGAGTTTCCTCAATGTTTTCTTGTAGTAGTTTCATAGAGTTTCAGTCTTAGAGTTAAGTCTTTAATCTATTTTGATTTGATTCTTGTATACAGAGAAGGATAAGGGTCTAGTTTCATTCTTCTGCATATGGATATCCAGTTTTCCCAGCATCATGTATTGAAGAGACTGTCTTCTACCCAGTGTATGTTCTTGGCACTTTTGTCAAAAATGAGTTCACTGTGGGTGTGTGGATTTGTTTCTGGGTTCTCTATTCTGTTCCATTTGTCTATGTGTCTGTTTTTATGCCAGTACTGTGCTGCTTTGGTGACTATAGCTTTGTACTACAATTTGAAGGCAGGTGATGTGATTCCTCCAGTTTTGTTGTTTTGTATAGGATAGCTTTGGCTATTCTGGGTCTTTTCTGGTTTTATATAAATTTTAGAGTTTTTTTGCTATTTCTGTGAAGAATGTCATTGGTATTTTGATAGGGATTGCATTGAATCTGTAGATTGCTTTGAGTAGTATGGACATTTTAACAATATTGATTTTTCCAATCCATACAAATGAAATATCTTTTCATTTTTTGGTGTCACCTTCAATTTCTTTCATCAATATTTTATGTTTTCATTATACAGATCTTTCACTTCTTTGGTTAAGTTCTTTCCTAGGTATTTAGTTTTATCTGTGGCTATTGTAAATAGGATTACTTTTTGATTTCTTTTTCAGATTCTTCACTGTTGGCATATAAAAATGGTACTGATTTTTGTATGTTGATTTTGTATCCTGTAACTTTACTGAATTTGTCTATGAGTTCTAAAGTTTTTTTGTTGGAGTCTTTAGGTTTTTCCAAATATAAGATCATATAATCTGAAAACAAGGATAACTTGACTTCTTCCTTTCCAATTTGGATGCCCTTTATTTCTTATTTCTTTCTCTCATCTGATTTCTCTAGTTAGGACTTCTAGTATTTGCTGAATAAAATTGTGAAAGTGGGCATCCTTATCATTTTCCAGATCTTAGAAGAAAGGCTTTCAGTTTCCCATTCAGCATGATGTAGGTCTGTGGGTCTATTGTATATGGCTTTTATTATGTTGAGGCATGTTCCTTCTATCCCCAGTTTTTTAAGGATTTTTATCATGAAGTGATGTTGAATTTTATGAAATGCTTTTTCAGCATCATTTGAAATGATCATATGGTATCTATTTTTCATTCTGTTGATATGATGTATCACATCAATTGATTTGCATATGTTGAACCATCCTTGCATCCCAGGGATAAACCCCACTTTGTCATGATGAATGATCTTTTTAATCTATTGTTGAATTTGGTTTGCTAGTATTTTGTTGAGGATTTTTGCATCAATATTCATCAGAGATATTGGCCTGTAGTTTTCTTTTTTTGACGTATCTTTGTCTAATTTTGATGTCAGGGGAATACTGGCCTTGTAGAGTGAGTTTGGAAGTATTCCTTCCTCCTCTATTTTTCAGGATAGTTTGAGTACATTGGTATTAGGTTTTCTTTAAATGTTTGGTAGAATTCAGTAGTGAAGCCATGGAGTCCATGAATTTACTGGGAGATTTTTTACTATGGCTTTAGTCTCATTAATTGTTATTGATATGTTCACATTTTGGATTTCTTCATGGTTCAATCTTGGTAGGATGTATGTGTCTAGGAATTTTCCATTTCTTCTAGAGTTTCCAATTCATTGCCATATAGTTGCTCATAGTAGCCACTAATGATCCTTTGAATTCCTATGGTGTCAGTTGTACTGTCTCCTTTTTCACCTCTGATTTTACTAATTTAGATCTCCTCTTTTTTTTTTTTTTTTAAATGGAGTCTTACTCTGTTACCCAGGCTGGAGTGCAGTGGCTCAATCTTGGCTCACTGCAAACTCTGCTGGGTTCAAGCAATTATCCTGCCTCAGCCTCCTGAGTTGCTGGGACTACAGGCACATGTCACCATGCCCGGCTAATTTTTGTATTTTTAGTAGAGAGGGGATTTTACCATGTTTGCCAGGATGGCCTCAATCTCCTGACCTTGTGATCCACCTGCCTTGGCCTCCCAAAGTGCTGGGATTACAGATGTGAGCCACCGCGCCTGGCCTCCTCTCTTTTTTTCTTAGTTGGGCTAAAGGTTTGTCAGTTTTAACTTTTCAAAAAACCAACTTTTTATTTCATTGATCTTTTGTATGGTTTTCTTCATTACAATGCCATTTATTCCTGCTCTGATCTTCATTATTTCTTTTCTTCTACTAACTTTGGGTTTGGTTTACTCTTGCTTTTCTAGTTCCTTAAAATGCATAGATTGTTTACTTGAAGTTTTTCTTTTTTCATGTAGGCATTTATAGCTATATACTTCTCTCTTAGTACTTTTTTTTAATGGAGTCTTTCTCTGTTACCCAGGCTGGAGTGCAGTGGCTCAATCTTGGCTCACTGCAATTCCATTTTGCTGTATCCCATAGATTTAGTATGTTCTGTTTCCATTATCACTTGTTTTAAGAAATTTTTCAATTTCATTCTTAATGTCCCTCATTGACCCACTGTTCATTCAGGAGCATATTGTTTAATTTCCATGTATTTGTATGGTTTCCAAAATTCCTCTTATTATTGATTTCTAGTTTTATTCCATTGTGGTCAGAGAATATGCTTGATATTTCATATCAAGTATATTTGAATATTTTGAATATTTTAAGACTTATTTTGTGACCTAACATATAGTCTTTCTTTGAGAATTATCCATGTTCTGAGGGAAAAAAAAGTGTATTCTGCAGCTTTTAAATGAAATGTTCTGTAAATATCTATTAGGCACATTTGATATATAGTGCAGATTAAGTCTGAAGTTTCTTTGTTGATTTTTCTGCCTGGAAGATCTGTCCAGTGCTAAAAGTAGGGTGTTGAAGTCTCCAGGTCTTATTATATTGGGGCTTATCTCTCTCTTTAGCTCTAATAATATTTGCTTTATAAATCCAGGTAAGCCAGTGTTTGCCTTACTTAATTTTCAGTCTATGTGTGTCATTATATATGAAGTGTGTTTCTTGTAGGCAGATCATTGGGTCTTCTTTTTTCATCCATTCAGCCACTCTCCTGTCTTTTGATTGGAGAATTTAGTCCATTTACATTCAATGTTATCATTGATATGCAAAAACTGCAACTTTGTTGTTTGTTTTTTGTTTTTTTTGTGGTCTCTACTTCCTTCTTTCTTTTTTTCCTTCTTCCTTTTAGTGAAGGTGGTTTTCTCTGGTGATATGATTTAATTTCTTGCTTTTTATTTTTTGTGTATCAATTGTATGTTTTTTTAATTTGAAGTTACCATGAGGATTGCATATACTATCTTTTTTTTTTTTTTTTTTTTTGAGACAGAGTCTCACTCTGTCACCCAGGCTGGAGTGCAGTGGTGTGATCTTGGCTCACTGCAAGCTCTGCCTTCTGGGTTCATGCCATTCTCCTGCCTCAGCCTCCCGAGTAGCTGGGACTACAGGGGCCCACCACCACGCCTGGCTAAGTTGTTGTATTTTTAGTAGAGACGGCATTTCACCGAGTTAGCCAGGATGGTTTCGATCTCCTAACCTCATGATCCAGCCAACTCGGCCTCCCAAAGTGCTGGGATTACAGGCGTGAGCCACTGTGCCTGGCCTACAAATACTATCTTATAACTCATTAATTTAAGCTGATAACAACTTAACACTGTTTGCATGAACAAACTGACAAACAAGCAAAAAGAAAACTAATAAAAAACTCTATGCCTTAACTTTGTACCCCTTCTTTTTAACTCTTTGTTGCTTCTATTTATATCTTATTGTACTGTCTATGTCTTGAAAAGTTTGGCAGTTATTATTGTGATTGGTCTATCATTTAGTCTTTCTACTTAAAATAAGAGTAGTTTGTACACCACAGTTACAGTGTTATGCTATTCTGTTTTTTTTCTGTATAATTACTATTACCAGTGAGTTTTGTAGCTTCTGATGATCTCATATCACTCATTAACATCTCTTTCTTTCTGATTAAAGTACTCCCTTTAGCATTTCTTTTAAGACAGGTCTAGTGTTGATGAAATCCCTCGGCTTTTGTTTGTCTGGGAAAGTCTTTATTTCTCCTTCATGTTTGAAGGATATTTTTGCTGAATATACTATTCTAGGGGAAAAGATTTTTTTCCTTTAGCACTTTAAATATGTCATGCCACTCTCCTGGCCTGTAAGGTTCCCACTGAAAAGTCTGCTGCCAGATGTATTGAAGCTCCATTGTATATTATTTATTTCTATCTTGTTGCTTTTAGAATTTTTTATTTATCCTTGACTTGTGGGAGTTTGATTATTAAATACCTTGAGGTAGTACTCTTTGGATTAAATTGGCTTGGTGTTCTATAACCTTCTTGTACTCAGATATTGATATCTTTCTCTAAGTTTGGGAAGCTATCATTATTATCCCTTTGACTAAACTTTCTACCTCTATCTCTTACTCTGTGTCCTCTTTAAGGCCAATAACTCTTAGATTTTCCTTTTCGAGGTTATTTTTTAGATCCTGTAGGGATGTCTCATTGTTTTTCATTATTTTTTTCTTTTGTCTACTCTGGCTGTGTATTTTCAAATAACCTGTCTTCATACTCACCAATTCTGTCTTCTGGTTGATCAATTCTGATATTAAAAGACTCTTTTGCATTCTTCAGTATGCCAATTGCATTTTTCAGCTTCAGAATTCCTGCTTAATTCTTTTTAGTTATTTCAATCTCTTTGTTAAATTACCTGATAAAATTCTGAATTCCTTCTGTGTGTTATCTTGAATTTCTTTGAATTTCTCAACACAGATGTTTTGAATTTTCTGTCTCAAAGGTCACATATCTCTGTTTCTCCAGGTTTGGTCCTCGGTGCCTTATTTAGCTCATTTGGTAAGGTAATGTTTTCCTGGATGGTGTTGATGTTTATAGATGTTCTTTGGTGTCTAGGCATTGAAAAGTTAGGTATTTATTGTAGTCTTCTCAGTCTGGGCTTGTTTTAGCTGTCCTTATTGGGTAGGCATTCCAGATATTTAGAAGAATTTACATGTTATGATCTAAGCTGTATCTACTCTAGGGGGCATCCCAAGCCCAGTAATGCTGGGGTTCTTGCAGACTCATAAATGTACCTTGATGGTCTTGGGCAAGATCCAGAAGAATTCTCTGGATTACCAGGCAGAGACTCTTGTTTTCTTCCCTTACTCTCTCCCAAGTGAATGGAATCTTTTTCTCTGTTCTGAGCCACTTGGAGCTGTGGGTGGTGTGACACAAGCACCCCTGTGGCCATGATGACTAGGGCTGTACTAGGTCACACCTGAAGCCAGCACAGCACTGGGTCTCACCTGAGGCCTGCTGTAACTTCCTGGCTACAGTCTATAATTAATTCATAAAGGCCATGGGGCTCTACAGTCAGCAGGTGGCAAAGCCGGCAAAGCTTGTGTCCTTCCCTTCAGGGTAGTGAATTCCTGCTGGCCCTGGGCAGGACCAGAAGTGCTATCTGGAAGCCAGCAACTAGAGTCAAAAACCTTAGAAGTCTGCCTGGTGTTTTCTCATACTGCAGCTAAGCTGGAACTCAAACCACAAGATACAGTCCTTCCTACTCTTCCCTCCCCTTTCCAAAGACAGAGGAGCCTCACCCCATGGTCACCACCATGTCTAGCCCACAGGGAGTACTGCCAGACTACTAATGTTGTTCCCTTAAGGCCCAAGGGTTCTTTAGTCAGCTTGTGGTGAATGCTACCTGGTCTTGGACTCACCCTTCAGGGCAGTGGGCTCCCATCTGACTCAAGGCAAGTCCAGAAATACCATCCGAGAGTCAAGTCCTGGAATCTGGGACCCAAGAGCCTGCTTGATGTTCTACACCCCTGTGGCAGTGTCGGTACCTAAGGTACAAGACAAAGGATATTTGAATAAGGAGAAAAAGCAATATCCTTTGCTTTTTCTTCTGCTTTTCTCAAGTGGAAGAAGTTTTTCCCCATAGCCACCACAGCTGGTAATATGCTGAGTCTCACCTGAAGCCAGCAAGTCTTATAGGCTCACCCATGGCCTTTAACATAGTACCTGGGTATCACTGCTGGTTATTCAGGGCTCAAGCGCTCTTCAGTTGGCAGAGGAGGAATACTGCCAGAACTGGGTGCTTCTCTTCAAGGCAACAGGTTTTCTTCTGGCCCAGGGTATGTCGAGGACTGTCATCCAGGAGCTAGGGCCTCGAATAGGAGCCTCATGACTCTGACCCATGCCCTATCCTGCTGTGGCTGAGCTGGTATCTAAGATGCAAGAAAAAGTCCTCCTCACTCTTACCTCTCCTCTCCTCAAGCAGAAGGAAGAGGTCTCTTTTGGAGCTGAGCAGCGTGGGGTTAGGGGAGAGGTGATACCCACACTCCCTTAGCTGCCCCTGGCTGGTGTCTCAGTAGGTTGCATGCCACATCAGTCCACTGTCTTTGGGCCCAGTTTAGCACTAGGACTTGCCTGGAAGTTCCAGTCCTTGTGGCCTAGACTGCCTTTCAAGTTTATGTAGGGCCCCAAAGCATGTTAGCCTGTGATGGCTAGGCTTATGGGAACTGACGTTTTCACCACTGGGATTGGTGATTCCCCTCTTGCTATGGCTGATTTAATCGCTCTCTCCATGGGTGGGCATCCGCTGACTTTTGTTTTGTTTTGTTTTCTGTTTTAATAGGGCAGCACTGAGTTCATTTCCTCACAGATGCTGCAATAAATATCCCTTTCCCCAGCACTAAGAAACACTGTCTGCACCAGGCTGCTGCTGCCAGGGGATAGGGCAGGGGCAGTGTTGATGATTCAAGAAGGTTTTTCTCACCTCTTCAGTGACTTGTTCAGCGATATGAAGTTAAAACCAGGTACTAAGAGTGTTCACCTGATTTTTGGTTCTTATGAAGGTGCTTCTTGTGTGTAGATGGGTGTCCTCGTGGCAAGGGGCTGGGGGTTTGATTGGTGGAGGCTTCTACCCCACCATCTTGCTCATCAATACACCATTAATCAAAAAGAACTGGGTGAATATCCTGACTTTGTTATCTGTATGAATGTATATCTTCTAATCTCAAGATATTAAAATACATACCTTGCAGAACCATGGAGGATGAAGGATCATTTATAAAT
This sequence comes from Hylobates moloch, assembly GCF_009828535.3. Lineage (NCBI taxonomy): Eukaryota > Metazoa > Chordata > Mammalia > Primates > Hylobatidae > Hylobates > Hylobates moloch. The sequence continues at coordinate 35,567,088 of NW_026652293.1, read as the reverse complement.
CAGTGAGCATGAGACAAAATATGCTCTTAACAAATAGCTTCTATTATAAGTAATATATAAAGTACATATTTCCAAAGGGTTGTTAAGTATGGTCACACACTGAATCCCCCGCCTCCTCTAAAGCATTTATCCAATAGTAAGTATCCATTAAGTAAGGGGAATTTTGAAATATGAATTAAGAAAGTAAATATTACATGGAATGAGCTCTGCTTATGGCCAAATATAGTGTTAGACAATATTCATATGTCACCTCATCAAACTCTAGTGCCTTGATTATGCATTAAATAAGGCTCCCCTAAACAAAATACTTTCAAATATTCCTTTATTTGGTTCTCCTGAGTTTTTACATTCTTGTCCAGTATATTGTGGTAAGATTCTGGATGTATTAGGGACATATGCCTAAATTTTTTTCTTTTTGAAATAAGAGTAAGTCTACTGTGAAAAGGGAAATGGGAAAGAAGAACCTACATGATGCTAAGAAAGGGCACATATAGAAGTTTAGGAGCTGGAAATTGATTCCTTTGCAATTATAAATTATGATGTACCATTTGGAGTGTTCAGGTACTCTCAAGGAGATACACATTCCAGTTTGAAGACCAGTCTAAGGGAATGAAATGGCTTTGCCTAATATTAAATCCTGTAGAGGAGCAAAAAAAAAAAAAAAAAATGTAAGTTAGTATTAACAAAAGAAATAAAATGATTTACACATGTAATAATTAGAACAAGTAACATTTGGCTATGTTTTCAAAGTGCATTATTATAATTAAACTTATTGGGTATTTATAACATCAACATGAAGAAGTTTGGAATTAGTATTTTTTTAAAAAAGAGGAAGTTAAGATTAAGAGAGTTTAAGTGGCTTTCTTAAGGTCCCAAAATGAAGTGGCAGAACCAGGACATAAACTCAGTCTTCTGGTTCTAAAGATGTGTACCAGATAACAGTTATTACCTACATCAATAAAATCTGGCACCATTGTAAATAAACACTTAACATCTTTCTTAAATATTGGTTTTTGAAAACTTCCTAAAATTAGAATTTTCAAGTGTCTTAATAAGGGAGTATGTAAAGTGTATAGATTTTTTTCTTACTGCCCATGTTTTCTATGAATCATCAAGCTAAACATTCTATTGCTATTTGGTTTTTAAATCAATATTTCTAGAGCATGACAGAATACACATAATGACTTGCAATCAATAGCACCACAACAATTTCAATGGTCATGACTTTTTTTTTATATAAGATATTCAGTATTTCATTTTGGGATCTGAAACATTAAAGAAGTAATGTGGTGTTTTTATTTATTTATTTATTTATTTATTTTAATTATTATTATACTTTAAGTTTTAGGGTACATGTGCACAATGTGCAGGTTTGTTACATATGTAACCATGTGCCATGTTGGTGTGCTGCACCCATTAACTCGTCATTTAGCATTAGGTATATCTCCTAATGCTGTCCCTCCCTGCTCCCCCCACCCCACAACAGTCCCCGGAGTGTGATATTCCCCTTCCTGTGTCCATGTGTTCTCATTGTTCAATTCCCACCTATGAGTAAGAACATGCAGTGTGTGGTTTTTTGTCCTTGCGATAGTTTACTGAGAATGATGGTTTCCAGTTTCATCCATGTCCCTACAAAGGACATGAACTCATCATTTTTTATGGCTGCATAGTATTCCATGGTGTATATGTGCCACATTTTCTTAATCCAGTCTATCTTTGTTGGACATTTGGGTTGGTTCCAAGTCTTTGCTATTGTGAATAATGCCGCAATAAACATACGTGTGCATGTGTCTTTATAGCAGCATGATTTATAGTCCTTTGGGTATATACCCAGTAATGGGATGGCTGGGTCAAATGGTATTTCTAGTTCTAGATCCCTGAGGAATCGCCACACTGACTTCCACAATGGTTGAACTAGTTTACAGTCCCACCAACAGTGTAAAAGTGTTCCTATTTCTCCACATCCTCTCCAGCACCTGTTGTTTCCTGACTTTTTGATGATGGCCATTCTAACTGGTGTGAGATGGTATCTCATTGTGGTTTTGATTTGCATTTCTCTGATGGCCAGTGATGATGAGCATTTCTTCATGTGTTTTTTGGCTGCATAAATGTCTTCTTTTGAGAAGTGTCTGTTCATGTCCTTTGCCCACTTGTTGATGGGGTTGTTTGTTTTTTTCTTGTAAATTTGTTTGAGTTCATTGTAGATTCTGGATATTAGCCCTTTGTCAGATGAGTAGGTTGCGAAAATTTTCTCCCATTTTGTAGGTTGCCTGTTCACTCTGATGGTAGTTTCTTTTGCTGTGCAGAAGCTCTTTAGTTTAATGAGATCCCATTTGTCAATTTTGGCTTTTGTTGCCATTGCTTTTGGTGTTTTAGACATGAAGTCCTTGCCCATGCCTATGTCCTGAATGGCATTGCCTAGGTTTTCTTCTAGGGTTTTTATGGTTTTAGGTCTAACATTTAAGTCTTTAATCCATCTTGAATTAATTTTTGTATAAGGTGTAAGGAAGGGATCCAGTTTCAGCTTTCTACATATGGCTAGCCAGTTTTCCCAGAACCATTTATTAAATAGGGAATCCTTTCCCCATTGCTTGTTTTTGTCAGGTTTGTCAAAGATCAGATAGTTGTAGATATGCAGCATTATTTCTGAGGGCTCTGTTCTGATCCATTGATCTATGTCTCTGTTGTATTACCAGTACCATGCTGTTTTGGTTACTGTAGCCTTGTAGTATAGTTTGAAGTCAGGTAATGTGATGCTTCCAGCTTTGTTCTTTTGGCTTAGGATTGACTTGGCGATGCGGGCTCTTTTTTGGTTCCATATGAACTTTAAAGTAGTTTTTTCCAATTCTGTGAAGAAAGTCATTGGTAGCTTGATGGGGATGGCATTGAATCTATAAATGACCTTGGGCAGTATGGCCATTTTCAGGATATTGATTCTTCCAACCCATGAGCATGGAATGTTCTTCCATTTGTTTGTATCCTCTTTTATTTCATTGAGCAGTGGTTTGTAGTTCTCCTTGAAGAGGTCCTTCACATCCCTTGTAAATTGGATTCCTAGGTATTTTATTCTCTTTGAAGCAATTGTGAATGTGAGTTCACTCATGATTTGGCTCTCTGTTTGTCTGTGATTGGTGTACAAGAATGCTTGTGATTTTTGTACATTGATTTTGTATCCTGAGACTTTGCTGAAGTTGCCTATGAGCTTAAGGAGATTTTGGGCTGAGACAATGGGGTTTTCTAGATATACAATCATGTCATCTGCAAACAGGGACAATTTGACTTCCTCTTTCCTAATTGAATACCCTTTATTTCCTTCTCCTGCCTGATTGCTCTGGCCAGAACTTCCAGCACTATGTTGAATAGGAGTGGTGAGAGAGGACATCCCTGTCTTGTGCCAGTTTTCAGAGGGAATGCTTCCAGTTTTTGCCCATTCAGTATGATATTGGCTGTGGGTTTGTCATAGATAGCTCTTATTATTTTGAGATACGTCCCATCAATACCTAATTTATTGAGAGTTTTTAGCATGAAGGGTTGTTGAATTTTGTCAAAGACCTTTTCTGCATCTATTGAGATAATCATGTGGTTTTTGTCTTTGGTTCTGTTTATATGCTGGATTACATTTATTGATTTGCATATGTTGAACCAGCCTTGCATCCCAGGGATGAAGCCCATTTGGTCATGGTGTATAAGCTTTTTGATGTGCTGCTGGATTGGGTTTGCCAGTATTTTATTGAGGATTTTTGCATCAATGTTCATCAAGGATATTGGTCTGAAATTCTCTTTTTTGGTTGTATCTCTGCCGGGCTTTGGTATCAGGACGATGCTGGCCTCATAAAATGTGTTAGGGAGGATTCCCTCTTTTTCTATTGATTGGAATAGTTTCAGAAGGAATGATACCAGTTCCTCCTTGTACCTCTGGTAGAATTCGGCTGTGAATCCATCAGGTCCTGGACTCTTTTTGGTTGGTAAGCTATTGATCATTGCCACAATTTCGGTGCCTGTTATTGGTCTATTCAGAGATTCAACTTCTTCCTGATTTAGTCTTGGGAGGTTGTATTTGTCGAGGAATTTATCCATTTCTTCTAGATTTTCTAGTTTATTTGTGTAGAGGTGTTTGTAGTATTCTCTGATGGTAGATTGTATTTCTGTGGGATTGGTGGTGATGTCCCCTTTTTCATTTTTTATTGCATCTATTTGATTCTTCTCTCTTTTCTTCTTTATTAGTCTTGCTAGCGGTCTGTCAATTTTGTTGATCTTTTCAAAAAACCAGCTCCTGGATTCATTAATTTTTTGAAGGGTTTTTTGTGTCTCTATTTCCTTCAGTTCTGCTCTGATTTTAGTTATTTCTTGCCTTCTGGTAGCTTTTGAATGTGTTTGCTCTTGCTTTTCTAGTTCTTTTAAGTGTGATGTTAGGGTGTCAATTTTGGATCTTTCCTGCTTTCTCTTGTGGGCATTTAGTGCTATAAATTTCCCTCTACACACTGCTTTGAATGTGTCCCAGAGATTCTGGTATGTTGTGTCTTTGTTCTTGTTGGTTTCAAAGAACATCTTTATTTCTGCCTTCATTTTGTTATGTACCCAGTAGTCATTCAGGAGCAGGTTGTTCAGTTTCCATGTAGTTGAGCAGTTTTGAGTGAGTTTCTTAATCCTGAGTTCTAGTTTGATTGCACTGTGGTCTGAGAGACAGTTTGTTATATTTTCTGTTCTTTTACATTTGCTGAGGAGAGCTTTACTTCCAACTATGTGGTCAATTTTGGAATAGGTGTGGTGTGGTGCTGAAAAAAATGTATATTCTGTTGATTTGGGGTGGAGAGTTCTGTAGATGTCTATTAGGTCTGCTTGGTGCAGAGCTGAGTTCAATTCCTGGGTATCATTTTTAACTTTCTGTCTTATTGATCTGTCTAATGTTGACAGTGGGGTGTTAAAATCTCCCATTATTATTGTGTGGGAGTTTAAGTCTCTTTGTAGGTCACTCAGGACTTGCTTTATGAATCTGGGTGCTCCTGTGTTGGATGCATATATATTTAGGATAGTTAGCTCTTCTTGTTGAATTGATCCCTTTACCATTATGTAATGGCCTTCTTTGTCTCTTTTGATCTTTGTTGGTTTAAAGTCTATTTTATCAGAGACTAGGATTGCAACCCCTGCCTTTTTTTGTTTTCCATTTGCTTGACCTTTCTCTCTGGCTGCCCTTAACATTTTTTCCTTCATTTCAACTTTGGTGAATCTGACAATTATGTGTCTTGGAGTTGTTCTTCTCGAGGAGTATCTTTGTGGCGTTCTCTGTATTTCCTGAATCTGAACGTTGGCCTGCCTTGCTAGATTGGGGAAGTTCTCCTGGATAATATCTTGCAGAGTGTTTTCCAACTTGGTTCCATTCTCCCCGTCACTTTCAGGTACACCAATCAGACGTAGGTTTGGTCTTTTCACATAGTCCCATATTTCTTGGAGGCTTTGTTCGTTTCTTTTTATTCTTTTTTCTCTAAACTTCTCTTCTTGCTTCATTTCATTCATTTCATCTTCTATCACTGATACCCTTTCTTCCAGTTGATCGCATCGGCTACCAAGGCTTCTGCAATCTTCACATAGTTCTTGAAACTTGGCTTTCAGCTCCATCAGCTCCCGTAAGCCCTTCTCTGCATTGGTTATGTTAGTTATACATTCATCTATTTTTTTTCAAAGTTTTTAACTTCTTTGCCATTGGTTTGAATTTCCTCCCGTAGCTTGGAGTAGCTTGATTGTCTGAAGCCTTCTTCCCTCAGCTCGTCAAGTCATTCTCCATCCAGGTTTGTTCCATTGCTTGTGAGGAACTGCGTTACTTTGGAGGAGGAGAGGTGCTCTGCTTTTTAGAGTTTCCAGGTTTTCTGCTCTGTTTTTTCCCCATCTTTGTGGTTTTATCTACTTTTGGTCTTTGATGATGGTGAGGTACAGATGGGTTTTTGGTGTGGGTGTCCTTTCTGTTTGTTAGTTTTCCTTCTACCAGACAGGACCCTCAGCTGCAGGTCTGTTGGAGTGTGCTAGAGGTCCACTCCAGACCCTGTTTTGCTGGGTGTCAGCAGCGGTGGCTGCAGAACAGTGGATTTTCATGGACCGCAAATTCAGCTGTCTGATCGTTCCTCTGGAAGTTGTGTCTCAGAGGAGTACCCGGCCGAGTGAGGTGTCAGTCTGTCCCTACTGGGGGCTGCCTCCCAGTTAGGCTGCTTGGGGGTCAGGGACCTACTTTTGGAGGCAGTCTGCCCATTCTCAGATCTCCAGCTGTGTGCTGGGAGAACCACTACTCTCTTCAAAGCTGTCAGACAGGGACATTTAAGTCTGCAGAGGTTACTACTGACTTTTTCTTTGTCTGTGCCCTGCCCCCAGAGGTGGAGCCTACAGAGGCAGGCAGGCCTCCTTGAACAGCGGTGGGTTCCACCCAGTTCGAGCTTCCTGGCTGCTTTGTTTACCTAAGCAAGCCTGGTCAATGGCAGGCACCCCTCCCCCAGCCTCGCTGCTGTCTTGCAGTTTGATCTCAGACTGCTGTGCTAGCAATCAGCGAGACTCCGTGGGCATAGGACCCTCTGAGCCAGGTGCGGGACACAATCTCCTGGTGTGCCGTTTTCCAAGCCCGTTGGAAAAGCGCAGTATTAGGGTAGGAGTGACCCGATTTTCCAGGTGCCGTCTATTACCCCTTTCTTTGACTAGGAAAGGGAATTCCCTGACCCCTTGCGGTTCCCGAGTGAGGCAATGCCTCGCCCTGCTTTGGCTCGCGCATGGTGTGCTGCACTGACTGTCCTGCACCCACTGTTTGGCACTCCCTAGTGAGATGAACCCGGTACCTCAGATGGAAATGCAGAAATCACTGGTCTTCTGTGTCGCTCACGCTAGGAGCTGTAGACCGGAGCTGTTCCTATTCGGCCATCTTGGCTCCACCCCTGAATGTGGTGTTTTTAAACTTAACTGAATACTAATCCTTTTAGTAAATTAGAAATTAAAGCTGATGTACTTTTTTCCAAAATATTCTTTCTTAAGATACTCTAACTTTACAGTTTTTCTCTCATTGCTAGAATGGGATTATTTACCTACTGCTAATTTTGGATTTAAGCTATTGTTTTTGGAGGAGATAATTTTGAGAGTAAGTTTTGAGTCTAAAAATCTGTGTGGTAAAAAGGTAGTTTACCAAACACCATTCTATAAAATAATACCATTTTATTAATATAATTTTATACTACTACTCTTATAAATACTATATTGTAAAACAAGTTTTAGGAAATGCTTTCGGGTACTTAATGACTAGTAGATTGCATTTTCTACCCAGGAGAGCCTCCAAGTTTTGTGTCCTACATCCCATGGGAGGCCCCTACAGGAGCATGGAAAACCCATTGCATCTCATCACTGCTGACTGACAAATTAATTAAAGCTTATTTCCTGTCCATGAAAGCCAGTGGTCTTGCCATAAAAGGTGAGCTAGGAGATACTCATTTTTCATACTATAGCATATACATTTAAAGAAAGTGTGTGATTTAAAAAAAGTAATGTATAAGAAATTACAGTTCATTCCCAAGAGGGTCACTCAAATTAGAAAGATCCATCCTAAAATCTAGGTGTATGGAGTTCCTCCACTTTAAAAATCATTTTCTTAACCCAAGAATGTAAGTAGGAGACTATCCTTTGATAACTATACTGAAAGAACAAATTTAAAGAAAATATGCAGATGTTTCAAAGTTTAGAAACAGAAAACCACCACAGGAAATTATTAAATAGAAGCATAACTCTGGCCCAAGGACAAGTGTCATTTACTGGTGTAAGGTGAAATAGGAAAGAAAAGGGATGGTGCAGTGACTTTTTAATAATGCTATTTTTAAAAACAAGTAAATTCCAAGATGATAGATGATGTCTTTCTTACCTTTTTGTTTTACTGGTATTTAGAATACTTTTTTTAGTGAGATGATAATGATAGGAAAGGGTAGTAATTGTTTATTTTCTAATTCTCCTCCTCTACAGAAAAGAAAAGGCTGATCTTATTATGTGGGCCTTCCTCTGCCTCATCCTAACTCTAAATGCATGTTTAACATCTAAAGTGGGCCCCTTTCTCTTCCATTCACTTTCTAACATACCAGCTTATTTCCCTGATTTCACTAAGTACTAATTTTTATTATTTGTTTATTTCTAGCTTATTTGTTGTCTATCTCCTCCTGCTAGAATATAAGGTCCCACACTGTAGAATGTTTATCTTTTTTGTTCTCTGTTGTATCCACTTTTCCAAGAACAGTGTTTGGCAATTGACAGTTATTGGATACAATTAATTGAAAAGAAAAAGTGCAGGAAGGGAGAAGAGAAGGGAAGGAAAGAAGAAAAGGAGAAAAGAAGTAAGGAAGAGGGGAGGGAAGGAGATTGTAGCAAGATTTTTTTTTAAGTGAAATAAAAGTCAATTGGTTTTGGCAATAGCATGAGTTTAAGAATATTTTGGTTATATCATTATTTGATAATTATCTGTAACCTTCTTTAGAACGAAAATTATTTAAGTACAAAATCTTGTTGCTTTTCCACTATTGTATTTCCAATGTCTAAAATAGGGCCTGACACAAGGCACTAAATACATATTTGTTGAAGTAATGGATAAATGATGAGCTCCACTTAGGAAATAATGAGAAATACTATTAAGAAGCAAGAATATTTTGAATGACAAGAAGTAATCTTTCTAGCACTTGAATTTGAAAATACACAAAAAAGAAAACTATACATAATGCTAAATAAGGCCTAGCAAAAGCTTACATAGCAATATTTAAAATAACCACAAATTGGCCAGGCGTGGGGCTCACGCCTGTAATCCTAGCACTTTGGGAGGCCAAGGCGGGTAGATCACCTGAGGTCAGGAGCTCGAGACTAGCCTGGCCAACATGGTGAAACCCCATCTCTACTAAAAATACAAAAAATTAAGCTGGGCATGGTGGCGGGCACCTGTAATCCCAGCTACTTGGAGGCTAAGGCAAGAGAATCACTTGAACCCGGAGGCAGAGGTTGCAGTGAGCTGAGATTGCACCACTGCACTCCAGCCTTGGCAGAAAGAGTGAAACTCTGTATAAAAAAAAAAAAAAACCCACAAATTGTTTCATAAAATTTGCTCAGATTACCTACTGGCCGCATACTGAACTAGTAAAGAAAGAATGCCCATTAGCACCAGTATGGCCCATGTACTGTGCTTACCATTTTCACCTGTCATGTGTTTTACCTTACTGGATCCTCATAACAACTAAATCACGTCTGTTTTACAGATGTAATAGGGTGTCTTGGCTAGGTGAACACTCCTATAAAATACAATTAGGAATAGTCCTATAATGTCCAGGCAGGATCCAGAACATAGAAGATCCTTGCATATGGAATTAGCTGCTATCTCTCCCCTACTGTGTCCATTTACAGCCACTGATCCACACAGGGGCTGAGAAGCCTTCTAGGTGGAGGGCTTATACCTTCAAGTCACTGGATTTCAAGTACATATGAATGTGTTTGACAGACTCACGTGACCCTGACAGATGGCACAACATGGAGCCTCTGACAGTGACATTGCTATGGTGAAGGAAGAATCTGGCATTACAAGCTACACCTAACCATGTGGCTTGTTCTTCAGTGGGGCATGCTGGGTTCTTCTGGGGATCAGTCTGGTGCTGATATTGGAATCTTCTCTCACTCAGCCACTCTGTTGGTATGTTTGTACCCTGTGGAGAAACTGGCTGTGTATTAGTCAGGGTTTCAGTTCTAGATCACAGAAACTACTTAAGCAGAAAGTGATTTAACACAGATGCTTACAAAGGTGGTGGAAGGACTGGGGTACCTGGAATTAGCCTGAGCTTCTGGGAACAGTACTGAACAGTCCCTGAACAATACTGTAGATCCGGCCAGTTAAGGGTGTCATTCTCACACCATCACCACAACGTGGAGGAATCAGTAAGTTGCTGGAAGCAGAATACCCCACCTCATCCACAAGCCAAGGAGCCAGAAGATGCCGCTACCACTGATGGCTCCAGCTCTACTCCATCTCAGCCATGATCCACACTAGCAGAATGAATGCCCCATGCCCTGCCTCTTGACACCACAAAGCCAGGGACCCCTGTCATCACCACTGCAGAAAATCCTTATGCTTCCATGATCATGATTGCAAGCAAAAATGACAAAAGCAGGAGATCAGCTGCCCTCACATGACTCTTGTCTTCTACATCTTGGGTGGGTGTCTCTTCTTGGAGAAGCTAGGTCACATACAGAACGAGAGCTGTGAAAGGGGTCCGAGAAATGTTATTTTTCATGTTTTACCCTCCAGAATGCAGGGAACCAGTGTGCAATATCTGCTATAGCTTACATGTTTGAATTGAAAGTTATGTCTCTGGGTGCTGAAGCTCTTTAGAGCACAAGCAGTTTTGCTGTGGGATGACTACAATAAACAAAAGGAGACTCAGATAATCTTGTGGGAACTTCCTCAGTGAAACACCCAAAGGAAATCTCTAACGTATTTTTCAAGAATGACAACAGAGATCCCTGGCATAGGGGGGCGGGGATGGCATTTCAGGTCCACTACAATCCAGGTATGTAGGTCTCTATCTCCACTAACATCTGAGAAGCAGAAAAAGAATGAGGACGAAGGTCCCACTTGGGACAGAAACCACAAGTAATGGTCAGTCCTGAAGCTTTGGGTTCTAAATTAAGGTTGATTCATTAATACATGTAAGCTCCCTTAGGGTTGTGTAGAGAACTGGGGACCTGGAATTGTCATTGTAACATCAAAAAAGAGGGATTAAATTTCTCAAGATTACCATATTAACATATCTTGATTTGAATTCATGTGGGTCTTTTGGTTATATTGATGAAGATGATGAAACTTAGACCAAGTCATCACTTTGCCTAGATAGGAGTGGACCTATAATTTGACTCTCTCCACAGTGGATGGTATTTATATTGGGATACTTCTGACAGAAAGTAACAGAATATCATGCCTCATATTGTCTTACACAACAAAGACATTTATTACTCCCCATAATGGGAAGTCTGGAGATGCCATGAGCACGGTGGCAGGGCTCCAGCTCTCTTCTGACTCTTTTAGCTCTTCCTCACTCTGATACTTCAGATTGGAGACAAGATGGCTGCCCTGGGTCAACGCCTCAGGCCAAGCATGATGACGACATTTTGAAGAAAGGGGTCACATTCACCTCTGGTTTTCCTAAGATGATGGAAATTCTTTTTCTTTAAGTCCCCCGGCAGACTTTCTCTCATGTTTCGTTCACTAGAACCAATCCCCTTCTCTAAGCCTATCCTCGGGAAAAGAAATAAGATGACTGTGGTTGGCTACACTAACTAGGATGCACCACTGCAGCTAGGAGTGGACTTGACTTCCCCTGAAGCACAAGGCAATGTGAAGAAGTGTGGTCACCTAAACAATATCAGTTATGCTAGAAAGGAGGACAATGAGGGTAATGGAGGTTGGGTAGGCAAGGAATGATGCCAGCTTCGACCTCTCCATTAAATAGTTAACTATTTTCCTGGGGGAAAAATTATGAGAAAGTTACTTTTGTTAAGGTTGGGTGATACACTGAGGAATGATGGAACACCCAAATGCCAGGGGAGAAGAGGCAAATTTAGAAAAGAATGAGAGAGAAGATGGACTGTTTCAAAAGATGGAGCACGGAAGGGAATCTGTTGTACAATGGACACAACAAAGGTGCTTGTACCATAGGTATGTACCCTGGTAAAGGTTTTTATGAGAAGGTCCTCTGAAGAAGAGGCAGGACACAAAGAATTCCACAGTTAAAGAGATCCAGGAGACCAGCTGGAGGAGTGTCTGACAAGAGAGCAGGAATAAAATGTCAGATGAGAAAAAGAAAGGAAAGAAAAAGATGAGGAGACCTGCTGGCCTCTAGTTAGTCAGTGCAAAGTGCTGTTGCTGGGATACCTGTTCAGATGCTGCTGGGAATTACAGTCTCTGTCAGCTGGGTTCTGAAGAGAAGAAGTGGTTCTTAAGTAGCCGACACCCTTTGTGTCTCTGGTTATTAAAAATACAATTTAATGATGAGAGAATTCAGCAGAGCAGTAGTTCTGAGACTATCGCCTTGCACTTACTGCCTAGTAAGAGAAGTTTACAAAAAAAAAAAGAAAAAAAAGAAGTTTACCACTTCTCTGTTTTCTCCTGGCTGACTTCGAAGCTGCAGAATTTGAGTGTGGTCTGTCAAAGGGGTAGGGGCTCTAAATGAAAATGAACAGCACTACAGTTTCTCGCAAACCTTGCCCAGAATGTCTTAGTTACTGAATCACAAACCACTCACTGCTGTGGTTCTCTGGAATGCTTTCTAGGAATATCCTTGTACAGATGCTCTCCAGGAACCCTTTCAAACCTCAAATCTTTGTCTCCCCAATTCCTGTTATGTTGCATATAATGCTTAAGTTTATAGTACCTGGCACCATTATGAATGAATATATGGTGATCTATGAATGGATATTTGAGCTTTACAGATATTTTATGATCTAGGTGCTATTTTATAAAATGTGGACACCTGGTGTTGGCATTTAAATGAAGCTGACTTATGTAAGCATACTACTATAAAAAGGAGGGAAAAGCTAGCCTTAGACAACAGCCCTCTTTTGGTATTTACTTATCCAATCAAATTTTGACTCTTTGACTCTCACATATATGTCCCAACAGTTGTGGCCTGGTTGAGGTTGCATTATTTGTAAACTCTTTTGGCTCTGTATGTGGACTTGACATCTTGGTCCCATTTTTCACTCAAAATATTCTTCCAATTCCACCTCCTATGGATTGCTCTAAAGGAAATTTTCTGCAGCATGCCTGGACATGCTGGTGTTAGCTCCAAATCTCCTCAAAGAAGGATCAGGCAACTAGCATAAATCCATTCAGGAACATCTCTTTGCTCTTCAAGAGCTAAGCACTGAATGTGGCCATTTGATGTGTTATGCTGAATGTATTTTGAATGTGTTTAGAAGATTGAGCCACATGTTCCACTCATGAGCCTCAGCAGAAATCAAGGGAGAGGCTGATTTTCCTTTAGAAAATCAAGATTCCTTTCCAGGAGAAGAAAGTATAGATATTGGGCATCAAGATTGATAGATGCCTACTATAATCATTCACATAGAAGTTTCAGGAATTTAATGGGTTATCAGCCCAAAGTATTTACATTTCAACCCTGTGTAGTAATTTTCTATAAGGTTATGTTGACTCGGCATCCATTTTAATAGGTTTAATTTTCTGATAGCAGAAGTAAACTTGGTCATCCTTGACATAATTTTCAGTTCTCTGCCTTTTCCCAGTTCCTTAATGTGGTCAATCCAAATATCTGTCTTGCACAATCCCCTCCTGGTGACCACCTCCACATAGCACAGCTAGATGCAACCTACTGGACCTGCCCCACTGACCCCCACAACCCACATGGACTGCACAGACATGCTGCAGCAACCATCTTTCCCTCAAAGCATGACCTCGTGGAATTTGTGCTGGCTTACTCAAAATCCAGCAGTTAGAACTCCCCATGGAAAACCTGCATGGGTAATGCCCTGAACCACAATAAAGACTTCGGTCCACAGGTCCCTCTTTCTCTCTCTTGCTCCCCACCCACTGGTTGAGTGTGTGTGTCCTAGACAGCTCCCCACTTTCCCTTGGCCCTGTGAGGCATGCTGCCCTCTTCTTTCTGATCTGCAAGTAATAAACTGCTTCTGTTATTTTATGCGTTTTGTTGAGTTGCCTCCTCTGGGTCTCAACTAGCCAAAACATTTGAACTTAACATTTTTCTTCATCAGGGCTGTCCTAAAGAGTGGCTATCTGGTAGGAATAACCTGGACACAGATCAGACAAGAGTCACAAGGGTGTCATCACTAAAAACAGGTTTTCTGTGAGAGGCACATTGCTCATGGGTCAGATGCTTAGGCATTGGGCTGGTCTGCCACGATAAAGAAGAATCCTGTGAAAGGCTCATTGTACGCATTCATGGCCAAATTCCTGGAGCCCCATTAGGCAGGGCTACACTTTATAGCCACTTTTGCAAAAGAGACCTCAAGACCAAATTAGAAAACAAAATACAACACCCTGAAATTAGATTTTTGAATATCAGAATAAAATTTCAGATCGTGGAGTCCAGATTTTTTATACATCTTGAGAACCTCATCTTTCTTCTTGGTTATTTTAATTATGTATCTAATAAAGGCAGTAAAAATGACTTAAAATAAAAAATTATTTTACATTGTTTGGAATAGATCATTATTAACTTATTCCTAAATTACAGCATCTAAGAAAGTCTCCGCTGCACCTTATCACAAGATGCAAAAATACAGCAATTCCTTACAGTTGCTTAGTTGGAATAATTCCATAAAATGCAAAACACCATCAAAAGTACCAAAAAAGGAAGCTAAAGATGTGAAGTTTAACATATAAAACAATCTTCTGAAGAGGAATGTGAAGCTGCTTGCATCATGTGATTAGGTATTAGCATATAACAGTATAAAAGGTCATACTTAACTGCAAAGAAATACTTTACTAATAATGGGGTATTGTTATGCAGAGATTGTATTTCTGATTAGAGAACAAATACCATATGTTCACCTGCTCCATAGGCATTCCAGTTTTGCATACCAGGCACGTACTCTGCTACATGCATGGCAGCACTCAATTTAGAAAGTGCTATGTTGCTTGACAACATCCCCAGATCCGCTCAATGGGAATTGAAGAGATTGCCAATCACATGTGGTCTTGACAATCATCCCCTTTGCACATGCAGGAAACAACACTAATGGTCCTGTCATCCTTCCCCCCTCAAGTACTCAGGACAGACAATGCAGCAGGGGATAATGAGGTCCATGTTCTCAACCATTCCTGGTTCCTGCACCTGTATGTTTGCAGAGGCTCAAGGGGTTCTTCTGAAAGCTGAAGATCCGGAGGATAACAATGATTCACAGATACATGCTTAGTTAATGACGTAGAATCTCTTTATCTTGCTTTTTTTTGAATCCACACCTGGATATGAATCTGTGTCTCCAACTCCTATACCACTTACTTTTATTGTTATTTGTGATTTTAGTTCTGCAGTTCTTTGAATACTAACAGCCTTCCTTCCTGGTATAGAGAACTTTTGCTTTTTTTCAAATCTTATGGAGGAGATAAGAGAGAGTATCAGTTGTGGTTGCTTATGCAGACAAGGTTAGGGGTGGGTATAATTAATTAGGATGCTTGGAAAGTTTGTGAGTTGCCAAAGTGATAAAACCTAAAGTACTGATGACACACCTTGGAGAGGATGGAGAAAGAGATCATGGAATTTTTGCATCATGGACATATTTTTCTCCTCTAGTCTATAAGAGTTTATATGTGCAATTCTTGGCACAGAGTAGGTGTTTAATAAATATATATTGCATGTTGAATTAATAAAATACAAAAACATGATGAGGGCAGGATAATTAGATTTTCTAATTATGTCTGGGTAAAAATGGAGTGATGAAAAAGCATATAATTTCTTTCTAGTCCTTAGTTGAATGAGAAAAGAAGTGTTCATTCAATAAAACAAATGAACAAATGCTAGCAAAAAATAATGACCAAGAACCTAACAGGAAAAAGGGAGCAATGATTTATGGTATAAAATTTAAAAATATGTATGTAGCTCTGGAAAGAAAGGAAACTTCAGCTTTGCTGGCTCCAACTTCACAAAATTAGTTCTAGGGAAAGAAAATGTGTCAACCAAATTCTGATAATTCTCTTTTTACCCTTCATTTGGAAAGAAAAGGACTTAGGAAGTGGTTTTCTAATTTATTCTCTTTAGTCCTGGCTGGAGTAGAAGTAGTTTTGTGAAGAGAGAGGCAAGTGGGCAACCTTATCAACCAGCATTGACTGAGTCTGATGAAGCCTAAGTGCCAAAGCTCCATATGAAATAGCGGTAACAACACAAGGCCAAAGAGACCCGCACCGAGGAGGACATACCTCCTCCAGGCCAAGTAAATAACCCTAAGAGTGTCAACCTGAAATAATTGAATATTCAAGCAATGCCAAGTGTGAGCGTCTATTGCAATGCAAAAGGGCATATGTTTCTACCTGCTTTAGAGTGTTTTATGTTCCAATAAAACTCTTTGGGCTTTGTGCTAGTAAGAAATGTAACAAACTTGCACGTTCTGCATATGTATCCCAGAACTTAAAGTAAAATAATAAAAAAAAGAAATACCATGAAAAGTGACCCCCCCCCTCACCATTTAAAACTGGAAAATAATTTTACTTCTGCTAGGCTCATTTCTGTTGGCACCACCTACCCCTTAAATGCCTGCTTTTAACCATGTAACAGAAGATGCATTGTTATTTGTCCCTCTCCTCCTCTATGTTTATATAGAGTGGTTTTCACTTAAAATATCTGATCATTGCAGAGAGCAGCAAAAATATACTCAAAAGCACGGGGGAAATGATGGCTCTTTCTGTTCATTTTTTTCTCCCACAAATGATGCTCCATATAGTAGCTGGTTCATCCAGCAGGAAGAATGGCAGATGGAGTTTACTAATATATCAGTACATGAAATGGAAAAAAAAAAACAAATAAGCCACCAGGAAGAGGGCTTCCAGAAGAAACATTATGATAGGACATTTATTCAATAAATATGAGCTCAAACATATCTTATCCCTGGAAATCAAGTTAAAACACACAGCCTTGATATGCTTGCTATTTCTGAACCATGTCCTGTCTAGCTTTCCTGAAGCTATCCAGGCAGGATCAGGTTAGCATCTTTCCAGTACTGCAAAAAGCAAAACAAAACCAAACATCAACAACAACAAAACCCTATGTTTTCTGTGTACTATTTAAAAATTGTTGGCGGGGCATGGTGGCTCGCACCTGTAATCCCTGCACTTTGGGAGGCTGAGGTGGGCGGATCACGAGGTCAGGAGATGGAGACCATCCTTGCTAACACGGTGAAACCCCATCTCTACTAAAAATACAAAAAAATTAGCCGGGCGTGATGGTGGGCACCTATAATCCCGGCTACCCAGGAGGCTGAGGCAGGAGAATGGTGTGAACCTGGGAGGCAGAGGTTGCAGTGAGCCGAGATAGGGCCACTGCAGTCCGGCCTGGGCGAAAGAGCGAGACTCTGTCTCAAAAAAAAAAAAAAGAAAAAAGAAAAAGAAAAAAAATTGTTGAGGCTTGATTCATTTGTACAACAACTATTTAATAAGCTCCTACTTTGTGTCAGGTACTAAGTTAAACAAGAAAATATTTTAAATACAATCAACAAAGCACTCTGCACTCCGAAAATTCAAATATACAAGACTGGTCAGCGTTTTCTTGGCTCACCTTAGCAGCTGAAGGCCACGCTGGCCTGACCTCAGGGGGCTGCATGCAGGAACTTGACTGGTATTCTCTCTCTCCTTTTTCTGTTCCCTGTTCTCCCTTTTGCTCCTCCTTTCTCTCTTTCCATCTTTATATCTCCTCTCTGTTTCTCTCTGCATATTAACTTTGTTCTCCCAAGCTACTTATTCTTACAAGCATACAACTGCAGCCACAGGGAGCTCTGGACTTGTATCCCTACAGATTTGTTTCTGGAAAAGAAAGCAAGCTTCCCCCATCCAGCTTCCAGCTTCAGTTAATTGCAAGGATCCTACTTGGCCTGAGGATAAGCTCAACTTTGGATCAGGTGGTGGGTTACAACTATTAGCCCACTTGTGGTCATATATCCACTCCTATGGCCAGGAAGGTGGGGTCTGTTACAGTTATATGAGGTAGCGAGAGGAGATGAGGAGTATAATGTTAGGTAAAGAATAGCTATTGCAAAGACAGCATGTCATTAGTGTGCTATTACAAAACATGCTATGAGAAACACCATCTAAAATTATCCATGTCTATTTAAAAGAAGATACAATTTTAATTAAAAGAGTGCAAAGCACGCTATCAGAAAATCTAAACAGGGAGACATGAAATAGCTGAAAACAATTAAAAAAATATCTAACAAGGTATTTTCCTCTAATCATCAAGACTCAGCTTAAATGTCACTTCTCTGTTAAGTTTCTATCTGACCCTCAAGACTGTCTAGGTCCTCCTTCTCATACAGTGCCAGTGTTTCTCCTCTCCCACACTTGCCACATGGAAATTCATTATTTGTTTAAAGTTTTTTCCTCTGGTAAGATTGTAACCTCCACAAGGCAGGAACATATCTAGAGTCCAGCATAATGCCTGACACACAGTGAGCACTCAATAGATATTATTTTAATAAACAAAATGAGGCAGTTTAAAACACTCAGATATAATTTTTACATTCTAAATTTGTAAGGATTTTTTAAACTGATAATTTTCAGTGCTATCTAGGATCATTAAAAAGGTAATTCTTACACACCACTGATAAAATTGTAAATTGATGCCACATTTCTAGAGGAAAATTTCACAATTGGGACTAGAGCTCAAAATGTAAAATGTTCATAGCCTTTGAATTTTATTTAGGAACTTAAGGAAATAATCAGGCAGTTATACTCAAGGCTATAGCTGCAAATGTCTCTTTTATAATTTTCTCCCTGTTTTCTTCTTTCTAACTACCTTCATCACCAGCTGTAAACCTCATGCAAGTAAAATATATCGGCTGTTATTTCTCCTTGCACAATTATTTAAAAATTGTGGCTCACCTCCTCTTACTCCTCAAGGTGTGACCTCCTGGCTCATCACCGATGTCTCCAATACAGCTCTTGAATTAATTCTTAGTGATTTCAATATCTGAGTACATGATACTTCCAAAACCCTGGCCTCTCAATTACTAAGCCTCTTTTCTCCAATGGTTTTCACCCCCATCCTTTGAGATATCTCCTTCCATGATTTTCTTCTAGACTTTGTCATGCTGTTCACTACTGTAATCTTAGTTTTCAGAATTCCAACTCTCTAAGCAACACACTCTGTCTTTAAAGTTCATTCCTTTTATAATATCCTTATAAAGACTGTTAAAGTACCCTAATTCTAACAATTCTTTCAGCCAACCAGGACTTTGTTAGTCCATTTTGCATTGCAATAAAGGAATACCTGAGGCTGGGTAACTTATAAAGAGAAGAGGTTTATTTGGTTCGTGGTTCTGCAGTCTGTACAAGAAGCATGGCAATAGCATCTGCTTCTGGTGAAGCCTCAGGAAGCTTCCAATCATGGTGGAAGGTGGAGGGACAGCAGGAATGTCACATGGTGAAAGAGGGAGCAAGAGAGGGGAAGAGGTGCCAGGTTCTGTTACACAACCAGCTCTCATGTAGACTAACACAGTCAGGACTCACTCATTATTATAGGGAGGGCACCAAGCCATTCATGAGGGACCTGTCTCCATGACTGAAACACCTCACACTAGGCAACCCTACTCTAATAGTGGGGATCACATTTCAACATGAGATTTGGAGGGGACAAGCATCCAGACTATATCAAGGACTTAACAATCCACCCTGTCCTCCTCATTGTGCTAATTTTCTTCCTCACACCATTAGATTCTATGTGACTTCATTATAGTCATTCTCCTGTCCCTTTCTATCCTCGTTGCACTCACATGGTCCAGATAACATTCTGGTTAAAGCAACTTCTCCATTTATGTCTACATCTAAGCTGCTGAATTGGCTGGTGGAAAATAAAAATCATGGTGACTGCTGTGTTTAAATTAATGATCTGCAATTGTAAGAGAAACCCTTATTATTTCCTGGTGACCCTGCTATTTTACGTTAGACTTTTTCCTTTCTCATCAGCTCTCTAAATCTCTAACATCTTCTCTCCTCTTCTCTCACATCTGATGCTCTTGATTTCTACTTCACAGAGAAAAATATAAGCAGTTGGAATGTACTTTCTACAATCTCTCCCCAAGCATGTTTACCAGCCTACAGACACCTGTGCCTCCTCTGCTCATTTAAAACAAGCTTGCACACTATATCTCATCCTTTTCTGCTTACTCAAGGACATTGTTCCAGCAAATCTCTTCTCTCTCTCATGCATCATCAATTTTGTTTTATACTGGATCATTCCCACCCATATGGGACATTGTGCTATTTTTTTTTATTTTGAAAAAAACAAAAACCCAAACTGTCTCCACTTCCGCCATCAGCTACCAGCCTCCTTTTTCTGCTACCCTTTAGAGGAGATTCCTCAGAAGAGTTGTCTATATTTGATTCTATTTCGCTTTGCATATTTTCTCTTGATTCCCTTCTAATTAGGTATTCATTTCTACCACTCTACAGAAACAGCTTTTGTCAAAATCATCAGCGATCTTTTTGTTTCCAGATCTAATGATCAATTATTAGTCCTCAGCCTATTTGAATTATCAGCAGCATTTGACATAGGTAACCACTCCTTCCTGTATCACTTTCTTCACTTGGTTTTGAGAATGTCAATCACTCCGTCTCTTGTGGTTTTCTTCCTACCTACTGATCATGCATGTTTAGCCTCTTTTGCTGGTTACTCATGTCCCTGACTTAAATATTGGAATGCCCTGGGACTCCACCCATAGATCTTTTCTCCTTTCTATCTGTACTGCCTCCCTAGATGATTTTGTCTATTTATGTGGCCTTAAATACCATGCAAATGCTGATGACTTCTGAATTGTTTCTTCATGTCAGACCACTCCTCTGAACTCCAGGCTCATATATCCAATTCCTACTTGATCTCTCAGATGTTTACTTTGCATGTCAAACTTAATAAATCAAGTCCTGATCATCCGATCTCTCCATCTTGCTTGTCCTATAATCCTCCTTATCTCATTAATTGACAACTTCAAATTTTCAGCAGTCAAGGTTCAAGGTTTAAATCTTAAAGTTATCACCAACTCTTCTCTTTCACTCATATTATCTATTAGCAAATTCTGTTGGCACTATCTTCAACGTCCAGAGTCTGACTGCTTCTCACTACTTTCCCTACTGTCTCTCTAGCTCAAGATATTTTCATCTCCCTAGATTGCTGCAAGACATCCTGGCTGGTCTCCCTGCTACCACCCTTATCTTATTTTAACCCTTTCAATACAGCATCAGAGTGATCCTTGGAAAATGTAAGTCTGATAATTTCACTTCTCTACATAAAACTCTCCAAGGCTCCCATCTCCCTCAGATTGAAAATCAAAATTTTCATCAATGCCTACGATAATCTGGCAATCAATTAACTCTATGACCACATCTACCATTCACACACTTGCTCAGTCCACTCTAGCCACTCTGCTTCCTTGTTGTTCTTTGAACACTTAAGCAAAATTCTACCTTGGGACATTTGCACTGATACCACTTGGAATGCTTTTCTTCCAGATATGCATATAGATCACGCCTTAATTCTTTTAGTTATCTGCTAAAATAGCACATCAAAATGAGACTTTATATTACCATTCTATTTGAATTATAACTTCCTTTCCTGGCAATTCTCATTTCTGTTCTCTGTCTTCTATCCTTCATTAGCCTTATATAACATATTTGCTTGTTGATTATGTGTCTTATTAGAATGTAAGCTTGAGGGCAGGAATTTTGTCTCTATCACCTAAAATAGTGCCTATTGTATACTGGCACTCATATAGTGTTGTCAAATAAATAAATGAAATGCTTATCTATAAGATGAAAAATTAGGGACATTCTTAAATATCCAATAATATAATAATGTCTGAATAAGTCATGGCAAATGAATTATGTTTCTATATGATGAAACAAACATATCCACCAAAATTAGCATTAAGAGAATATTTGATGAAAAGAAAATCCTTGAACTACCTGCAAAATGAAGGAAAATAAGATTGTAAATACATTCATAGTTAAAACTTGCATATGTGTGTAATTTGGGAAATAATATAAATTTTGTGTTTTCTATTATTTGCAAAAACATAAGAATGAAAGATTGGAAAGAAATAAGACAAAATAATAATAAATAATGTTCCTATGTAGTATTTCTATCAATGAATTAGCCAATTCAATTAGAAAAGATAATTAAAGTAGCAAAAACAAAATACAAAGCAAAATTATCATTATTTGCAAATTTTATAACTATGCAAAACTAGAAAACCTAAGCAAACCAACTAAAAGCCCAGTAGAAGCAAAAAAATTCAGTAAGATGATGGGTTGAACAATTAGCAAAAATAAATAGCTTCTCAATGTACAAAAGATGATCAATATAAAATAACATGAAAGAATAGGTATGAACCAAAAGAAAGAGTATCTAGAAACAAACCTTGTAAGGAATGTGTAGAACCTCTATGAAGAAAATGTTTAAATTCTCTGAGAGATATAAAAGAACATGTAAGTAAACAAAGAACAAACAACATGCTATTATTTGTTGATATGGTTTAGCTCTATGTCCCCACCCAAAAGTCATCTTGAAGAGTAATCCCCATGTGTCGAGGGAGAGACCTAGTGGGAGTTGATTGGATCATGGGGGCAGTTTTCTGCACGCTGTTCTCCTGATAGCGAGTGAGTTCTCATGAGATCTGATGGTTTAAAATTGGCACTTCCCTCTTCACTCTCTCTCTGTCTCTCCTGCCGCCATGTGAAGAAGGTCCCTGCTTTCCTTTCATCTTCTGTCATGATTGTAAGTTCCTGAGGCCTCCCCAGTCATGCAGAACTATGAGTCAATTAAACCTCTTTCCTTTATAAATTACCCAGTCTCAGGGAAGTTTTTTATAGCAGCATGAAAATGAACAAATACAAGATATTGGTACCGGCAGAGTGGGGTACTTCTATAAAGATGCATAAAAATGTGGAAACGACTCTGGAATGGGGTAATGGGTAGAGCTTGGAACAGTTTGGAGGGCTCAGAGGAAGACAGGCAGATGACGGAGTTTGAAACTTCCTAGAGACTTGTTGAATGGTTGTGACCAAAATGCTGATAGTGATATGGACAATGAAGTCCAGGCTGAGGCAGTCTCAGAGGGAGATTAGGAACTTATTGGAAACTAGAGCAAAGGTCACTCTTGCTATGCTTTAGCAAAGAGACTGGTGGCGTTTTGTCCCTGCCCTAGAGATCTGTGGAACTTTGAATTTGAGAGAGATGATTTAGAGTATCTGGTAGAAGAAATTTCTAAGCAAAAAAGCATTGAAGAAGTGACCTGGTGGTTTCTAAAAGTGTATAGTCATATGCGTTCACAAAGAAATTATCTGAATTTGGAACTTACATCTACTTATTATTACTGTTTTTAAAAATTTTTTATTATACTTTAAGTTTGGGGCTACATGTGCAGAACATGCAGGTTTGTTACAAAGGTATACATGTGCCATGGTGGTTTGCTGCACTAATTGACCCATCATCTACATTAGGTATTTTTCCTAATGCTATTCCTCCAGTTACCCCCCACCCCCTGACAGTCCCCAGTGTGTGATGTTCCCCTCCCTGTGTCCATGTGTTCTCATGGTTAAGCTCCCACTTATGAGTGAGAAAATGCAGTGTTTGGTTTTCTGTTCCTGTTAGTTTGCTAAGAATGATGGTTTTGAGATTCATCCATGTCCCTGCAAAAGACAGGAATTCATTCTTTTTTATGGCTGCAGAGTTTTCCATGGTGTATATATGCCACATTTTCTTTATCCAGTTTATCATTGATGGGCATTTGGGTTGGTTCCAAGTCTTTGCTATTGTGAATATTGCTGCAATAAACATACGTGTGCATGTGTCTTTATAGTAGCATGATTTATAATCCTTTGGATATATACCCAGTAAT
This sequence comes from Hylobates moloch, assembly GCF_009828535.3. Lineage (NCBI taxonomy): Eukaryota > Metazoa > Chordata > Mammalia > Primates > Hylobatidae > Hylobates > Hylobates moloch. The sequence continues at coordinate 35,543,475 of NW_026652293.1, read as the reverse complement.
GGCATTGCTGGGTCAAATACCATTTCTGGTTCTAGATCCTTAAGGAATTGCCATACTGTCTTCCACAACGGTTGGACTAATTTACATTCCCACCAACCATGTAAAAGAATTCCTCCACATCTTCTCCAGCATCTGTTGTTTCCTGACTTTTTAATGATCGCCATTCTAACTGGTGTGAGATGGTATCTCATTGTGGTTTTGATTTGCATTTCTGTAATGACCAGTGATGCTGCGCCTTTTTTCATGTGTTTGTTGGCCACATAAATGTCTTCTTTTGAGAAGTGTCTGTTCCTATCCTTTGCCCACTTTTTGTTGGGGTTATTTGTTTTTTTTCTTGTAAATTTGTTTAAGTCTCTTGTAGATTCTGGATGTTAGCCCTTTGTCAGTTGGATAGATTGCAAAGATTTTCTCCCATTCTGTTGGTTGCCTGTTCACTCTGATGATGGTTTCTTTTGCTGTGCGGAAGCTCTTCAGTTTAATTAGATCCCATTTGTCAATTTTGGCTTTTGTTGCCATTGCTTTTGGTGTTTTAGTCATGAAGTCTTGGCCCATGCCTGTGTCCTGAATGGTATTGCCTAGGTTTTCTTCTAGGGTTTTTATGCTTTTAGGTCTTACGTTTAAGTCTATAATCCATTTTGAGTTAATTTTTGTGTAAGGTGTAAAGAAGGAGTCTAGTTTCAGTTTTCTGCGTATGGCTAGCCAACACCATTTATTAAATAGAAAATTCTTTCCCCATTGCTTGTTTTTGTCAGGTTTGTCAAAGAACAGATGGTTGTAGATGTGTGGTGTTATTTGTGAGGCCTCTGTTCTGTTCCATTGGTCTATATATCTGTTTTGGTACCAGTACCATGCTGTTTTGGTTACTGTAGCCTTTGGTATAGTTTGAAGTCAGGTAGTGAGATGCATCCAGCTTTATTCTTTTTGCTTAGCATTGTCTTGGTTATATGGGCTCTTTTTTGGTTCCATATGAAATTTAAAGTATTTTTTTTTATAATTCTGTGAAGAAAGTCAATGGTAGCTGATGGGAATATCATTGAATCTATAAATTACTTTGGGTAGTATGGCCATTTTCATGATACTGATTCTTCCTATCCATGAGCGTGGAATGTTTTTCCATTTGTTTCTGTTCTCCCTGATTTCCTTGAGCAGTGGTTTGTAGTTCTCCTTGAAGAGGTCCTTCACATCCCTTTTAAGTTGTATTCCTAGGTATTTTATTCTCTTTGTAGCAATTGTGAATGGGAGTTCATTCACGGTTTGGCTCTCTGTTGTCTACTATTGGTGTGTAAAAATGCTTGTGATTTTTGCACATTGATTTTATATCCTGAGACTTTGCTGAAGTTGCTTATCAGCTTAAGGAGTTTTGGGGCTGAGAAGATGGGATTTTCTAAATATACAATCATGTCACCTGCAATCAGAGACCATTTGACTTCCTCTATTCCTATATTCCTATTTGAATCCCCTTTATTTCTTTCTTTCTTGTTTTTTTTTTTTTTTTTTGAGTTGGAGTCTCACTCTGTCACCCAGGCTGGAGTGCAGTGGCACTCTCTTGGCTCACTACAAGCTCTGCTTCCCAGGTTCATGCCATTCTCCTGTCTCAGCCTCCTGAGTGGCTGGGACTTCAGGCACTCGCCACCGTGCCCAGCTAATTTTTTTTGTATTTGTTAGTAGAGACGGGGTTTCATCGTGTTAGCCAGGATGGTCTCCATCTCCTGACCTTGTGATTCACCTGCCTCTGCCTCCCAAAGTGCTGGGATTACAGGCATGAGCCACTGCGCCCAGCCGAATACTCTTTATTCCTTTCTCTTCGTTGGTTGCCCTGACCAGAGCTTCCAATACTATGTTGAATAGGAGTGGTGAGAGAGGGCATCCTTGTCTTGTGCTGGTTTTGAAAGGGAATGCTTCCAGCTTTTGCCCATTCTGTATGATATTGGCTATGGATTTGTCATAAATAGCTCTTATTATTTTGAGATATATCCCATCAATACCTAGTTTATTGAGAGTTTTTCAAATGAAGTGGTGTTGAATTTTACTGAAGGCCTTTTCGGCATCTATTGAGATAATCATGTGGTTTTTATCATTGGTTCTGTTTATGGATGGATTATGTTTATTAATTTGCATATGTTGAACAAGCTTTGTATCCCAGGGATGAAGCTAACTTGATCATGGTGGATAACCTTTTTGATGTGCTGCTGGATTCGGTTTGCCAGTATTTTATTGAGGATTTTCTCATCAATGTTTGTCAGTGATATTGGCCTGAAATTTTCTTTTTTTGTTGTGTCTCTGCCAGGTTTGGGTATCGGGATGATGCTGGCCTCATAAAATGAGAAAAGGAGGCTTTTTTATTTTTTGGAATAGTTTCAGAAGGAATCGTACCAGCTCCTCTTTGTAGCTCCAGTAGAATTCGGCTGTAAATCTGTCTGGTCCTGGGCTTTTTGTGGTTGGTAGGCTATTAATTACTGTTGCCATTTCAGAACTTGTTATTGGTCTATTCAGGGATTTGACTTCTTCCTGGTTTAATCTTTTGGGTGTATGTGTCCAGGAATTCATCCATTTCTTCTAGATTTTCTAGTTTATTTGTGTAGAGGTGTTTATTGTATTCTCCGATGGTAGTTTGTATTTCTGTGGGATCAGTGGTGATCTCCCCTTTATTATTTTTTATTGTGTCTATTTGATTCTTCTAACTTTTCTTCAATATTTATCTGGCTAGCATTCTATTTTGTTAATCTTTTCAAAAAACCAGCTCCTGAATTCATTGATTTTTTGAAGGATTTTTCGTGTCTCTATCTCCTTCAGTTCTGCTCTGCTCTTAGTTATTTCTTGTCTTCTGCTGGCTTTTGACTTTATTTGCTCTCACTTCTCTAGTACTTTTAATTATGATATTAGGGTGTTGATTTTAGATGTTTTCCACTTTCTGATGTGGGCATTCAGTGCTATAATTTTCCCTTTAAACACTGTTTTAGCTGTGTCACAGTGATTCTGGTATGTAGTGTCTTTGTTCTCATTCATTTCAAATAGCTTATTTATTTCCGCCTTAATTTTGTTATTTACCCAGTAGTCATTCAGGAGCAGGTTATTCAGTTTCCATGTAGTTGTGAGGTTTTGAGTGAGTTTCTTAATCGTCAGTTCTAATTTGATTGCACTGTGGTCTGAGATACTGTTTGTTAAGATTTCCATTCTTTTGCGTTTGCTGAGGAGTGTTTTACTTCCAATTATGTGGTTGATTTTAGAATAAGTGTTATGTGGTGCTGAGAAGAATGTATATTTTGTTGATTAGGGGTGGAGAGTTCTGTGGTCTGCTTGGTCCAGAGCTGAGTTCAAGTCCTGAATATCCTTGTTAACTTTCTGACTCGTTGTTCTGTCTAATATTGACAGTGGGGTGTTAAAGTCTCCTACTATTATTTTGTAGGAGACTAAGTCTCTTTATAGGTGTTGAAGAACTTGCTTTATGAATTTGGGTGCTCTTGTATTGGGTGCATATATATTTAGGATAGTAGCTCTTCTTGTTGCATTGATCCCTTTACCATTATGTAATGCCCTTCTTTGCCTATTTTGATCTTTGTTGGTTTAAGTCTGTTTTATGAGAGACTAGGATAGCAACCCCTGCTTTTTTTGCTTTCCATTTACTTGATGAATATTCCTCCATTCCTTTATTTTGAGCCTATGTTTGTCGTTGCATGTGAGATGAGCCTCCTGAATACAGCACACTGATGGCTCTTGACTCTATTCAATTTGGCAGTCTATGTCTTTTTATTGTGAATTTAGCCCATTTACATTTAAGGTTAATATTGTTATGTGTGAATTTTGTTGTGTCATCTTGATGCTAGCTGGTTATTTTGCCCATTAGTTGATGCAATTTTTTCATAGTGTCAATGGTCTTTACAATTTGGTACGTTTTTGCAGTGGCTTGTACATGTTTTTCCTTTCCATGTTTAGTGCTTCCTTCAGGAGCTCTTTTAAGGCTGGCCTGGTGGTGGCAAAATCTCTCAGCATTTGCTTGTCTGTAAAGGATTTTATTTCTCCTTTGCTTATGAAGCTTAGTTTGTCTGGATATGAAATTCTGCGTTGAAAATTCTTTTCTTTAAGAATGTTGAATATTGGCCCCCTCTCTCTTCTGTAGGGTTTCTGCAGAGTTTCACTGTTACTCTTATGGGCTTCCCTTTGTGGGTAACCCAACCTTTGTCTCTGCTTGCTCTTAACATTTTTTCCTTCATTTCAGTCTTGGTAAATCGATGATTATGTGTCTTGGGGTTGCTTTTTTCGAGGAGTATGTTTATGGTGTTCTCTGTATTTCCTGAATTTGAATGTTGGCCTGTCTTGCTAGGGTGAGGAAGTTCTCCTGGATAATATCCTGAAGTGTGTTTTCTAACTTGATTCCATTCTCCCCATCACTTTCAGGTACACCAATCAACCATAGATTTGGTCTTTTCACATAGTCCCATATTTCTTGGAGGCTTTGTTCTTTCCTTTTCATTCTTTTTTCTCTAATCTTGTCTTCATGCTTTATTTCATTAAGTTGATCTTCCATCTCTGATATCCTCTCTTCCATTTGATCGATTTGGCTCCTGATACTTGGGTATGATTCACGAAGTTCTCATGCAGTGTTTTTCAGCTCCATCAGGTCATTTATGTTCTTGTCTAAACTTGTTATTCTAGTTAGCTGTTCCTGTGACCTTTTATCAAGGTTCTTGGCTTCCTTGCATTGGGTTAGAACATGCTCCTTTAGCTCGGAGGAGTTTGCTACTACCCACCTTGTGAAGCCTACTTCTGTAAATTTGGCAAACTCATTCTCCATCCAGTTTTGTTCCCTTGTTGGTGAGGTGTTGTGATCCTTTCGAGGAGAAGAGGGATTCTGGTTTTTGGACTTTTCAGGCTTTTTGAGCTGTTTCTTCTTCATCTTTGTGTATTTATCTACCTTTGGTCTTTGATGTTGGTGACCTTTGGATGGGGTTTTGTGTGGATGTCTTTTTTGATGATGTTGATGCAATTGCTTCTGTTAGTTTTCCTCTAAGAGTCAGGCACCTCTTCTGCAGGTCTGCTGGAGTTTGCTGGAGGTCCATTCCAGACTCTGTTTGCCTGGGTATTACCAGTGTAGGCTGCAGAACAGCAAAGATTCATGCCTGTTCCTTCCTCTGGAAGTTTTGTCCCAGAGAGGTAACTGCCAGATGCCAGCCAGAGCTCTTCTGTATGAGGTGTCTGTCGACCCCTGCTGGGAGGCCCTGTGCATTAAGAGGTGAAGCAGAGGACACAAAGACACTCAGTGCTCAGCCTCTGTAAACAGACAAGAACCAGTCCATGGCTGGTGATCTCTTATCAGGACAAAGTTACTGAAATCAGTCTCTTGCCCAATCAAAACTGTAGTTATAGCCTGTTGAAAAAAGAGGTCAGCTTGTTGAACAAAGAGGCAGTAGGTGAGCCACAATTGTTCCCGTATTGCTTATCTCAAAGCCAGTGCTTATTTAGCTGCTGAAGAAAAAGAACATTGCGATACTTAGAATACAGTTTATTCTTCATGTATAAAGGTGTATAACTTAACCCTTGCCTGGCATGGGCTTAGCTCTTGTTTATAATTTGGTATCTTATTGCCACAGAGTCCATTCCGTCAGTCTAATGATCTCTATTTTAACAACAGCAATCACCAAATGGTCAGATCATAAAGCCAAATTCACAGTTTTAACTGCCGCTCATAGGGAATAACATGCTGGCCATGAGAAAATCAGGCAAGTAAGCAGGGAATGAAACTAGAGGGAAAAAGAGAGTCAGAAAAGTTTGAAGTTCTCCTATCACTTGAAATTCACACTGGAGCCAGGAAAACATGTACCTGGGCTTAGTAGCCCATGAGGTATACAACAGGCAACACAATTTACTTATCTCTGTTAGGTGAGTTTTATTTAGCACATCAATGGATGACTGCCAAAACTGTTAAAGAATAATCCCCAAGGCTAGGCATGATGGCTTACACCTGTAATCCCAGCACTTTGGATGCTGAAGCAGGCAAATCACCTGAGCCCAGGAGTTTGAGATCAGCCTGGGTGACATGGCAAAACCCCATCTCTCCTAAAAATACAAAAATTAATCAGGTGTGGTGCCAAGCACCTGTAATCCCAGTTACTTGGGAGGCTGAGGCATAAGAATCACTTGAACCCAGGAGGCAAAGAGATCATGCCACTGTACTTCAGCCTGGGCAACAGAGCAAGAACCTGTCTAAAAAAAAAAAAAAAAAAAAAAAAAAAAAAGAAGAAGAATTCCCAAAATACTAAAAAAAATTATTTTATATGAATATAAAACAAATATTTCCCAAAGCTTTTATTTAATTTACTAGTTAATGGGAAAGATATTAAATATATTGAAGCAGGCCCAAAGAACATTTAAGGAGCAAGATATATGTACGGAATTTAATAAAAGAATATTAAGGTTAGATAGCTGGCTTAGATGCAAAGGTGGTTAATGTCTTCCTGCACCATAAATTGTAACTTTTGCTGTATCTGTTCCAATGGACAGAAATTGTTCGCTTGTCTACCAGACAAAAATCTATAACTTATCTTCTGTTCCCAATGAGTTATAAAATACCCTATCAATAGAAAACTGAGCCCAGTACTGCCCTGAAGGAATATCTAGTAGTCTTTTTTATCTATTTCCAAGTTTTGGATAATTTTTCTGATTATCTACTTTCTGTTATAATAATTATCCCTTTTAACCTTGCATAAGATCAGTAAGTATACAAAGTCTTTTCCTGATCTAGACTCAGCCTTTGAGTTTTTGTAATTTTTTGCCTCGGCTCTCTTCCCAGGAACTGCATTTCAATTCCAGAATCCCAAGAGGGAAATTTGATTGGTCTGGCTCAAATTTTCACTTTGGGTCAAAAGTTTTGGCCAACCTATGGATGAGATCTTTTAGATCTGTTCTGTTCTCATCATCTAATTAACTATAGCTGGAGTACAGCAATGGCAGGAAGTGGAGACTATTACTTAAGTAAAGAGCTGAAAGTGGGGCAGGTCCCTATAGTGATGATAGTGCATCAGGAAGAGAGTTAGTCCCGCATAGGAGGATTAAGGAGGACCTCAGAGAGGGCAGGGATTTTCAAATATTTACAATTTCAAGGCTTAGAAAAATGAGAGACCATGAACAAAGTCAAGGATGTCTAACATTGGACACTCGTTCTCTCTGCTTTCTCTTTATTCTTGTGTGTCCAGAATCTGTCTTTTTAACTTTTCCCTTGGCCCACACCCAATTCTAGGTCTTTCTTCTGGGAAATACTTAAGCTGTCCCTAAAGTGCTTATGTTTATTTTTTTAACACAGTTAATTTTTAAGTATCATGGTTGATTATGTTGGATTCTTCGGGTATAGGTATCCAGAGCTAATGATAAATGCCCTAGAGTATGTCAGATAAGCACTTGCCCACCTTTTAGTTATTCTGCAAAGTAATAATATCTTGGAGGAATGAATTGGAACAACTCTATCAGATTAAAATCTTATTATAATAAACCATTGGGAGCATGACTGTACATAGGTAATGCATTTTTAAATTCCTTGCAACTATTGTCAGTAACAGTCTAGAGATTATTAACATGGAAAGAATATTAAAAATGTAATTTGCTTCTCATATTTTATTGCCCTAGTTTATTTTGTGTGTTTTGCTAAGCTTGGGTGATTTGGGACTCTTGTTCATCATCAGTAAAATTCTTTACTGTCTTGTTGATTATGCTGCCAAAAAGGCTTAGGGAAGAATGATCTTACCAGCTTCCATGAATTTGTTCCAAGGACTTTTATAAGGAATGACTTCACAAATGGGGGCATAACTCAGTAGGGAACAGAAAAAGAAAACAGAGGTGTGTTTTAAAATGTTTCCTAGGTGCTTTTGATATTGTGATATGGTTTCCTATAGAGAACAGCTACTTGAAATTGTTTGAAATGACTATAGAACAGATAAATTAAGTGTAAAACTTAAGGAGTAAATCTGTAAAAACTGATTTTTAAAAAAGCAACTCTAGAAACTTGAGTAGATAATACCTAAAAAGTTAAAATTATGACTCAGAGGGATAGAAATCAAGGCTTATACTATTTCCTCGACTCCCAAGAGGAGCATTGGTAAGTTTGTGGAATTTTCTTTCTTTCTTTTTTTTTTCTTTACAGTGTATTGGGTTTTTCAGTGGGAAAAACAAGAAAATAATGTGATTCCTTTCAGGATTTATTTGTAAAATTTTCTGTTTTCACAGATACATGAAAAGGTCAATGTTTCTGATTCTCTTGTATTCAAGTCCTATAAGGAAGTAAACTGTTCACTAACGCTTTTTTTTTTTTTTTTTTTGAGACAAGTTTCGCTCTGTCAGCCAGGCTGGAGTGCAGTGGTGTGATCTTGGCTCACTGCAACCTCTGCCTCCCAGGTTCAAGTGATTCTCCTGCCTTAGCCTCCCGAGTAGCTGGGACTACAGACAAGTGCCACCATGCCCGGCTAATTTTTGTATTTTTTAGTGGAGACGGGGTTTCACCGTGTTAGCCAGGATTGTCTCCATCTCCTGACCTCGTGATCCACCCGCCTCGGCCTCCCAAAATGCAGGGATTACATGTGTAAGCCACCACTGCGCCCTACCTACTAATGCTTTTAATAACAGACCAAATCACACAGTAAGATCCCACTCTTCTGACAATTCATCTCCACTAAGATACCTTTTAGTTTTTCATCAACTGTTTATTGAGCATTTTTGGTATTCGAAAGCAACTAATTCCTGATGAATGCCTAGATTATTTACGTGTATACTACCCAATCTTTTTCAGTCTCTAAATAGTAATAAATTAATGTCTCCATTTAAAAAAAGGATGGAGGCAAGCTTTCACAGCAGGATGGCAAAATAATTCTGAGTGTGCAGTGCTGTTATTGTATGCAATAAAAAAGAAGGTGGCTGAGTGCAAAATTAACAAGATAGCCACACAGAATGTGGCTCACACCAGCAGATCACAGCCTCTGAGTACAAATAATAAGCAAATAAAGAAGAAAATACTTCCTTAACCCATAGGGCTTTCTTTATATTTTCTGAGGTTGTAGAATATGTTTTCCTCTACAATAGTAAGTCCTTTCCTGTAGGATGACTTGATTCTGGCATTCAGAGGTAGTTTCCTACACCACAAAGAAAAAAACAAAAACAAACAAACAAAAAAACACCCCAAACATACTGAAGCCCAGGTGGTGACGTTTGAGAGAGAGTGTGGTGTAGTCAAGGGAGATCGGGGTGCAAATGTGAAGACAAGGGTACATTTCCAGTGTGTCTTTTTGTTACATGGCAATCATGTAACTTCTCTTTAGCTTACTTTCCTCTTCTATCTGAGGAATAAAATAGTTTCTTATCTACTTCACATCATAGGAGAGAAAACCTATGTGATAACATCATGTAAACTATAAAGCACGAGTTTCCAATTTGCTATGTAAATATAAGGAATTGTAAATATAAGGGCACCAAAAAGTAACCTGTTCAAACAAATCACTTAAAGGGTTCAATCATTATTTTTCAGCTATGTCTCCTGAATTGCTTCCAAAACTTTGGAAAAGTGACCTATTAGCTTCCTAGATTATCAGGAGACGTTCTTTTAACACATTAGTAATCTCATCTGTTGTTTATCTGTTTGGAAACTATGCTCAATTAAATATCTGTGTTGGTTTCTTTGTGTGGTTCTTCTGCTTTAGGGCGTTGGATCACCTCAGAGTCAAGTGTCTTTCTGGCCAGCCCATGCAGAGAGACCGAACAGCTAAAGAGCAGCAGGTTATCTCCTGGGTATAATATATTTGTTGCGGTGTTTCAAAATGGTCAATGAAACCAGATGGGCATTTTCTTATAAGCAATAAGACATGCTTGGCACATAGAACCTGCTCCATAAATGTTAGCTGTATATTAGACTATGTTTTCATGATCTTCATTGCATAAAATTTCCTATATATGGAGCACACACATTGCCCTGCTCATCTGTTTCTTTCCAGCTGTCTTGAGGTTTCTTCCGATGGATGACAGCACATGTCAGCAGAACACATTGGCATAAAGAGGGGTTGTGGAGTATAACTACAGTAAATAAAACATTCTAACTGGAGATATTTAACAAGTCAAGAAATCAGCTCTTTAGCTTTCTTATTCTTTGTTCTTTATGCTAGATTAATCAAAATTAACCCAGCCTAAGGAGAATCGCTTAAACCCAAGACTGCGCCTCTGCACTCCAGCCTGGGAAGCAGAGTGAAACTCCGTCTCAAAGCAAACAAACAAAAAATTAACCCAGCCTAAACCATTAGAAATCCCTTAAAATTGGCTACAGTTCAGCAACCTTGCAGTTTAGCAGACTAAAGAGAAACATCATTAAATTCTGTTAATACAGAAATCAAATGAGATTATCAATTGGGATTCCATTTGTAAGTTTTTATCTCATTCTTTACACGGAAAGGAACTTTCTACAATTGAGAATCTTATCCATTTATTATGTCTGAGTCATAGTGTTCCATGAAAGGGCCATATATGCAAAGCAACCTGCAAACACATAAAGGGCCAAGAAACTAAAGAACGAGGCAGGAAAATTCCGTGTATTGGTAAAGCATGATTTATTGGGTGACTTTTGGACAGAACCATGGTCTTGGGAGGCAGGACAGGTAGATCTCTGTACCATGACTTCCCAAATTCAGGACTTATATGCCATTGGAAACGTGCTCTATAGAGAAAAAGGCAACTCTCCAGAACAGGCGTGCATCATAAGACTATGCACAGAGTCTATAATTTGTGCAATAATATCAAGGTCGCTTTGATCTAAAGGAAGATTTTATACTAAGTGTGTGTTTTTACACTAAGGATAGTAAATAAAATAGGAATCATACAGCTTTAGTGGTACTGGAGATAATCAGAAGTCAACATGACAGATTAGCATCCAAGATGGAGTCATTTTTGTCTTCACACTTAGGTATATACACTAAACAACCCTAAAATTCCTTAAAGAATATAATCATAATTTGTATATAATGAGATAAATAGGCCTTACTTATTGTTTTTCTAAACATTTTTATGTGTATTATCTTGCAAGGAATAAGTAAATTTTAATAACCAATATGTTTCTTAGTTGACTGAAAGATATAGAGTTATTAAAGCTCAATAACTGACAAGTCAGATATAAATACCTGAGTTCCAAATTAATGGTTCAGAGGGGGTAGAATTTCCCTTTTATTTCCCCAGATTCTCACTGTCCTTTCTTACTCTCTATCAGTATGGTTCAGTCAGAAGACAGAAATCACACAGTAATTTAAACAGGGAAGTCTTAATATAAAGATGTATTACATTCTCATGTGAGAGTAACTGCAGGGTTCAAAGGAAAGCTCTAAAGGGCATCTTAAAACTGATGGAGAATACCCAAAGAAGAATACCTCATTGAAGAAAATGATGGATGGTGAAGAATTTCCCTAGGTTGCCAGCTTCACAGGCTCTAGGTAAATAGAAACAACCCAGAGGGGTGCAGGTGAAAAGTTGGAGGCAGATATGTAGAGGGAGTGTACGCACAGAGGAAAACAGGCACTACTGTGAATGTGAAGCCTGAAGCTCATGATGTCTGCATCAGAAGGCCATGGAGAGCAAACCTCCAGAAATACAGTCAAGCCAAGGCTAATGGGAAGGCATGCAGAAAGAGTAAGGTGTAACTATGGATGCTCCTGAAACTGGAAGCTGTAAAGACCTCCTTCTTCCGGAACCTAATGTACTTCTGTGTGTTGCTTTAGGCTGCTGCGTAGGGTAAAGGCTAGGTGGCTAGCTTGCTGGATAGCCAGCTCAGTGGGGCCCTTGGTGTATGTGCACTTGGGGCTGAGGACAAGGTGCAGGGAGGGGTGATCTGGAATGTCTGGGGCTCCTGATGATGCCACTGCTGCCTATCCAATGCTTTGAGGACATGAATGACTTCCCTTCTCTGTGCTTGTGTTTATTGTCAGTATGATATTAGGAAGGCATTCATTCAGTAAATATTACCACTGGCTGTGTTTCCCAGGCACTCTCATTGGTACGAAAACTCTCCTCCAATGACTCACTTCTTTCAGGCCCCAGACTGTCATTCATAAAGGGATGTGATAATAATACAAATTTCAAAGGATTGTTCTGACAATTTAAATGAATTAATGTAGGTGAAAGATCTTTATGCAAGTAAAGATGAAGCCATTATCACATATAAAGTGAATATGCTTTCTTTAGCTTTGGACATGAGATCTGTGAAGCCTTTTCTTCTTTAGCCCGTATTTTCAATAAAAGGATTTAAAAATTGGCAGTGAAAACATTCAAATATGAAATTTTATATCATTTTAAATGTTCTGAAATGAACTCAGTTCCCTTTTGGGTAGTATGATTGCATGTTCTTTTACTATAAAGAAAAGTAAGAGTCACGTTGCTTTATCACAGAGAGAATGGTTTTATATCATTATCTAAGAGTGCCTTTTCCATCAGCTACCCCTATTATTTGATTGCTTCATGAGAGAAAAGCTACAGATTAACAATTCTCAAACTAAAAATGAAATTCTTTGTTGTTATCTGTCTTCTAAAGTTCTATAGAACATATCGCCCTACTCATTTAACATAGAAACACATCATGTCCAGGATTATCCGGAAGGGCACAGGGGATGTAGGATTATCCAGACTCAAAACTACTGGGGTTTAAAAGAAAAAAAGAATTTATTATTTTTAAAAATTCTGTTATATATAAAGAAACAAAAGTAAACAAAAAACATAGTTCTACCATGCAGATAGCACATAATGATATCTCTAAGAAAATTATAATAGTACATGAAAATGATTTTAATATTCAAACAATCCAAAGGATGAAAAATAAAAATTTAAGTCCTTCTTCCCACCAGCTGCACTTTCCAAGAACAACCACTGGAATAATTCTTCATGTTTTCATTCAGAAAATGTTCATGCATATATGAGCATATATTTTTTCATATACAAATATTTAAACTACTTGTATTTAATTTGTTGTATGTTTACATACAACACCTGTACCTTATATGTTTGTTTCTTGCAAATTTTTGTCATGCTAACATATACAGAGACATCTCATTCTTTTTTCTGGTAACACGGTCTTTCATTACTCAAAAGTTCATTTCGTTTAACCAATTTTCTACAGGTGAACATTTATAGTCAAATATTTTGTTTTGTTCTTACCAATACCACTTTTTAAAATATCATTATAATACTCTGGTTTCTCTTCAGGTTGTATAAATCTTTTGCCTTTTAAAAAATATCATTATACATCTTAGTTAATTTTGTACTTGTATCATTGGGTAAATCCTTAGTGCCAGGTTTAGTGTCAGGTTCCTGGCTCAAAAGGTATATTTGTATACATTTTTAGTTAAACTATCAAATTGCCATTTAGAGACACTGCAATAGCAATTACTGTCACCAAAAGTATATCATCCCAGTACCTTTTGCTTCGAACTATCACAGTGAATATCATCAAAATCTGTAATTAATCCCAATATGAAAGGTAATTTAAAATGATCTCATTGTCATTTTGACTGTGACATGGATTTCTTATGAGTAAGTTTGAGCCTTTTTCAATGTGTGCATTGGAAATTCATATTTTTCTGTAAGCATTATCTTTATGCTATCCCCTAAATTTTTTCTATTGAAGTATTTATTTATTTATTATTACTATATGCTTTGTATACATCAAAGAAGAAGCCCATTGTTGATCTTTTTCTGTCTTTTTTTAAATTGATGCATAATAATTGTATATATTTATGGGATACATGTGCTATTTTGATACATGCATACAGTGTGTAATGATGAAATCAGGGTATCTAGGATATCCATCACCTCAAACATGAGTTGTGTCTTTATGTTAGGACCATTTCAAATTTTTTCGTCTAGCTATCTTGAAACAGGCAGTATGTTATAGTTAACTAGTCACCATACTGTGCTATTGAACACTAGGCTTATGCCTTTTCTCTAATGAAATGTTTATACCCATTAACCACTTCCATTCATTCCTTCTTCCACCCTTCCAAGCCTCTAGTAACCACCATTCTACTTTCTACTTCTGTGAGACCTACTTTTCTAGCTCCCAGATATGAGTGAGTTCATGTGATATTTGTCTTTCTGGGACTCATTTACTTAACATAATGTCTCCCATGCTCATCCAAGTTGCTGCAAATGACACCATTTCATTCCTTTTTTATGGCTGAGTAGTATTTAATTGTGTATAAACACTACATTTTCTACATACATTCATCTGCTGTTGGACACTTCAGTTGATTCAATATTTTGGCTATTGCAAATAGAACTGCAATAAACATAGGTGAGCAGATATCCCTTTAATGTGATAATTTCCTTTCCTTTGGATAAATTCAGTCATGAGATTGCTGGACTGTATGAGAATTTGATTTTTAGTTTTTTGAGAAACCTTCATATTGTTTTCAATAATGTCTATAATTGCAATTTTTAAATTTTAAGTTCTGGGATACATGTGCAGAAGGTGCAGGTTTGTTACATACATATACATGTGCCATGGTGGTTTGCTGCACCTATCAACCCGTCATCTAGGTTTTAAGCCCTGCGTGCATTAAGTACCAATAGTGTATAAGAATTTGTCTGCATCTTCACCAGCATGTTATTTTTGTTTTTTTAATGGTAGCCATTCTAACTGGGGTGAGATATCTCATTGACATTTTTGATTTGAATTTCCCTGAAGATTGGTGCTATTGAGCATTTTTTTATATACTTCTTGGCCATTTATATGCCCTGTTTTGATAAATGTCCACTTAGATTCTTTGCCCACTTTTTAATGGGAATTATTTGTTTATTTGCTCTTAAGTTGTTTGAATTCCTTGTGTATTCTGGATATTTGTCCCTTATTGGATGAATACTTTGCAAATATTTTCTCCCATTCTATAGGTTATCTCTTCATTCTGTTGATTGTCTCCTTTGCTGTGCAGAAGCTTTTTAATTTCACAGCGTCCCATTGGCCTATTTTTGTTTTTGTTTCCTGTGCTTTTGAGGATTTAGCCTTAAAATCTTTGCCTAGACCAATGTTGTAAAGCATTTCCCCTATGTTTTCTTTTAATAGTTTCATGGTTTTGGGTTTACATTTAAGTATTTAATTCATTTTGTGTTAATTTTTTGTGTGATAAGAGATTGGGGTCTAGTTTCATTCGTTTGCATATAGATAGCAAGTTTTTTTCCAGCACCATTTACTGAAGGGGATGTCCTTTCCCCAGTGTAGGTGCTCAGCACCTTTGTAGAAAGTCATTTGGCTGTAAATACATGGATTTATTTCTGAGTTCACTTTTCTGCTCTATTGGTCTATCGTGTCTGTTTTTTCATACCAGTGCAATGCTATTGTGGTTACTATGGCCTTGTAATATATTTTGAAATCAAGTGGTGTGATGCCTTTAGCTTTGTTCATTTTGCTCAGAATTGCTGTAGCTATTCAGGGTCTTTTGTAGTTCCATATGCATTTTAGGATTGCGTTTTTATTTCTGTAAAGAATATCACTGGCATTTTGATAGAGATTGCATTGAATTTGTAGATTGCTTTAGGTAGTATCATTAGCAATATTAATTTGTCTGATCCATGAACATGAGACATATTTCTATTTGGAGTGTGTGTCCTCTTCAAATTTTTTCATCAGTGTTTTGTAGTTTTTATCACAGAGGTCTTTCACCTCCTTGGTTAAATTTATCCCTAGGTATTTTTTTTTTAGCTGTTGTAAATGGGATTATTTTTAAATTTCTTTTCCTCTAGTTTGTTATTGGTATATAGAAAGACTACTGATTTCTGTATGTTGATTTTGTATCCTGCAACTTTTCTTAATTTGTTTATCAGTTTTAAGAGTTTCTTCATGGAATCTTTAAATTTTTCTGTATGAAAGATTATGTCATCTGCAAAGAGGGACAATTGGACTGTCTCTTTTCCAATTTAGATTCCTCTTATTTCTTCACTGGTCCAGCCAGGACTTCCATTACTATGTTGAATAAAAGTGATGAAAGTGGTCATCCTTGTCTTATTCCAGTTCTTAGAGGAAAAACCTTCAGCTTTGCCCCATTTAGTAGGATGTTAGCTATGTCTTTGTCGTTCAGGTATGTTCCTTCTATGCCTAATTTCTTGAACATTTCTGTCATGATTAAATGGTGAATTTTATCAAATGCTTTTTCTGCATCTATTGAGATAATAATATGGTTTTGTTGATGTGATGTATCACATTTATTAATTTGCATATGTGAACCATCCTTGCATCCCTAAGAAAAATCCCACTTGACTATGGTGTATTAACTTTTTGATGTGTTATTTAATTTGGTTTGATAGTATTTTGTTGAGGATTTTTGTATCTATGTTCATTAGAAATATTGGCCTATAGTTTTCTTTTGTGGTTGTGTCCTTGGCTGGTTTTGGTATTCTGATAGTGCTAGCTTTATAAAATAAGTTAGGAAGAATTTCCTGATCTTCAATTTTTAAAAATAGTTTTAGAAAAATTGGTGTTAGTTCTCTCTATAAGCTTGGTAGAATTCAAGAGTAAAGTCATCCAGTCCTGGAATTTTCTTTATTGAGAGATGTTTTATTAGTGAGTCAGTCTTGTTACTCATTATTGATCTGTTTTGGTTTTCTGTTTCTTCCTGGTTCAATCTTGGTGGTTTCTATGTATCCAGGAATTTATCCATTTATCTAGGTTTTCCAATTTGTTAGCATGTGGTTGTTTATAATAGTGTCTAATGATCCTTTGTATTTCTGTGGTATCAGTTGTAACATTTTCTTTTTCATTTCTGATATTATTAATTTAGGTTTCCTCTCTTTTTTTCTTAGTTTAGCAAGCAGTTTATTGATGTGTTTATCTTTTCAAAAAAACAACTTTTCATTTCATTGATCCTTTGTTTTGTTTGGTCTCTATTCTATTTATCTCTGCTCTGATTTTTTTCTTCTACTAATTTTGGGTTTGGTTTATTGATGCTTTTCTAGCTATTTGGGGTGCACCATTAAGTTATTTGAAATCTTTCTACTTTTTGATGTAGGCATCTATTACTATAAACATCCCACTTAGCACTGGTTTTGCAACATCTCATAGGTTTGGGTATGTTGTGTTTTCATTTTTATTTGTTTCAAGAAATCTGTCATGTTTCTCATGCCCTTATGTTGATATCTGATGTGACAGTGGCTTCTAATTTTGTGGATTGGTTTTCATAGGGAACAACATTTGCCTGTAAATATATTCATAGTGTTTATCAGATAGGGTCCTTTGCTTTGTCTTCAATTCTGGATGTACACAGTAGTGTAGTCTCTGTATGGTTTAGTCAGCTGTTACCAGTAGGAGTGATGTCTGTAACTGCCTCAGTAGCTTAAGCTGTGATTGTTAATAAAAGCTGTGGGAAGGCTTTACTTAGGATGGGGATCCCAGGTGAGCCAGTCCTTGGGAACCACTGGTGGTAGAATAGGTATGCCAGTCCTTGGGCCTCTGGGTGACGTGTGGCATTGGCAGTGACAGTAGCAGCAGTGGGCCAATCATTGGGCCCCCAAGCTGTGCATGCAGGTACAAGTTGCAGCAATGGAATGAATGGGTAGGTCATCAGGCTCCCAGTGGCATAACAGGTGAGCATCGGTGGTGATGGCAGCAAACTGTGCAGGCTGGTGTTCAGTCCCCCAGGAGGTGCACACAGGCACTGGCACCAGATAGGGTGAGCCCATCCTTATGCCCTTGGATGGTCTGTGTACCCACTAGTGGCAGTGGGCAAGGCAGGCCTTATCTCCAGACCTCTGGACAGCATGAATGGTGGCAGTAGTGGGGTACAGCAGGCCTATCCTCAGGCATCCAGAAGGTGTACATGGGCACTAGTGATGGCAGATGGGGTGGTAGATCCATAGGTCTCCAGATAACCACGCAATTGCCCACTGTGGCAGCAGCAACAGTGGCCCTCATTGTCAATCTTATTGTCAGTTTTATATTTTATGATTTTTAATATCATTTTATAGCCCTTTTAGAAAGTCCTCCCCAACTTTAAGATTTTTAAAAACATCTATGATTTATCAAAAAAACCTTTTATCATTTCATTTTAAACATATAAATGTTATGATTCATCTCAGTTATTTTGGTGTTGATTTTTCCTTTTGGGTTGGGTATAAATAGGTCTTACAAATAAATATTATTAAACAGTTTTTCCAACATCAATTGAATAAGACCTTTTATTCCAACTTATTTGGAAATAACTTACTTATAATAAAATCTCCTATATATTTGAGTCTGTATCTGAACTCTATCCCATTAAATGTCTATTTCTTATTTGGTGTAATATGGTTTTATTATTATAGCATCGTAATTTGTTTTGATATTTTGATAAACAGTAAGACAAGACCATGATTAATCACTTTTTACAGGATATTCTTAGAGGTTTATTTTTTCAGATGGATTTTAGTATTATTTTCTTCAATCCTAAAACTCAATGGTATGCTTTTAAGGTTTATATTGCATTAATAAATTCAATCACAAATGTATTAATCCATTTGCACACTGCTATAAAAATTGCCTATGACTGTGTAATTTATAAATAAAAGGCGTTTCACTGACTCACGGTTCCACATGGCTGGGAAGGCCTCAGAAACTTACAGTCATGGTTGAAGATGAAGGGAAAGCAAGGCATGTCTTACATAAAGGCAGCAGAGAGGGCATGCAGGGAAAACTGGGCTTGCGAGGCCTTAACCAGTTCTGTCCCTGTGGCTCTACAGGGTACAGCCCCCACAGCTACCTTCACAAGCTGGCATTGAGCACCCAAGTCTTTTCCAAGTGCACAGTGCAAGCTGCCAGTGGATCTATCATTCTGGGGTATGGAGGATGGTGGGCGTTTTCTCACAGCTCCACTAGGCAGTGCCCCAGTGGGGACTTTGTGTGGGGGCTCCAACCCCCCAGTTCCCCTTTGCATTGCCCTAGTAGATGGTCTCTATGAGGGCTCCATCCTTGCAGCAGACTTCTGCCTGGACTTCCAGGCACTTCCATACGTGCTCTAAAATCTAGGCAGAGGCTCTCAAACCTCAATCCTTTTCCTCTGCACACCTGAAGGCCTAACATGCACCCTCTGAAGCAATGGCCCAAGCTGTGTCTTAACCCCATTTAGCCGCTGCTGAAGCTGGAGCTGCTGGGACACAGGGCACCAAGTCCTGAGGCTGCACAGAGCAACCATGTCCTGGGCCCAGCCCATGAAACCATTTTTTCCTCCTAGGCCTCCAGGCCTTTGATGGTAGAGGCTGCCGTGAAGATCTCTGAAATGCCCTGAAGACATCTTTCCCATTGTCTTGGCTATTAACATTTGGCTCCTCACTACTTATGTAAATTTCTGCAGCCACATTACATTTCTGCTCAGAAAATGGGTTTTTTTTTTCTACTGCATGGTGAGGCTGCAAATATTCCAAGTGTTTATGCTCTGCTTCCCTTTTAAATATAAGTTTGGGGGATTAGGGCAAGATGGCCAAATAGGAAGAGGTCCAGTCTGCAGCTCCCAGTGAGACCAAGGCAGAAGGCAGGTGATTTCTGCATTTCCAACTAAGGTATCAGGTTCATCTCATTGAGGCTGTGGGTGCAGCCCACAGAGGCAAGCAGAAGCAGGATGGGGCATTGACTTACCCAGAAAGTGCAAGGGGTTGGGGAACTCCCCACCGTAGCAAAGGGAAACCATGAGGGACTGTGCCGTGGGGTACGGTGCTATTCAGCCCACCCTAAAGTAAACAAGGGACATATGTAACATGTATATTTGCTTACTACACAACTGCATGTCCCCCTATTCATGAATATTCATAGCTTCTCCTATAACCTGTTGAGTATGTATACTTAGCCAATCTGTTCAGCATAAATTCCTGTTTCACCTTCCCTCCTTCAAAGTGCCTGCTCTCAGTCTCTGCTGGAGGGTATGCTTCCCAGTCTGTCAGGATGGCCACTCTGCAGACTGCAACCCTTTATAAGAAATGAAGCTCTCCTCTCCAAGTCTATGAAAGTCATGATTCTTCAGTTGAAACTGTGGAAGGAAGATGGAAATCAATTCTTTGCTGGGTGAGAGAAAACAGAATCCAACTTGTTCATTCATTTTATTTGCCTGTATTCATGAGTGCAAATCAGTTAAAAATTTTATGCCCACTAAGGAAAAAAAAAGTGGTACGAGCTCTAGACTCATGAGTTTTTGTATTATTATGCTGTGATATTTTGTAAAATATATTTGGTCTTTGACCCCATTTCCTGGCATATAGCTTGTAAAAGCTGTAGAAACTCCAAAATGATGTCTTTTTGTATGCTAAGTTTTTGACTGATGACTGGCAGCCTGTAAGTAGCTTCGGTATGGAGACTGATCACCAAAAAGACTAAGGCAGGATTATGGGTTTGGGACTTTCAGCCCACATCCCAGCCTCCAGGAAGGAGAGAGGGGCTGACCGTTTGTTGACGCTAATGGCCAATGGTTTAATCAGTCATGCCTACATAATGAATCCTCCATATACACCCCCAAAAAACAGAAATTTGAGAGCTTTCAGGTAGTTGAACACATGGAGGTTGCTGGAGGGTGGCATGCCCAAGGAGAACATGGAAGCTCCACACCCCTTGCCCCTTCCCCTGTACCTGGCCCTAGGCATCTTTTTATCTGTATCCTTTGTAATATCCTTTATAATAAACTGATAAATATAAGTAAGGTTCCCTAAGTTCTGTGAGCCACCCCAGCAAATTAATGGCACCCAAAGAGGGAGTTGTGAGAACCCCAACTTGAAGTGGGCCAGTCAGAAGTTCCAGAGGCTGGAACTTACAACTGGTGTCTGAAGGGGGTTGAAGCCTTGGGGGACTGAGCTCTCAACCTGTGAAATCTGAGGCCATCTCCAGGTAGAAAGCATCAGAATTGAGTTAGAGGACACCCAGCTGGTGTCTGCTGATAGATATGTGGGGGACGCCCCCTCCCCATCATTTAGTCATAGAAGATTGGTTGTTGATTGGTTGTTGTTGTGGTGTAAGAACAGAATAAAAGTAGTTTGTGTTTTTCTGCTCATGTGTTCACTTCATATCTGTGACTGATTTGTAAAACAAACTAAAAACTGTGTGCCTGTGATCAGAAAAGCCTTTACCTCTCATTGTGTGTGAAATGTTTTTCTAACTCTGGAAAGTGTTAATACATTAGATTATGTTTCTGAAATTACTGGAAATTTTTTTGATTGGTTTAATAGAGAAATAAGTGGTTATAAAAACGCAATATTTACTACATTTGCAAAAATAAAGAGACTAGACTTCTAATTATTTTAAATGTGCTAGACTTTTAAGGAAAGAACATCCTTACATAAGCCACTAGCTCAAAATCATTTTTTTAATAAAGTCTAAGTTTCTATAATTATGATTGGTATTTGGACAAATCAGACTGAATTAATAATTCTGGCTTAAAAATCAGTCATAGCTTTTTAATTTTTTTCTTGAGTTATTCATGATGGCATGTGAAATAAGCATACTCAAAAAATAAGAAAAGGGTTCTGTTTGTTTTCTCATGAAAAGACATGTTCAGATGAACTTCCAAGCCTTCTTGTTATATTGGCTTCCTGACAAAACAGTTAACATTACTCCGACGTACTGATTAAGATTATGAATAATGCAAATTTGTGTTAAACTGAATTCAATAATAATTCCAACAAATACTTTTATAATGGTAGTCATGTTTTAGAGTGTGTCAACTTAAATTTGATTTCCAAAATCCTTAGGTAATTCAGCTACTTGTACTAATGTTAAATTGAGTTACTTTTTGAATAATCTTTGAATAGCTGGATACTTTACAGTTAAGATAGACTACTGAACCCTTGATCATTAAGCATAATTGTAAGTTTATTAACTTTTGCTTCTGATTTTACTATATAGAGTAGATGTGTCTTTGCGGTATGTTGATGAACATGTTTGTTTTTGCTTCATTATTTTGCTTCATAAGGGATAAAAAAAGAGGTGTGTGGTTGTGAAGTATTAAATTATTAGTATGCATGAGATTTGCTTGTCTGTTAAAGTTAATGACAGATTAACTACCTTTTGGTTCTTTCTGTAAAACAGAATTGTTACTTTAATTAAAAGTTATAATTAATTTGGATAGTTGAGGCTATGTTAGGAGAACTATAACTGGGTATATGATTATATTTTTCATAGAAAAAGGAGAGTGCCTTTGTTTTAAAGGGCCACTCTGTTCTAGAACATGAAAGAGCATAGTGAAAGATCAGGGTAGAGGGAGAAGACAAATGTCGAGAGGATTGAAAGGGGTAAATTTATCTGCTTTGGTTTATAACAATTTTTTTTTTTTTTTGAAGAGATGAGGTCTTGCTATATTGTCCAGGCTGGAATGCAGTAGCCATTCATAGGAGTAATCCCACTTCAAGCACGGGAGTTTTGACCTGCTCTGTTTCTACCCTGGGCCAATTCACCCCTCCTTAGGCAATTCGCTGGTCCTCTGCTCCCAGAAGTTCACCATATTGATGCTGAACTTAGTGTGGACACCAGATTGGAATAGCACACTGCAGCCTAGAACTTAGTGTGGACACCAGATTGGAGTAGCACACTGCAGCCTAGAACTCCTGGGATCATGCAACCCTCTTGTCTCAGCCTCTCCAGGAGCTGGGACTACAGGCCTGCTCCTCTGAGCCCCACTATAATACTTTTAAGTCTGTAAAGGACCTGTAAAATTTGTTAAATTTGGCAAAGTTCATACAATTTTGATGGACAAGCTGATTTAAGGAGAAAAAAGGAACTTACAAAACTTTTACTGCCAAATATATTAATGTAAAACTAGAATATGGCTATCTCTTTGGTAAGATAAAAAAATTGGTGTCAGAGCTTAACCTTCCATGTAATCTACCCAAGATATTCCATAACTCATCAGCAAAGCTCTGTTTTTGGTTGGCTTTGTAATGTACTCTTTTAAAGGAAGAATATCTCCTCACTTACAAGGAGCTAAATTTCCATAATGTGCTTTTATATCCATTTGAAAATATTTTATTGTCACCTTGACTAAATAGATAACCAAATGTTATTTCTCAGAGATCCATAATCCAATATTAATCAAACTACCATATTTTTAAACACGGTTTACCTTTATCAATGCTGGATTTCAAATTAAGAAAAAATAAAGTAAAATTTCAGGATTTTTTTCACACTTGAGGTTATTTTTGAAATTTCATACAAAGCCCCTGGAAATTTGCAATAATTTATTTTGTGCCTTATATAAAAGCATGCTAAAATAATTAGATTTGTTTGGTGTGCTCCATATTTCTTAATTAGATTAACATTATTATAAAAGCTGTATAGGAAGAATAGTCAAATCAGAAAAGATGCCCAGTCTATCCTAGGTTACGTTTGTATAGGAAATGTGCTGCTCATAGAGATGTTTCACAAATTGCACAATTTATGGGAAGCCCATGGAGATTTCTCAATGCTTTAGTAATCCATAATAGGGTTTTACCCTCAAGGGAAACAGTTATCAGCTTCTTAGGAAATAGTAATGTGCTCCACACTCATGTTATTGGTCACTGGATTAAAATAACCACAGCTACTCAGTCTCACTCTCAAATAAGTTTCTGCTTCCCTCTAATACTCGCTTGAAGAACAGGCTATAGCTTCGGGCTATAGTTTGTATTTTCAACATAGATGGACTGACTCAGACCCTTGCAGAAAAAACTCTACCAGATACTCTGAATTAATACAGTGCCTCAAAAAATAAACTCTTGGGTGTTAGAGTACGCAGATAGCCAAACATGAGCCGAGAGGGGAGCCCCTGAGAAAAGGAAAATGCCAATGCAGAAAGAAACGCCCCTTAAGGTGCTCAGTAATCATTCACTTTGCAGTTAACCTGTCGGAATGTAGCTAGATGCATGCTAATAAGGGGGAGAGGGCAAAGAAGAAATTCCTAAGAGATACAAGGCGCAATTTGTATCCAACGCCGGGCCCACGCATGTGCACCAACTAATAGGAAAGAAGGATTCCACAAAGCTGGGGTGGGAACTAGGCGGGGAAGAAGGAGGGGCTTAAGGCAGGAATGGGAAAACTCAAGACAGAAAACAGGTAGAGACTTGAAACAGAGGCAGGAACCTCAAGAAAAATTCCTACAGCATCAAAACCCACCAGCAGGACTCTCAGGCTTCTGCAGGCCCACTCCCTTCAGCAGTCCACTCTGCCTAACCTTTTCAGAGTATACTGTCTCTAAATAAACTCTCTGCTTTCTATTTTCCTTCAATACATTCTCTTTTTAGGCTAAATCAGTTGCTTGGCAGAATTCTTTCTCCAAGTAAGACTAAGAACCGAATATTCCTGCACTTCCTGGTAACACTGGTACAAGGCTTCAACTGACCCTGCTTAGACAATTTTCAGATTGTACCTGAGTCAGGATTTTCAGGACTTTTTCCAGACTGGAAGTCAATGTACTTCTAAAATCTGACTTCTGAAGCAAGAACCACATCAATAATGAGAGAAATAGAATTGATTTTTTTGGCAGTGGGGGGGGGGGGTTATTTTTGATATAACCTGAAATGTTCTATTTCTCATGGATATGTGAGGAAGTCCATTTTCCTTCATCTTAAGTCATTTCTGTCTAATCCATTTGGTAGATTATGCTTTTAAAAATTGAAATGAAATGTTAAGAAACGGTATTTGAGTTTCACTGACCCCCATTTTACTGAATCTTTTTACTTTTCATGGCAATAGAGTTTATATATATTCTTTTTTTTTGACGAAGTCTCATTCTGTCACCCAGGCTGGAGTGCAGTGGCACAATATTGGCTCACTGCAACCTTCACCTCCCGGGCTCAAGTGATTCTTTGGCCTCAGCCTCCTGAGTAGCTGGGGGTTACAGGCATGAGTCACTACACCTAACTAATTTCTGTATTTTTAGTAGAGACAGGGTTTTGCCATGTTGGTCAGGCTGGTTCCTGAACTCCTGGCCTCAAGTGACCCACCCATCTTGGCCTCACAAAGTGCTGGGATTAGAGGCATGAGCCACCGTGCTCAGCCTACAGTTTATATACCTACCTTGTATTAGTCAATTTTTTATGCTATAAAGAAATATCTGAGGCTGGGTAATTTATAAAGAAAGGAAGTTTAATTGACTCACAGTTTTGCATGGCTGGGGAGCCCTCAAAAAACTTGCAATTATGGTGGAAGGTGAAGGGGAAGCAGGCACCTTCTTACATGATGGCAGGAGAGAGAGAGAGAGAGGGTGAAATGGGGAAGATCCCCTAATACAACCATCAGATTCTGTGAGAACTCACTCACTATTACAAGAACAACGGCAGGGAAACTGCCCCATGATCCAATTGGCTCCCACCAGGTTTCTCCCTCAACCTGTGGGGATTACAGTTTGAGATGAGATTTGGGTGGGGACACAGAGCCAAACCACAAAACCGGTTTTCTTTTCTACCAATACATAATTGCCAAATCAATTATGCAAACAAAGCTGTACCTGGCGTGCCACACTTAACAATAAATCTCATTTAATCACTTGCCCACTGATAAAGAGCAAGGATTGATTTTATAAGAGGAGCCTATGGGTACATAGCCCTCCTAAGAAAACTGGCATGGTGACTGGCATAGAAGATTCTTATCTCAGGTGATAAGGCACTCCTTGGCAGGCCACTCCTGAGCAAATCTTGGGAGACTCAAAAAGAGAAACATTCATTCAAATTTATAGGTCCTGTCGGTAGAATCTGGTGAAGAATGTATTCTGGCTTGCTAGGCTCAGGATAGAAGGGCAAATAATAGAGACTTAACAATTAAATCCAAGATTCTTTATGAAAATCTCCAGACAAAAATCAGTTATCTTGCATTTGTAGTTGCTTGATGCTGAGTGGCTCTAGATTTGCAGAGTAAACTCAAAGAGGTCTGTGTAACTATTAAAATTCTTATTGGTCTAAACCTTAGTAAGGCCAGCCATTTTGTGATTATTAATATTTGGAGATAATATCAAAGAGAGAGATTAACAGAAAAATTATTCAAAGTTTGGAAATAGACAAAAGAGATCACCGGGTATACTTTCAGTGTAATGTTGGGCTTGACTTTCTCTTGACTAGTGTATTTTACAACTTTTTGGTGCCAGAGACTAATTTATAGATTTCTGTCCAGTTTCCTTATTAATTTAATATTTAAATTAAATTACATATTTAACACATGCTCACTTTATATTTGTATGAGAATACAAATTTTCCCAACCTTTTAAAAATTATATTTTAATGCTGGTAATAATAATAGAGGTTATAAGATAGACATTTGGTATTATAATATGGCATATTGCTAAATATGTTTTAATGCCAAATCTTTGAAATCTAGTGCTAAATCCTGATAAGAATTGAGGTTTCTAACTTGCCCTAATGAAATCTCTCTTTCCCCATCTCCACGGTAGCCTTCCCTTGAGAATCAAGAACTCTGTGACTGCAGTTATTGTAAAACCAGGGGCCTGATAGTAGCTATTGAAGGGTCTAGATTGGATTTTGAGTTCCCCCAAGTCTTATATCCAGAGAATTGTACTATTTTCCCCATCTGGAAGTTCACTGAAAAGCCCCATTCTTAGAATCTGTCTCATTTAACCTGAATTATCTCCCAATGTTTCCATCTACAGATAACAGTAACGTCGGAGGTTAGGGTTCAATATATGAATTCTGAGGGACAAAATTCAGTTCATTGTACATTTGAACAGTATCAAAAGAGAGCTGATTTTCCTATGCTACTATCAGGGAAAGTAGGCTTTAAGACAAAAGTTGTTACCAAAAAACCCTAAGGGGTTTATGATGATAAAAGGGTCAATCCATCAGGGAGATAAACAATTATAAACATATGTGCACCTAATAACAGAGTCCCCAAATATGTGAAGCAGGAACTGACAGAATTGAAGGGAGAAATAGATAATTCAACAATAATGGAGACCTCAATACCGCTCTTTCAATAGTGGATAGTACAATTAGGCAGATTAATAAAGAAATAGCAGACTTAGCAACAAACTTGAACTGTATTAGTCCATTCTCATGCTGCTATAAAGAACTGTCCAAGACTGGTAAAGGAAATAAGTTTAATTGACTCACAGTTCCCCAGGGTTGTGGAGGCCTCAGGAAACTTACAATCATGGCAAAAGGGGAAGCAAACACATCATTCTTCACATGGCAGCAGGAAGGAGAAGTGCGGATGAAAGGGGGAAAGCCCCTTATAAAACCATCAGATCTCATGAGAACTCGCTCACCATCACGAGAACAGCATGGGGGTAACCACCCCTATTATTCAATTGCCTCCCACCAGACCCCTCCCATGACACATGGGGATTATGGGAACTACAATTCAAGATGAGATTTGGGTAGGGGCACAGCCAAACCATATTAAGAGCTAACATCTATAGGACACTCCACCAACAGTAGAATATACATTTTTCACAACTGCACATTAAACACTATCCAGCATAGACAATTTATTAATAGGCCATAAAATAAATCTCAATAAATTTAAAAAGATTGAAATCATACAACATATGTTCACTGATCATAATTATGTTTACTGTCCATAATGGAATGAAATTAGAAATCAAGAACAAAAGTAAACTTAGGATATTTACAAATAAGTTGAAATTAATACACTTCTAAATAACTAACAGAAGAACTCACAAGGAGAACTCACAAAGGTAAATTAGAAAATAAACTGAGATAAATGAAAATAAAAACACAACATACCAAAACTTAGGAGATACAGGTAAAGCAATACTTCAAGGGAAATTTATGATTATGAACATCTATATTAAAAAGGAGAAAGATCTCCAGTACATAGATTTTAACTTGTTACCTTAAGAAACTAGAAAAAGAAGAGCAAAATAAATCCAAATAAAGCAGATGAAAGGAAATAATAAAGACTAGTGGAAATAATGGAATAAATAATAGAAAAAATAGAGAAAATTAGAAAAACAAAAGTCAACTCTTTGAAAATAATCAACAAAAGTGAAAAAACCTGGGCTGCCCTAGAAACCAAGACAGAAAAATCAAATTACTAAAATCAGTAATGCAAAAATGATATGACTACCTACCTTATAGAAATAAAAAAGGATTATAAAGAAATACGAAAATTATCATCAAAATTCTTTGGCAACAAATCAGATAACCTAGATGAAATGAGCAAATTTCTAGAAAGAATTCTCAGAAAGACAAAATCTTTGAGTTCCTAAAACTGACAATAGAAATGAAATAAAAAATCTAGGCCAGGTGCTGTGGCTCACACCTACAGTCCCAGCACTTGGGGAGGCCGAGGTGGGAGGATCAACTGAGCCAGGAAATTTGAGTCTAGCCACAGCAATATAGTGAGACCTGTTTCTACTGAAAAATAATTTTAAAATGAGATGGGTGTGGTGAACCAGTAGTCCCAGCTACTCTGTAAGCTGAGGCAGGAGGATCACTTGAAGTTGGGAGATCAAGGCTGCAAAGAGCTGTGATCACACCACTGCACTCCAGCCTAGGTGACAGAGCGAGACCCTGTATGAAAACTGAAACCAAAAAACCAAAAAAACAAACAACTAAATATACTAATAATAAGCGAAGATATTTTGTTAGCAGTCAAAAACTTCCCACAAAGAAAAGCACAGGTTCAAATGGCTTCACAGACAAATTCACTACTATTTTAAGCAGAATTAACAACAGTCTTTCAAACTACTAAAAAAAAAAAAAAAAAAAAAAAAGGAGGGAATGCTTCCAAAATTATTCTACGAGGGCATTATTATCCTGATATGAAAATCAGACAAAGGCATCACAAGAAAAGAAAACTATAGATCAACATCCCTTATGAAATAGATGCAAAATTCTTCAACAAGATACTAGCAGATTGAATACATCAATATATAAAAAAATTATGCACAATTACCAGTAGGATTCATCCCAGGAATGCAAGGTTGATTTAACCTATGATAATCAATCCATGTAATACACTGTGTTAATAGAATAAAGGACCAAAAAATCACATGATCATCTCAATAGGCACAGAAAAAGAATTTG
Source organism: Hylobates moloch (assembly GCF_009828535.3). NCBI lineage: Eukaryota > Metazoa > Chordata > Mammalia > Primates > Hylobatidae > Hylobates > Hylobates moloch. The sequence goes on along the minus strand of NW_026652293.1, from coordinate 35,514,498 downwards.
ACAAAACACAACATCCTTTCAAGTTAAAAAACACTAAATAAACTTGGATTAGAAAGGAATTTCCTCAACTTCATTAAGGTCATCTATGAAATACCCAAAGCTAACATCATACTTAATGGTGAAAGCCTAGACCCTTTCCATTTGCTATTTGAAAGAAATAAAAGCATCCATATTGGAAAGAAAGAAGTAGAGCTATCTTTTCTTTTTCTTGAAGAACAGTGCAGTTCAGAATGAGCCAAAGCTCACCACCCCCAGACAGTACTGCACATTTCTTAGCATCACTCCAATAACCATAATGATGACTACTAATATTCTGAGAGCAACTCAGCATGTCCCATGTGTCGTGCTAAGAATAATCTTTTTTTTAAACTTTTAAGTTCAGGGATACATGTGAAGGTTCATTACATAGGTAAGCTTGTGTCATGGGGGTTTGTTGTACATATTATTTCATCACCCAGGTATTAGGCCTACCACCCATTAATTATTTTTCCTGATCCTCTTTCTCCTCCCACCTTCCACCCTCCCATAGGCCCCAGTGTGTGTTATTCCTCTCTATGTGTCCATGTGTTCTCATCATTTAGCTTTCACTTATAAGTGAGAATATGTGGTATTTGGTTTTCTGTTTCTGTTAGTTTGATAAGAACAGCTGTCACTAATTCTATTTACAGATGACATTATATTGTTTATAGAAAACCCTAACTAACCCACTAGAGAATGATTAGATGCAATAAATGAGTTCAGCAAGGTTGCAGCACGGAAGATCAATGTAAGTAAATCAATTGTATTTTTATACTCTTGCAATAAAAAATCCAAAAATAAAATTCAGTAAACAATTCAATTTAAGATAGCATGAAGAGAAACTATATTCTTAAAAAGAGAATAAAATTCCTAGAAATAAGTTTAACAAAAGAAGTACAGGAGTCATACACTGAAGACTACAAAACATTGTTGAAACAAATTAAAGTAGACCTAAATAGATGGACGTACACCCCGTATTTACGCTTTGGAAAACTCAGTATTGTTAAGATAGCAATATTCCTCAAAGTGAGAAACAGACTTAATGCAATGTCTATTAAAATTCTACCTGTTTTTTTGGCAGAAATTGACAAGCTGATCCTAAAATTCATGGAAATGCAAGGAACACAGAATAGACAAAATAATCTTGAAATAAAACAAAGTTGGAGGACTCACACTTTCCAATTTCAAACCTTTCTACAAAGCTACAGTAATCAAGATAGTGTGGCACTGGTGACAGGATAGAAATATCTATCAATGGAATAGGTTTGGGGTTCCAGAACTAACTCCTTACATTTATGAACAATTTATTTTTTGATAAGGAGGACAAGACAAATGAAGAAAGAATAGTCCCTTCAACAAATGACAGTAGGATAACTATATATCCACTGGGACAGAATAAAGTTGAACCCCTACCTCATACCATATACAAAAATGAACTCAAAATGGATTAGAAATCTAAACATAAGTAAACCTTAACATATAGCTAAAACTATAAAATTGTTAGAAGAAAACTGGAGTAAACTTTTGTGCCTTTGGATTAGCAATAATTTCTCACATATGACACTAAAAGTATAAATAACAAATGAAAAAATAGATAAATTGGACTTCATAAAAATGAAAAGCTTTTGTGCTTCAAAGGACATAAGGAAAGTGAAAAGACAACTCACAGAATGGGAGAAAATATCTTCAAGTCATATATTGGCTAAGGAAACTATACATTGAATATATTAAAATCTGTTACAACTCAACAGTTCAAAAAACTCAATTAAAAATGGACAAAGGATTTGAATAGACATTTTCCAAAGGAGATAAACAAATGGCCAATAAGCACAAGAAAAGATGCTCAACATGATTAGTCTTTCAGGAAATACTAATTAAAACCACAAAGAGATACCTCTTTACATATTATAGGAGACTACAATAAAAATGACAATTAACAAGTATTTGGGAGGGTATGAAGAAACTAGAATCCTCATACATTCCTGTATGAATTGTCATGCACTATTAATAAAAATGTAAAACTGTGCATTTGCTTTAGAAAATAGTTTAGCAGTTCCTCAAATGGTTAAACATAGTGTTGTCGTACAACCCAGCAATTCCACTCCCAGATTTATACCCAAGAAAATTAAAAACATATGTCTACCCAAATTCCTGTATGTGAATGTTCTGAGGAGCATTATTTTTAATAACCAAAAAGTGAAAGCAACTCAAATACCCATCAACCAATGAATGGATGAATAGAATGTGGTATATTCATATGATGGAATATTATTCAGCTGTAAGAAAAGGAAGTTCTGATATATGCTACAGTATGAATGAACCTCAGCAACATTATGCTAAATCAAAGAAGCCAGACACAAAAGGCCACACATTGTATGATTTTGTTTATATGATATGTCCAGAATTGGCAAATCCCCAGAGACAGAAAATAGTACTGTAATTGCTGGGGTGAAGATAGGAAATAATGGGTAATTTCTGCTAATTAATATGGGATATCTTTTGGGAGTGATAAAAATATTCTGGAATTAGATAGTGATGATTGGTATACAACTTTTAGAATATACTAAAAACCACTGAATTGTGTATGTTAAAAGGATGAACTTTATGGTATTTAAATAATATCTTAATAAAGCTGTTATTTTACAAATCACCTGAAAACATCTGCAATACAATTAGTTGAAATGAGTTTATGGAAACTTTTGTTGTTGCTGTTGGATTGTATCCTGTTGTTCAGCTGATTTATATTATACGTAATCTTTATTTCAGATGGATCTTGCAAGTTATTCTTCCTTTCCAGGATTCAGCTTCCCTTTCTAAGAAAGTTTTATCTCTAATAATTTGTTTTATAAATTTCATGATTTGTTGTCCTTTATATCCTTTATGTCATTCATCACTTCTTTGCCTGCTGGGATTCCGTGGTCAATTATTAGAATCACTCCTTGACTTATACTCTCAGCGTCTTCCATTGACCTGGTAAATCCAAACCCTAATTTAATGCAACATTAATTCCTCTGTGCCTGCAGCTGGGTAGGTAAATGTGGTTGGAGAAAACTGAAACATGATGTTGACTGTTCTATTCTTGACTATTAACTTCAAGATGGTCCTGTTGCTGTCTGAGAAACCTGTTGTATATTGATCCTTAGCTAATTCAATCTCCAGTCTTTCTAAAAGGAAGGAAAATAAAGAGAAAAAGGCCACTTTCTTTCTCTTTCTTCAAACTTCCTACACTTCATGTCCTCTCTTCTCCCTGTGCTGATGATTATGATCCTCTATTTTCAGTAAGAAAACAGGCACCTTTGTAACATTTCAATGTAACAGCACCATCACATCTTCCCAGCTACCTGCAATTTTATCCATAGACCACAACTTTATTCCTAGTTCAATGGATGAACTGTTCTTGTTCCCAGACTAAGCCTCCCTCTGCTGGTATACAGGATCCCACCCATCTTTTCTCTTTTCTCCTCCATGATATTGCTCCTGTAAATGACTTCATCATGTTTTTCAGGCTACTGGATTACTACCACACAGCATACAAACATGCTGTCATATCTCCTGTCTTAAAATATTGCCACATCCAGCTGTGGTCTCATTCTTTTGTTTCTATTTAAGAAATGTTTCCAGAAAACCTGTCTAAAACTATTGTATCCACTTATCTGACCCCTCTATTCTTTCTTCAGTCTACTTCATTCAAGCTTTTTTTCCTTACTCCTTTGACTCTTATAAAGTCAGGAGTTGATCTCCACATTTACAAAAACTATGTTCAGTTCTCAGTCTTCATATTATTTAAATGAAATCACAATTTTTCATCATTGGTAAGTTTCTTACTCCTTGAAGCATCCTATTCACTTACTTTAGGAGTATCACTTTCTCTCTTAGTTCTCCCACTGATTTTCAGTCTCCATTGCTGGGTTCTCCTTATCTCCATAACCTCTAAGTATTGATGTGTTCTAGGGTACACCTCTGCTATTCTCAATTGAAACTCATTACATAGGTAAACTTATCTGGACTTATGACTTTATGTACCAGCTACATATTGATGAATTCCAAACTTTTAGGGCAGCATTCGGTGTGAAGGAGATGTGTGCTAACAAATGTGGAGTGTCAGGGGCTGAAACTTCCTAGCTAGTGGAAGCTATTCCACTGAATCTTGTACTAGGTCACCAAGTAGTTCTAGAAAATGAGGGCCCAGTGACCAGAAACATGGGCTAGATTTTGCCGTATCTTAATTCATAGCTGAACTTGCATTTCTGCACCTTAACTCTGGACTTTTAATGCTGGACCTTAACTCTTGGACCTCTGCACCTTACTTAAACTGTTATACACAAATCATAGCTGTGCTTCCTTTAGAAAAGTCAGTAGATCCCAGATGCTTGGCCAAAAGTCCCTTGGCAAATTCTGTTTTGAACTAGGCAGATGCTAACTCTGACCATTGATAGTTTTTGGCAGGCTTGGTACTCAACCTATGCAACACTATTCTAAACACTTAGCATCATTCACAGCACATGGGGGTATTTGATATGTGTTATATGTTTGATAAATGTTGGTTGAATGAGGGAATACAGAACAAAGTCTTATATTGGCCATGAGGGTTTTTTTTTTAATCTTTCTAAGGCTTACTTTTGAATGTTATCAGAAATGAAGATGTTTTCTGCCATTCTCTACCTACAGAGTTGATGTGATATGTAAATGAGCCCTTTGGAGGTAAATATGCTACACTCAAATTCACATTTTCACATCACTTTGTCATTTGTAGAAGTTACTACCCAAAATCATTTGGTAAACATGCATTGCTATAACTTATCAGAAAACTGTAAGAAAATGCAAGTTTTCAGACAATATCAGGCCATTGGTTAATAAATCAAGTTCATAATTCTCCAAATTCTTAGATAGAAACTTATTGATATGTAGCATAAAGGGGTTTTGGTTGGTTTCATTGTGGTCAAGCAAACTGATCCTATTCACTAGTCAGGAAGGAAATGAGTGACTCAAATCCATCTAACGAGTTTTATATGTATTTACTTAATCTTCCAACGGCTCTCTGGAGTACATATTGTTGTGCATATTATGAATGACCACATATTACATATATTCAAGGCTATACAAAATCCTGGCAACTGCTACTGCCAGGAAACTGTATATATTGGGAAACTGTATACCCCAGTATAACAAAGACTGTCAACTTCAGTAACATTACTGTTGTAGGTCTTCTTGTAGATGAAATTAGAGGATTTTTCAAACATTGTGTGTGGTAATCCATATGAACACTTTAGAAAACCAGGAGGGACTGAGGCCAGGCGTGATGGCTCACGCCTATAATCCCAGCACTCTGGGAGGCCGAGGCAGGTGGATCATGAGGTCAGAAGATCGAGACTATCCTGGCTAACATGGTGAAACCCCGTCTCTACTAAAAATACAAAAAAAAAAAAAAATTAGCCAGGCGTGGTGGCGGGCACCTGTAGTCCCAGATACTCAGGAGGCTGAGGCATGAGAATGGCGTGGACCTGGGAGGCGGTGGTTGCAGTGAGCTGAGATCACACCACTGCACTCCAGCCTGGGCGACAGAGCGAGACTCTGTCTCAAAAAAACAAAAAAAGAAAAAAAAAAAAGAAAACCAGGAGGGACTGAAGTTATTTCTGAGGAAGATTGTAGGGGGAAACATGAAGATTTGAATTGCTTTGAAGCTGTTCTTTCACCTTAAAATTAATCATTGTTTACTTATGCTTGCTGTCCCAAAGAATGAGTTATAGAGGTGAAACAAGAGCAAGTCTACAGTTTCCCAGACTATTCATAACCCTGTTGTTCCAGGATTGACAATGATCCTTATTTTGACTTTTTGCTGGTGGCTGTCTATGAGATGAGCTGTACTTTCTTCTGAGGTTGACATTATCAGAGGATTGCTCTGTTCCTACTTAAGGGCTGAGGTTTGAGAACAGCAGAGTTGAATTTGTAGATGTTACAAGTTCATTAAATGGCTAGGCTCAACTTTATGTTTGAAGTCAGCCAATCTTGGCCTAAAGTCTAATATAAAAGAGCTTTCAAATGGGGATATGGATAAATATATAATTTATTTAGAAATTGTCATTCCTTTTGACACTTGAATATATGATTAATCAATAAATAAGAAAGATTACATTCCTGAAATAACCACATGAATCATGGTTGATAACATGATTATACTCTGCATGTGAAAATTAGTTTGACCTTTTCACAGAAAGATATCACTGAAAGTAATGTTATTGCTCTGTGGCACATCAAATTTTTTCCCCAACATTAAAGACAGCATGGCAGATAGAAACACATAATTCACATTACATTTAATGACTTTTAAATTTATCTTTTAAAATGTTTAAATAGATAAAAATTGTAAAAACTCACTGAAAAGCTTATTACCAATGTCCCAGATCCTACTCCATCTCTAGAATTAAGCATTTTTATTTGTTTGTTGGATATCCTTTCAGAGACTTAAATAATTTGTGTTTAACTAAGACAAATACATATTCTTCATTTATCTATTTGTTATCCAAAGGTAATCTACTTTTTAAACTTAATAACATATCTTAGAAAAATTTCCATGTTGGTACACAGAAGGATTACTCTTATTTTTTTTTATTTTTTATTTTTTTTAGCTGCATAGTAGTATTCTATTGTATGGCTATACCTTTGTTATAAAATACTTGAGCTATTTTCAATCTTCTGTCATTCCTAAAAATGTTGCAACAAATACATTTGTATATGTATTATTTCATATGTTAGTCAACTTTAGTAACTGTTAGTATATTTGCTTTAATATGTTCAGTATATGTAATAATTGAAATATAATAAAAAAGAGATTTATGGGTCAGAATGTACATACTTTTTCAATAGGAATCTACATGATTAAATTGCCTGCCAAAGAAGCTGATTCAGTTTGTACTCCCCCAAGCAAAAGGTGAGAGGAGCTTCCAGATTTTCAAATAATTTATCCCAATTCATCTTTTCCTTTTGACTTTACTTATTGTTGTTTGCTTAACCTCTCTTTTATTTATTTTTCTTTTTGGTATACAGAAGTTTTCTTTTTCTTACACAGTCAAATTTTTCAATCTTCTTTTAATGGCTTTTGAATTTAAGATTTGTGTCCATGTTTTCTTCTAGAATTTTTCTTTTTTATTCTTCTGCATGAAATTTAGAAATAGCTTTTTTGATTCTAAAAAATTATATTTTGGAGTAATTACTTTAAATTTATTAATTAATTTAGAACTATTGTCTTTATTATGTTGAATCTACCTGTTGAATACATAGAATGTTTTTCTGTTTGTTTGTGTTTTCTTTTGTGTCCTTCAATAGTCAACCAAAGTTTTCTGCATATAGATAGTCATGCATCACTTAACGTTATGTTTGGGGAAATGTATGGTTAGGCGATTTTGTCATGCAAACATAATAGAATATGCTTATGCAAAGCTAGATGGTATATCCTACTACACAGATAGGCTATATGGAATAGCTTTTTGCTCCCAGGCTACAACAGCATGTTACTGTACTGAATACTGTAGACAATTGTAACACAAAGGAAATTATTTGTGTATCTAAACATAGAAAAGGTACAGTAAAAATATGGTGTAAAAGATTAAAAATGATATAACTCTAAAGGGAAGCTTCATTATAATCTTATGGGATCACTGTTGTATATGCATTTTTCAATGATCAAAGCATTGTTATGCAGATCATGACTCTATAGATCTTAAACATTCTCTGCTTAGTTTATTTTTAGATAGTTCAGCTTTTTTGTTGCTAATGCGTGACATTTATTCATTATGTCTAACTGGTTGTTGTTTGTATATGTAAAAGCTGTTTTTCTATATATTGATACAACACATTGTTTGTAATAGTTTTTAATTGATTTGCTTGGAGTTTCCAGATATTCTCATATTTTCTACAAATAGTGAAGGTTTTATTTCTGTATTAGTCAGGGTTTTCCAGAGAAACAGAATCAACATTATATATATATATATATAGATAGATAGATAGATAGATATTTTATGAGGAATTGGCTCACATGATTATGGAGACTGAGAAGTTTGACAATCTGCCACCTACAACCTGGAGGCACAGAAAGCTAGTGTTATATTTCTAGGCTGATTGAGTACCAAGGCTTGGGAATGATGGGAACTGATGGTATGAATTTTAGTCCAAGTATGTAGACTTGAGAACCTGGGGGTCTATGGTGTAAGTCCCAGTCTAAGGGCAAGAGAAGAACCAATGTTCCAGCTTAAGGAGTCAATACGAGATAGAGAATTCTCTCTTCTTTGGCTTTTATGTTCTAATCAGGTCCTCAATGGACTGAATGATGCCCATCCACATTGAGGGCGGCAATCTGCTTTCTAAGTCTACCAGTTCAAATGCTAATCTCTTCTAGAAACACACTAACAGATATACCCACAAATAATGTTTTACGTTTTATTGATACATAATATTTTACACATTTTTGGAGTATATATGTTTTTTTATGCATAGATTGTGTAATGATCAAATCAGTGTATTAGAGGTATATATCACCTTAAGTATTTATCATTTCTATGTGTTGGTAACATTTTAAGTCCTCTCTTCTAGCCACCTTAAGAAATACAATATACAGAATGACAATATAGTCACCCTCGTCCACTATTGAACATTAGAACTTATTTTTTCTATTTAACATTAGTTTGTACTCATTCACCAGATTCATACCCTTCTCCGCTTCTGGTACCTGTCATTCTATTCTCTATCTCCATGTAATCAAGTGTTTTTAGCTCCCACATATGAATGAGAACATGCGGAATTTGTCTTTCTGTCCTTGGGTTATTTCACTTAACATAATGTCCTCCAGTTCCATTTATGTTGCGGCAAATGACATAATTTCATTCTTTTTTATGGAGGAATAAAATTATATTTCAGAAATAATGTTTAACTAGATATCTGGGCATCTTGTGGCTCTGTTGAGATGACACAAAAATTAACCATGATTAACCTTCTGAATTCAAATGGTTAGACCTTTAATTTATTTTTCTTTCATTTTTTTTTTCTTGAGATGCAGTTTTGCTCATGTTCCCCAGGCTGGAATGCAATGGCACGATTTCAGCTCACTGCAAAGTCCACCTCCCAGATGCAAGTGATTCTCCTGCCTCAGCCTCACAAGTAGCTGGGATTACAGGCTTGCGCCACCACACCCGGCTAATTTTGTGTTTTTGGTAGAGACAGAGTTTCTCCATGTTGCTTAGGCTGGTCTCGAAATCCCGACTTCAGATGATCAGCCTGCCTCAGCCTCCCACAGTGCTGGGATTACAGGTGTGAGCCACCACGCCTGGCCATTTCTTTTTCTTCTCTGCATTAACTTATAAGCCAAGTATAATGTTAAAGATAGTTATAAAAATTGCATCATGGTACTTTCCCTTACTTTAGTGGAAATGCTGTTACTGTTTTATCTTTAATATGGCTTTTGGGTTGAGGTAGATAAGTTTACCTATCTCAGATCTAGAAAATATCCAAATAAGCTCAATTAGAATCCTTGTTGAGCAAGGATTTAGATGCACCTAGATAACTGGGTGTTTTTTTTTTAATAAAAAATGGTTATTAATTGAGTCTTCTGGTTCCCAACTAGTGACATAGAAGCAAGCTGGCTCTGCTTTCCCCCACAGAAAAGCAAAAACAAATATAAAGGCATCCAGATCATCACTAGCAATATTCCAGAACTCAAATATGAGGAAACAGTTCCTAGGGCCACAGAGAAGAGGAAAAATTCCAAGCAGAAGGTATGAAACCCCAAAGACAAATCTATAACAATAATAGCTATAGAAACCCATTAAGAGTTATGCAATATAAAAATTTTTAAACTGCAACAACATAAAGTAAAAATGTGGGAGGGAGTTAAAGTGTAGAGATTTTAAATTTTTTCCTGTGATTGTTTGTTTCTATTCTTTTTTTGTGATCCAACATAAGTTGTCATCTCCTTAAAATAGCTTGTTATAGCTGTAAGATGTTTTTGTAAGCTTCTTGGTAACCACAAAGCTAAAACCTATAATAGATTCACTAAAAATATAAAGCAATGAATTAAAACATACTACCAGAGAAAATCACTTAACCACAAAGGGAGACATTAAGAAAGGAAGATAGAAATAAGTTACAGAACAACCAGAAGATAAGCAAGAAAGTAGCAACAGTAAGTCCCCATTTATCAATAAACACGAAAGTAAATGGATTCAATTGTCCAATTAAAAGGCACAGAATAGATGAATGAATAAAGAATCAAGAACTAACTATATGCTGTTTACAAGAAACTTACTTCACCTGTAGAGACACACATAAACTAAAAGTGAATAGGCAGAAAAAGATATTCCAAACAATTAGAAACCAAAAAAGAGCAGGAGTCACTAAAGTCATATCAGATAAAATTGACTACAAATCAAAGACTGTAAATAGAGACAAAGAAGGGAACTATATAATGATAAAGGGCTCAATTCAGCAAGAGGCTATAACAATCATAAATATTTATGCACCCAAAACCGGAGCTCTCAATTATGTAAAGAAAACTTTAATAGATCTAAAGGGAGAGATAGGCTGTAGTACAATAATAGTAGGGGACAGACAATCAACAAAGAAATATAGGAGTTAAACCACACACTAGAACAAATATGCCTAACTAACACTAATAGAACATTTCATACAACTGCTGTAGAATACACTTTCTATTCATCAGCACATGGAACATTCTCCTGAATAAACCATATTTAAAACCACAAAACAAACCTCAACAAATTCAAAAAAGTAGAAATACTATCAAGTATCTTTTCTGACCACAATGAAAACAAACCAGAAATCAGTAACAAAAGGAACCTGGGAAATACACAAACAAAGAGAAATTAAACAACATGCTCCTAAATGACCAATGAGTGGAAAAAGAAATTAAGAAGGAAAATTTAAAATCTGTTGAAACAAATAAAAATGGAAATATAACGAACAAAAATCTATGGAATACAGAAAAATCAGCACTAAGAAAGAAGTTTATAGCAATAAACACCTACTTCGAAGAAGCAGAAAGACTTCAAATAAGCAACCTAACAATGCACCCTTCCCAGGACCTTACAAAGCAAGAACAAACCAAACCTACAATTAGTAGAAGGAAAGAAATAAAGATCAGAGCAGTAAGAAATGAACCTGAGACTAAAAAATCAATACAGAAGATCAATAATATGACAAGGTGGGTTGAAAAGAAAAAAATCAACAAATCTTTAGCTACACTAATTAAGAAAAAAGAGAAGACTCAATAAATAAAATCAGAAATGAAACAGAGACGTAACAAACAAGACCATAGAAACATAGATAATCTCATATGAAAAGTTGTTATGAACAACTACATGCCAACAAATTGGAAATCCTAGAGGAAACAGATAAGTTGTGAAAATGAAGAAATAGAAAACCTCAACAAACTGATAATGAGTAATAAGATTGAGTCAGTAATAAAACATCTCTCATCAAAGAGCCCAGGACCTGATAGCTTCACTGCTGAATTGTAAAAAAAAACACTTAAAGAAAATGTAATGCCAATTCTACTCAAACACTTCAAAAAAAATTGAAGAGGGAATACTTCCAAACTTATTATATGAGGCCAGCATTATCCTGATAATAAAACCAAATAAGTATACCACAAAGAAAAATACATGCCAATATCACTTATTAACATAGATGCAAATATCCTCAACAAAATACTAGCAAACTGAATTCAACAACACATGAAAAAGATCATTCAACATGGTTAAGTGGAATTCATCTCAGGGATGCTAGGATGATGGTTCAACACAAACAAATCAAGAAATGCCTACATTAAAAAGTCTGAAAGGGCACAAATAGACAATCTAAGGTCACACCTCAAGGAACTAGAAAAAGAAGAACAAACCAAACCGAAACCCAGCAGAAGAAAAGAAATAATAATTAAGATCAGAGCAGAACTAAATGAAATTGAAACAAAATAAAATAAAAAAATCAATACAAAAGACAAATGAAACAAAAAGCTGGTTGAAAAGATAAAAAAAATTGATAGACCACTGGTGAGATTAACCAAGAAAAGAAAAGAAACGATCCAAATAAGCTCAATTAGAAACAAAATTGGTTATATTAGAACCAATACCATACAAATACAAAAGATCATTCAAGGCTACTATGAACACCTTTATGCACACAAACTAAAAAACCTAGAGGAGATGGATACATTCCTGGAAATACTCAACCCTCTTAGATTAAGCCAGGAAAAATAAAAACTCTGAACAGACCAATAACAAGCAGCAAAGTTGAAATGGTAATTTAAAAGAAAATTGCCAACAAAAAAAAGTCTGGGACCAGATAGATTCACATCTGAACTCTATCAGAAACTCAAAGAAGAATTGATACCAATCCTATTGACACTTCCAAAAGACAAAGAAAGAGTGAATCCTCCCTAAACCATTCTATGAAGCCAGTGTTGCCCTAATATCGAAACTAGGAAAGGACATAACCAAAAAAGAAAACTCCAGACTAATATCCCTAATGAACATAGATGCAAAAATACTCAACAAAATACTAGCTAACCGAATCCAACAGCATATAACAAAGATAATCCACCATGATCAAGTGCTTTCATACCAGGGATGCAGAGATAGTTTAACATCTGCAAGTCAGTAAATGTGATATACCACATAAACAGAATTAAAAACAAAAATTACAGATTATCTCAATAGACACAGAAACAGCATTTGACAAAATCCAGGATCCCTTTATGATTAAAAGCCTTAGCTAAAATCAGCACAGAAGGGACCTACCTTAAGGTAATAAAAGCCATCTATGATAAACCCACAGCCAACATTACACCAAACAGGGAAAAGTTGAAAGCATCCCCTATGAGAACTGGAACAAAAAAAGGATGCCTACTTTCATCACTTCTCTTCAATGTAGTACTGGAAGTCCTAGCTAGAGCAATCAGACTAGAGAAAGAAATAAAGGGCATCCAAATTAGAAAAGAGGAAGTCAAACTGTTGCTGTTCACTGATGATATGATTGTATATCTAGAAAACCCTAAAGACTCATCCAAAAAGCTCCTAGAACTGATAAATGAATTCAGCAAAATTTCAGTATACTGTAATGTGCACAGATCGGTAGCTCTGCTATACACCAACGGTGACCAAGCTCAGAATCAAATCAAGAACTCAACACTTTTTTACAACAGGTACAAACAAAACAAAAAAATTAAGAATATACCTAACCAAAGCCATAAAAGATCCATACAAAGAAAACTACACTACAAAACACTGCTGAAAGAAATCATAGATGACACAAACAAATCGAAACATATCCCATGCTCATGGATGGGTGGAATCAATAATGTAAAAATGACCATACTGCCAAAAGCAATCTACAAACTCAATGCAATTCCCATCAAAATCTCATCATTGCTCTCATCATCATCTACCATCACTGAGAAAACAATTCTAAAATTCATATGGAACCAGAAAAAGAGCCCGCATAGTGAAAGCAAGACCAAGCAAATATAACAAATCAGGAGGCATCACATTACCTGACTTCAAACTGTACTATAAGGCTATAGTCACCAAAACATCATGGTACTGGCATAAAAATAGGCAAATAGACCGATGGAACAGAATATAGAACCCAGAAATAAAGCCAAATACTTACAGCCAACTGACTTTTGACAAGGCAAACAAAAACATAAAGTGGGGGAGTGGACATCCTATTCAACAAAAGAGATGGGATAATTGGCAAGCCACATATAGAAAAATGAAACTGGATCCTCATTGCTCATCTTACACAAAAATCAACTCAAGATGGATCAAAGACTTAAATCTAAGACCCGAAACCATAAAAATTCTAGAAGATAACATTGGAAAAACCCTTCTAGACACTGGCTTAGGCAAAGACTTCATGGCCAAGAACCCAAAAGCAAATGCAACAAAAATAAACATAAATAGATGGGACTTAATTGAACTAAAAAGTTTGTGTGCAACAAAAGAAATAATCAGCAGAGTAAACAGACAACCACAAAGTGGGAGAAAATCCTTGCAAAGTATGCATCCGGTAAAGGACTAATATCCAGAATCTACAAGGAACTCAAACAAATCAGCAAGAAAACAAACAAACGATCCCATCAAAAAGTAGGCTAAGACTATGAATAGACAGTTCTCAAAAGAAAATATACAAATGGTCAAAAAATATGAAAAAATGCACGACATCACTAATTATTGTGAAAATGCAAATTGAAACCACAATATGATACCATCTTACTCTTGCAAGAATGGCCATAATTAAAAAATCAAAAAAATAATAGATATTGGCATGGATGTGGTGAAAAGGGAACACTTTTACACTGCTAATGGGAATGTAAACTAGTACAACCACTATGGAAAATGGTATGGAGATTCCTTAAAGAACTAAAAGTAGATATACCATGTGATCCAGCAATCCCACTACTGAGTATCTACCCAGAGGAAAATAAGTCATTATATGAAAAAGACATTTGCACATGCCATGCAAGTTTAGAGCAGCACAATTTGCAATTGTAAAAATATAGAATAAGCCCAAATGCCCATCAATCAACAAGTGGATAAAGAAAATGTGGTATATATATTCCATGGAATGCTACTCAGCCATAAAAAGAAATGAAATAATATAATTCACAGCAACCTGCATGGAGTTGGAGGCCATTATTCTAAGTGAAGTGACTCAGGAATGGAAAGCCAAACATCAAATGTTCTCACTTATAAGTGTGAACGAAGCTATGAGGACACAAAGCCATAACAATGATACAATAGTCTTCAGTGACTCGGGGGGAAGATGGTAGGGAGGTGAAGAATATAATACTACACACTGGGTACAGAGTACACTGCTTGGATAATGGGTGCACGAAAATCTCAGAAATCACCATTAAATAACTTATCCATGTAACCAAACACCACCTGTTCCCCCAAAACCTATTGAAATTTTTAAAAATAACAACATCAAGTCAAATACTCCAAAAGAGAAAAAAAATGTGATATATCACATCTATAGAACCAAGAACAAAAACCGTATGATAATTACAATAGATGCTGAAAAAGCATTTGATAAAATTCAACACCCCTTTATGATAAAAATTCTTAACAAACTGCATATGGAAGGAGCATACCTCAACACAATAAAGGCCATATATGACAAATTCACAGCTAACATTGTGCTGAATGGAGAAAAATTGAAAGCCTTTCCTCTAAGATCTGGAGGAAGACAAGGATACCCATTTTCACCATTTTATTCAATGTAATACTGAGAGTCCTGGCCAGAGCAATTAGGCAAGAGAAAGAAATAAAGGTCATCTAAATTGCAAAGGAAGAGTTCAAATTAGCTTTGTTTGCAGATGACATGACCTTATACTTAAAAAAATCTAAAGACTCTACCAAAAACTGTTTGAATTGATAAATAAGTTAGGTAAAATTATAGGAATTCAATATCAACATAAAAAATCATCATTTATATATGCCAGCAACAAGCAATCTGCAAAATAAATCAAGGAAGCTATTTACAACAGCTACAAAGAATATAAAATGCCTAGGAATCAATTTAACCAAAGAAGTAAAAGTTCTACATAAGGAAAATTATAAAATTCTGATGAAAGAAAATTGAAGTGAACACAAAAAATGGAAAGATATTCCATGCTTATGAATTGAAAAAATTAGTATATTAAAAATGATAACATTATCCAAAACAAATTACAGATTCAATGCAATCTCTATCAAAATGCCAATGATATTCTTCACAGAAATTTTAACAACCCTTAAAATTTATATGGAAGCACAAAAGACTTTAAATAGTGAAAAGAATCCTGAGCAAAAAGGACAAAGCTGGAGGCATCACACTGACTTCAAAATATGCTATAAAGCAATAGTAACCAAATCAGCATGGTACTGGCATAAAAACTGACACAAAGACCAAGGGAAGTGAATAGAGAACCCAGATATAAATCCACATATTTACAGTAAACACATTTTTGACAAAGGTATCAAAAACATGCAATGGGAAAAGGACAGCTTCTTCAATAAATGGTGCCATGAAACTGAATAACTATATGCAGAAGAGTGAAACTAGACTTCGATTTCTCATAACATAAAAACATAAAATCAAAATGGATCAGAGACTTAAACTGAAGATTTGAAACTATGAAACTAGTAGAAGAAACTATCGGGTAAATGCTCCAGGACATTGCTCTGGGCAAAAATTTTGGGGATAAGACCTCAAAAGCACAGGAATCAAAACAAAAGTAGACAAATGAGATTGTAGCAAGCTAAAACAGTTTTGCACAGAAAAGGAAACAATCAACAAAGTGAAGAGACAATCCATAGAATACAAGAAAATATTTGCAAACTATCTATCTGACAAGGGATTAATAACCAGAATATGTAAGGAGCTCATACAACTCAAAAGCAAAAAACCCAAATAATCCAATTTAAAAATGGGCAAAAAAGCTCAACACACATTCTCAAAAGTAGACATATAAAAGGCCAACAGGCATATGAAAAAATGTTCAGCACCACTAATCATCAGAGAAATGCAAAACAATGAAATGTAATTTCATCCCAGTTAAAATTGCTCTTATTAAAAAGGCAGGAAATAATGGATGCCACTGAAGATGTGGAGAAAGGGGAAGCTTCATACATGATTGGTGGGAATGTAAAATAGTAGAGCCACTATGGAAAATTGTATGGAGCTTCCTCAAAAAACTGAAAATAGAACTACCATATGATCCAGCAACTCCACTACTCTGTATATGTCCGAAAGAAAAAAAATCAATATGTCGAAGAGATATCTGCACTCTGTCTATTGGAGCACTATTCAGAATAGCCAAAATATGGAATCAAATTATGTGTCCGTCAGTGAATGAATAGATAAAGAAAATATGGTCTATATACACATTGCCATATTTTTTAGCCATAAAAATGGGGAAATACTGTCATTTGCAGCAACATGGATGTAACTGGAGGTCATTATGTTAAGTGAAAAAGCCAAGCACAGAAGGAAAAATATTGCATGTTTTTACACATACGTGGGAGCTGAAAAAGTGCATCTCATTGAGATAGAGAGAAGATTCGTAGTTAACAGAGGCTGGAAAGGAAAGGGAAGGGGGAAAATGAAGAGAGGTTGATGAATGGGTACAAATACACATTTTGATAGATGAAAGAAGAAAACCTTGTGTACCTTGTGTTTGATAGATCAGTAGGGTGACTATAGTTTACAGTTATCTATTGTATATTTCAAAATAGCTAGAAGAGAATAATCAAATGTTGTTAGCATAAAGAAAAGACATTTAATGTGATGGATATCCCAATTACACTGATTTTATCTTTACAATGTATATAAATGTATTAAATTATCACATGTACCCCCAAATATGTTCATCTATTATGTATCAATAAAAAATTAAATTAAATTAAAAAGTGAAAAACTCTCAAAAATGGCTACTGAATTTTTCAGATGCCTTTCTAATATCTCTAGAATAAAAATTTTATGGTTCTTTCTTTTTTTTTTTTTTTTTTTTTTTTGAGACGGAGTCTTGCTCTGTGCCCCAGGCTGGAGTGCAGTGGCGCGATCTTGGCTCACTGCAAGCTCCGCCTCCCGGGTTCACGCCATTCTCCTGCCTCAGCCTCCCGAGTAGCTGGGACTACAGGCGCCCGCCAACACACCCGGCTAATTTTTTGTATTTTTAGTAGAGACGGGGTTTCACCGTGTTAGCCAGGATGGTCTCGATCTCCTGACCTCGTGATCCGCCCGCCTCGGCCTCCCAAAGTGCTGGGATTACAGGCTTGAGCCACCGCGCCCGGCGGTTCTTTCTATTTAGATCTTTCCCTGTGATTATTTACCTGAAAAAATTTGTTAATGTTGAATTATGCTTATATTCTTGGATTCTTGATTTAAAAATAAGACTGGTCTATAGGTTTCCTTTATGTGTGGCCCTTATTAAATTTTAGTATTAATGCTAAATACTTTATAAAATTTAATTGAAAATTTTCCTTCTTTTTTACACTTTTTAATAGATTAGATATAATGAGAATTATCCATTCTTCAATGGTTTGGTAAAATTTCCTTGTAATATTCATATTGGCTTGGTTACTCATTGGAGGAGGGCAAGGAATTGACAATTTTCTCAACTTTTTCCCTTTGGATTTTCTCTGTCCTCTAGGGTCAGTTTAGGTTAATTATATTTCCCACTAAAAATACCCATTTAACCCAGGTTTTCAAATGCATTTGCATATAGTAGAGCATGTACTGTCAATTGCGGCAATATATCTCCGATATTACAATGGTTAATTTCTCTCATTAGGGAAAAATTAAATTAAAATTTTCTTGGGAAGCAAAAATGAAAAAATGGTTGAGGAACATTATAACAGATTAAAGTAGTCTTTAGAATAATATTAACATTATTTCTATGTTTAACCCCTTATAATTTCTTACTTTGTATTTATATTTTTTTATTAATTTAACAATTATTTTAAATATTAAAAAGGCTGGCTTTTCAAATTACACATTAGCTCTAATCACCTTCCTTTCTTAACTCATTTATTAATTCTTCTAAATCGTTTAATATTTTTCTTTTAGTTTCCTTCTATTTAATAGTTTTTTTTCTAACTTTTTGAGTTGGTGCATAATTCATGAATTAAGCTTAAGCTGTATCAGAATACTATTCAGTAGTGTTTTCATACCTCATTATTTTCAAGAAATCCTACAATTTTTGTTCATAAAGTTATTTAAGAGATTGTTTGTTTAGAATTTTTAGGTGGAAAGATTTTTATTTTTCTGATTTTTCTATTAATTTCTGTTTTTATGGAATTGTGATCATATAGTGTTGTCCATAATTTCTTATTTTTGCATTTTATCTTTATGGTTTAATAAATGTCAATTTTTATGAATATAATATTAGCCCTTAAAAAGAATGTGTAATCTCTACTTTTGAAGCACAAAGTCTGATATATCTAGGGTTTGACTGAGGGAGATGAGTAAAACTGTCCTATTTTTGGTTTGTTACTTTCCATATGTCTTTATATCTCTGGTAATAAAACTTGCATATACAAGTTTCTGCTATGTATTTGGTTCATAGATATTTATAAATTTCACATCTTCATTGTGATTTTTACCTTTTATATCATAAAGTGCTTTTCTTTGTTTTATTTAATACTTGTTTGTCCTGAGTCCAACTTGTCTGAAATTAAAGTCATTAAGTACTGCTATATTATTATTATTCCTTTTCCATGTATTTGGGTGGGGGGAATGTGCAGGGGCATTATTTGGGTAAAACTTTGCTCTTCCTTTAATTTTCAACCATCTGAACCTTTTTTTTTCAATGTGCATCTTATATATAGCATGGAGTTTTGGTTTTAACGCAATTTGAAAATCCTTTTAAAAATAGCTTAAAATGTGTATTGATTGAAAAATATTTGTCTCAATTCTTTGATATATACATAGATACGTGTGTGATTATACACACGTGCATGAGTTTATGGTTCCTCTGATATTTAACAAAGTGTGCACTAAGGTGCAAATTTGCTCTCCAGCTGCTACCTTTATAATTCCATCTTTATATACTCATATTCTCTATTGTTTTGGATATGACTGTTAGTTATGAGCAATGATAAATTGGTATGTATCCTCTTCTTTTTCCCACACTGCATTTTATCAGCGGTCATATTTTGTTTAAAAATTACATTTCTTAGTGTTTATCTTTTTATCTTATGCATGCTTACTCTACTACTTGCATGTCAGCTTTAAATGACATTTTCAACCTCAACAGTTACAGGTGAGTCAATCAATGAACTTATTCTAATTACCACCATCTTTTTTCTTTCCCTTCCTAACATTTGTGATTTGTGTCATTTCTATATTTTCAAAACCTGTAACATTCAAACTTTTTTTGTAGTATTAGTTTTACAGTAAAAATATATTCAGTGTTCACCACCAGTCATTTTGAGAAAGTTTTTCCTTTTTTATTCTAGTATATCCCCTTATGGGAGGAATATTCTTTGAGTTCTAATGCTTAAAAATATGACATTTATATATGATGAATAACTAGCTAGATATGAAATCCTTAGATCGTATTTTCCATGAGAGTATAATAAGTTTTGTTTCCATTGTCACTGGAACAAAAGCCCATTGTCATTAGGCTTTGAATGTTGCTTTCAAGAAGACTGCGGGTAGGTTGATTTATTTTTCTTTCTACAAGAATTAAATTTTTTGCTTTTCTGCTTCAAGGGTTCCTTACATATATATAAAATTCAATAATTTGTTAGTATATTTCTTTGTTCAACCATCAATCATTTTTTTCTACTACATAGTATTTATTTTGAACATGTAGACTGAAGTCTTTATTTTATCGATTTCAAGAAAGTTCTTTTAAAATTTTGCTTTAAACAATTTGCTCTGTTCCACTGATAAGGTTTTCTTCTTTAGAGACTCCAATTATATGTGTGTTGTATTTCATCTATCATTATCAGTTTCACACAAGTAATTTTATTTGCTATGTCTTACTTATCTGCAATACTTATTCCTCTTTTGTATTTCTTCCAATATTGTCTTCATTTCTGTCATGGTTTGCTTTTCTTCTTCTTTCTGTTAAAAAAAATCAACTAATTTCATCCTCCTCATCTCTCTCTTGAGTTTCTTCATTTGTACCTTTTGGTTTTCCTTAATAGATGATGTTTATTTCTTAACATATCAACAAATATGCTTAATTTAGAGAAACTATGCTGCTTATGAATAAGAGCAAAGACTCTAGAACAAGACTAACTGGGTTTAAATACTGAGTCTTCCTCTAACTGTGTGATCTTGAGTGTTACTTAAATTGTCCCTTAGGTCTTTAAATCTATATAATGGTAATACTACTACTACTACTACTAATAATAATACCTAATTTACAGAGTTGTGTTGAGAATCAATTGTGTTCATATCTCTATAAAGTGGTAAGAATATTGCCTGGCAAGAGTAAATACTATGCTAAAGTATTATTAGTTTTTTTCTTGCATTGCAAAATTTATAGTCACAATGTTAATTGTCTCTGTGACAACACTTTCTCCCCTCATCTATTAAAAAGTTTTGATGCTAATTTTCTGAATTTTAAAAATAGTATGTCTGTATCTGTGTTATGCCAGTTTCTTCTTTATCACTGCTCACTATTGAATGAATTACTTTTCTGGTCAAAGTCCTTAAAGAAAGTTCCTGAAGTGGAGGTTGCAAAGTGGCTTTCCTGTTCTCAAAGCAAATAGCTCCCACTTAATGATCCCCAATAATTGACACCTCTGTCTACCCATGCCCATAAAATACTCCCACCTTGACTCTAGACTTAGCTACCTGACTTGCTGTAGCCAATGGGACATTATCAAACATGACACATACAGAAGCTTGAAACTTGAAAGGGTGTGAACACTAGAGCATGAACACTAGGCTGCCATTTCTCTTGCTACTGGGTACATGTCTACCTCCATGTGAAAAAGCCTGACTAGCTTCCTGGGAAAAGGCCCTAGGTGTCCAAGCCATCCCTTCCAGAGGCCCAGATTTGTGAGTAAGACCTGCTGATACCACACGGGGCAGAGATTAGCCATTGAGCCCACACAGCTGAGCCCATCCCAATTTTTCATCTCACTAAATTGTAGGCAAATCACTGGTAGCTTTTTAAACCATTGTTTCGGGTGGCTTGTTACGCAGAAATAGATTATAGATTCACTTTTACTGTTGCCTCACAAACAGACTACTTTTAGTAGTTATGGCATCTTTGTATACTCACTTCCTCTGAGACTCTGAAGGGAATTAGGTCCAGAAGATCCTTTTCCAATAGTTATCTGCTCCCCAGTTCTTAAAAAGAAGGAAGAGGACTTTTACATTTCATTGTGATTTGACCATCTTCAAGCACTAAAGTTTTGCTCACCCTGAGATCTGCTGCTACCATGTTTCTGGAAACTCCCTGTTCTCCTTTTGTCATCTGTATGTATGTGTCTCTTTTGCCTTCTTCCTTCTGCTTCTGCTCCAGTTTTTGAGAGACAGCTTTGCATTTTACGACACACCTCTCATTTCCCAGAAAACATATTTTTGCTGGCACTTTCTGATATTTCTACTGCTGGTTCCCATTGCCTCTCCCTGGGCCTTTTCCATATGACTTCTGCCCAAACTCAGCTGCTTTTGGCAACCTTTAGAAGCGCTTTGGGGTTTGTAGGTAAAATCTATATAAACTTGTTGAAAATGGTGTTTGACACTTTTTTTTTTCCATTCTCTTTGTTAGTTTATGTAATTTTTAGAAAGAGATGAGAAAGATGCTTAAAAAGCTGACATCATTTTCTACTGGAATCCGTATAATTCTTTTTGCAGTAAGAACTCTTTGGACACATTTTTCTGAAGATGATGTAATAACCTTGGGAGGCTTAGTAATTATTAATACCTTTCAAATTTCTCATATTTAAAAAGGGGCAGCATGATGCTCAAATTGGTTCTTTTTTCCCCCTAGATTGAACTACAATTTAGATTCCTTACACTCTCTTTAGGCAATGGTTGCCTTATATTTAATACATCTAACTAATTAATCCTAACTGTAGTTCAGAAAAAGAGATTACATTATCACCATTTTACAGATGAAAACTGTGAGAACAATGACTACATTGCGGATTTTGTTGGCTTCCTTTCAGGTGCTTATTGCCTCACTATTATTAATTTTGGCTTTGGGCTCAATTTCAAGGTTGTGGATGAGGTAGATGGTATAGTGTAAGCAACAGGTCCAAAAAGGCAGAATAACCAGCGAACACTTGGTAGCATCTCAGATGTGGGGAAATGGGTGTTTTACACTCCAAATGCTAGTGTTTGAATATATTTCCTCCAAAACCATGAAGGGGAAAGTTCATTAAGTTCCTACACTGATAACCTCTTAGACATGCTTTTCAATGTATAGGCATGTAAAGCTATTTTGGGTGAATGGGTGAATAGTAGGTTGTTAGGTTATTGCCACTTCTTTGGGAGGTCCCTATTTGTCCTTTAATATATAGTTCAGATGGGATTTAAATTCCCTGACCTGTTCCTTCTCTTACATAGAAAAAATTGTTCCACTTATGCAATTGGCATGTGCTTCTGTTGTGAAATACTTGTGTTGTTTGTCTCGGGCTTTCATAGTTGGTTCTCCTAGTAGGCAGTGAGCTCCTTGGGTGCAGAGACTATGTCCTCCTAATCGACTCTGAAACCTTAGCTTCTGCAAAGTGCTCAGTGCAAAGTAGGTGTGCCATGATGTTTATTGGAATAAATCGAGAAACAGGTAAATGTTACCTATTACAGTCATTTTGGTCTCTAGCTAGTGCAGTAGTTGGATAGGCAGTTACTTCATGCCTATCTTCCTCCTCTTTCCCTTGCCACCTTCCTTGTTTTTTTCTCTGACTGAAAGGGCTGGACAACCGGGGAAAAGGAAACTTGTGCTTTCCAGCATACCTCTCCCACTCTACACACACACACACACACACTCCATCCTGTTGCATTTTTAAAGCAGGCTCAGGTTCCTGAGTGCCTGTTGCTCCATCACACGAATTCCCAAGTTGTGGGACCCACCTTCAGGGGTGTCTTGGTGGGGCACCTCTTGGGAGGTGATCTGACCTGTTGGTTCAGGAGCACTGCGCGTATTCACTCTGGAGCTCCTTTGTGCAACAGGAGACCAGAGGACTCCCACGGTCCCACTGGCTCCTTCCACGTAATGTGCCCTGCTGGCTCTCTCTCCTCCCCCAACCCGGGGGTCTGCGTCCCCTGCACCCCAGACCCTCTTTGTGCAGCCAGTAGCTGCAGAGCTCTTCGTCCTGTATTCATGGCAGATGCACAGCGAGTGACTGACACGTTCCAGGGACGGCGAATGGGAAAGAGCGCGGGCGGCCGGGGGAGGGTGTGTAGTGGCAGACGGCCGCTGGGATTATGAATGGGGGCTGGGGGGCCGGTGAGTGTGGGGTTCAAACCAGGATTTTCGGTCTCTGGCTTTGGATAGGCACGCAGGGCTGTGCGTAATCCTTCAGCTCTGGTGGTAGAGGAGATGCCGTGAGCTCCTGGCTGGGAGAGAGGGTTATTTTGCAAAACTCCCCTGGTACCGTGCCCGCGGAATATTGCAGGAGGTCTGTGAGGTAGGTGGGGGAAAAAATAACCTGGGAGGGCTATCAGGGAGAGGCCAGACGACTGGGACGGCGTGCTTTGCACCCTAGAATTGACAGGTGGTGGCCTCAGCAGTTACAACCTACTACACAGCATCTCGTCCGTGCGGTACGGTCACATTGTTATTCCCCGCACCCGGCTGAGGAGCGCAGCGCGGCAGACCAAGTGGCACCGGCGAGCTGTCTCTTCCGGGGGGCGGGGGTGGACAGTAGGGAGAGGGGGTTTAAAGGGCCAGAGGACGAGAGAAGAGCTGAGGGGCTCGTCGCCAGCGCCTGTGTCTCCCTGGCGCGGGTCCCCCAGGCTAGCCCGCTGGCCCGTCTACGCGCGCGCTCTGCAGCCGCCCCCTGCCCGCGCGCCCCTTCCCGGGGCTCCTGGCCTCGCCTCAGCGGCTGCGGGCCGGGCTGCACGCGAGCGCCCTCCGGGCAGACTTTCGTCCCCCCCACCCCGCCCGGGGAGCGCGGAAGGCTCACTTACAGCGAATGGTCTACCCGCGCCGGGCGGAGCCCCGGCGTCCACAGCGCTGCGGCCGCGGCGGTGCAGCAGAGGCGCCTCGGGCAGGAGGAGGGCGGCTTCCGCGAGGGCAGCCTGAGGTAAGGGCTGCCTAGGAGGCTGAGGGTTTATTTTTCGTCATTCTCTTACTTCATCACACACTGAAGCCTCAATGGAGAGTGTGGGGTGCTGTGGGGCTGATGGGGGGCGAAGAGGGAATGGGGCCGCCGGGCCTGGATGGTAGTCTTGACGGCGTCATTGTCGCCCCTTGTAGGAAATCCTCCAACCGGCCCCTAGCCTTTCGCCCTCATCTTCTCTGCTTCGGCTTCCGCCCTTGGACCTCTTGACAAGTCACTGCGGAGGAGAGGATGGAGAGAGGCTAAGGGAGGATGGAGAGAGGCAGAAGGATTCAGGGCTCGGAAGCCCTGGAGTGGGTGACGGATGGGCGCGCGGTGCCCAGTGATTGACTGCAGGCGGCGGGGGCAGAAGGGAGCCTGAACTACCCAAGAGTTTGCTGGGCTGAGGTTCTAGGATGGTCCTGCGTGCCCTGGTGGCTGGGGCACCAAGGGGGGCGCACTCAAGCCTCCGCATCACCAAGCCTCTGCCAGGAACTTTTGGGAAGCTCTGTCTGGTGTTGGGTGAGGGGGCTTGGACCTTTCTAAGCTACCAGAGTGTGTTGGGGAAGGAAGAGGCTCTCCTCCTTTATCCTGTCACTTTCCTTCATGCCTACTCTCTTCTTCCATCTTCCTGTTTTGCCTCCTTCCTTCCCGTTTTTCACAGGCCACCTTCCTTGTGCAGTACTTCAAACACAAATCGGAACCCACTATGGCCAACAGCTTTAAAGCGTGTATAAGGAGGAGCGCACAGAGGAATCGCTCTTAATTACAGTAGTTATATATACGTGTGTGTGTGTGTGTGTGTGTGTCTGTGTGTGTCACACACGTGCCTGGGATAATTTTTAGCAAGACTTTGAGACTGTCTCCTAAAATTACATTGTACTTGCATTAGGTTTACATCATAATTATATGATGCCACTGAACAGAAATGGTAACTCTATGCATTCTGCATCTTAGATCTGAGATATAACTGTTCTTTGAATCACATGCATCGTTTAATTTCAAAGATTTCCAGCTGCTGGAAAACTCTTGGCTACGTTACAAGAATCAAAGGCACATTAAGCATAAAAAAAGTAATAAAAGTCCAGATACTATTTTTATTAGTAGATCATACTCTCCCTCCGTTTCATTTTGCCAAAAGCTGTTATTATACCAATTATTTCATAAAAACAAAACAAATTTGGAGATTTCAGTGTTTTTACCTACAACCTGAAGTGTAGGTAGGGATCTGGAATTTATCTGTACACGAACTGACAAGAAGATAAGGCCAATGATTTCACTGCAGGTAAAGGAAGTTGAGCTTCTTCTCTCTCAGGATACCTCATTTCTTGATATCCCAAGAGAGAAATCCCCTTAATGTCAATAAATATAACATTGGTCTATTCAACTCTTCAAATCAATACTTGTAGGACTTGACTGTAATATGTTTGCTGGCTGTTTCTATTCTTTTTCATTTTCTAAACAACAGCGTGCCAATTTTGTTAATTTACAAAAAATAAGTAAGATTGTTAAATGGTCTGGAACTTACCAGATGGCATGATCAATGCATTGAGACTGTTTATCTATATATCTATCATCTTCCTATTTTCCTTATTACAGTTGGGAGCTAAACAATGTTGCAGTGTGTCTACTTGCATATTTACCAGCTGATTTGCTTTTCAGTTTCTTTATGGCTTGACATATTTTGCAAAAATGAATTGTCTTAAATTTCTCTAGAGAGTAACCTGTTAGACATACTTGTTTGCTTTCAAAATAGGACTGTTTTTGATTTGAGGAATAAGAAATCAATCATACATGGTTTTCTGATCTTGGAGTCCTTTGCCTGTCTAGAGACGGGTATTTAACAGTAATAGGTACTGTGTATGTACAAATAAAGGTTTGTTTGATAAAGATACTGGACACAGAAATAATAATTCCATTTTGGTTTACAAATGCAATATTTAAAATTGTGAAGAAATAAAGAGTTCTAGGTTACTCTTAATATCTTACTTGACTTAATTTGGCTAAGGAGCAAAAGGTATATGAAGAGGTCTTCAGATAGAAAGATTTGGGGGTTAGTAATTTATTATCATGTCATACAATTTCACCCATTTCTGTTTCCAAAAACCTTCAAGCAGCATAGTTTGGAGAAGGTGTAGGATGTTGCTGACCACAAAACAAATGAGTTCCTTCAGGCACTGGCTGTTGTAGCCACCATGTGGTAATACAGTGGACACTGTGATGTGCCAAATCGTTCTTCAAGGAGGGACTTGTTGCACCAGCTTCTGCGAGTGTGGTCAACAGATGGCCTTCAATAGTCAGACTCTTCGGGGATTGCCTGAGCTGTAGAAAGCTCCCTTGTCCAAGGTCACACCCCTTTCCAGCGCAGCTCACATCCAATGGCTGATCCATGTGGGAGTATAAAGGTTGGGCCATCGCAGCACAACTCTGGAAAACTCTGAAGGATCTTTCTAGCTCTGGAGCCTCTGAGGGCTTGCACTGCAGCTCTACTTCTCCCTTTGGTCCTTTCTGTTTCCTTCCCCATCCTTCCTCATGTGTGGATAACAAGGCGGTTCCCAAGAAAATAGAGCTTTGAACTTCATTTCAGAATTAGCTTGCCAGGGAAACCAACCTGTGACTATGTTCCTACCCCATACATTCATTTTGCCAGTTTTAATCCATTGGTCTTTTGAAATGTGGTGTTTCAACCATCAAATATGATATAGAAAATGTGTATGTGGAAGGAATTTATAGTTGACAGTTTCTTTTTTTTCCAGCACTTGAAAAATGTTATGTCACTTCATTTCAGGCCTCCCTGGTTTCAATGAGAAATTTGTTGTTGTTTGAATTGATGCTCCCTTATACGCAATGCATCATTTCTCTCTGGATAGTTTCAAGATTATTTTCTATATCTTTATGTTTTGGAAGTCTGATTATGATGTGTTTGGGCATGAATTTCTTTTCATTTGTTCTGTTTGGGATTTGATCAGGTTTTTAATATGTAGGTTTGTCTTTCACCAAGTTGGGAGATTCTTAGACATTATTTCTTCAAACACAAAATTATTTCAGCCCCACTCTCTTTCTTATCTCCTTCTGTAACTCTGATGATATGAAAGTTGGATCTTTTGTTGTTGCCCTACAAGACCCCAAGGCTTGGTTCATCATTTTTTTTTTTTTCTGGTATTTTCTCTTTGTTCAAATAGAAAACATTCACTGATCTGTTTTCAAGTTCGCTGATTCTATCCTCTGTCTTCTCCACTACGGAGCCCATCTAGTATTTTATTTTGATTACCATATTTTTCAGCTCAATAATTTCCATTTGGTTCTTCTTGCAGCTTATACATATTTGCTGAGACATTCTATTTTTTCATTAGTTTCTAGAGAATTTGTATTTGCTTGCTGAAACTTTTTCTTTTTTTTTTTTTTTGAAACAGAGTCTCTCTCTGTCACCCAGGCTGGAGTGCAGTGGCGTGATCTTGGCTCACTGCAAACTCTGCCTCCCGAGTTCAAGTGATTCTCCTGCCTCAGCTTCCTGAGTAGCTGGGACTATAGGCGCGTGCCACCATGCCCAGGTAATTTTTTGTATTTTTAGTGGAGAAGCAGTTCCACCATTTTGGCAATGATGGTCCGGATCTCCTGACCTCATGATCTGCCTGCCTCAGCCTTCCAAAGTGCTGGGATTACAGGCTTGAGCCACCGTGTCCAGCCTGAAACATTTTTTTTTTTTTTTTTTTGAGACGGAGTCTCGCTCTGTTGCCCAGGCTGGAATGCAGTGGCACTATCACACTATCTCCACTCACTGCAAGCTCTGCCTCCCAGGTTCACGCCATTCTGCAGCCTCAGCCTCCTGAGCGGCTGGGATTACAGGTGCCCGCCACCACGCCCGGCTAATTTTTTTGTGTTTTTTAGTAGAGACGGGGTTTCACCATGTTAGCCAGGATGGTCTCGATCTTCTGACCTCGTGATCCGCCTGCCTCAACCTCCCAAAGTGCTGGGATTACGGATGTGAGCCACCGCGCCCGGCCAACATTTTTAGAATAAATGCTTTGTAATCTTTGTCACATAATTCCAACATCTGATTCACTTAAATGTTGGTGTCACTTGATTGTCTTTTCTCATGCAAGTTATGGTCATATTTTGGACATTTTAGCTATTGTGTTAGAAGGCTCTGGGTTTGTATTTAAATCTTGTATTTTAACAGATAATCACTCTGTTTAGGGTAACACACAGATCCTGACCTACTTTTGTGGGCAGTGGTTTCAATGACAATTTAATTTCTAGAGGCTTTGAGGTGCCGTTAGTCTGCCTGGTTTGTCTGGTGCTTCCGGGGCTCCCACTGAATGCTGCCGGTGCCACCTGAAGGGGAAGAAGAAGCCTCCCCAGGCCAGGCCCTGTTGTGCCTCTAGGTCAGGGAAGTGTCTCTAAGTGACTTTCAGCCTTGCAGAAATAAGGAGCACTTTTAGACCTGGAACTTGTTGTGGCAAGATTCCTGGTGCCAGTGCTCTGAGGCCACCTAGTATTGTCAAATGGGCCCCAGTTAGATGCAGACGAGGAATGAGCCTACCTAGATCATTTCCTTCTACTAGGTTAGGAGTTGGGAGACTCTGGGCCTGGGTAATCTGCTGTTGAATAGAGAGTTGGAAGACACACAGGGCTCTACTGCTCTATTGTTGCTCCAGCCTAGAGGTCACTAAGCAGTCCATTTCTCTCTTGCCACCATTCTCAGTCCTCCTTGGGATGCCCCTTATATTAATTTTATTTTTTAATTTTAAAAATGTTTAAAAATTTATTTATTTATTTATTGAAATGGAGTTTCGCTCTGTCACCCAGGCTGGAGTGCAGTGGTGCATCTTGGCTCACTGCAACCTCTGCGTCTCGGGTTCAAGCAATTCTCCTGCCTCAGCCTCCCAAGCAGCTGGGATTACAGGTGTGTAATACCACACCTGGCTAATTTTTGTATTTTTTTAGTAGAGACAGGGTTTCACCATGTTGGCCAGGCGGGTCTCGAACTCCTGACCTCAATTGATCCACCTGTCTTGGCTTCCCAAAGTGCTGGGATTACAGGCGTGAGCCACTGCACCTGGCTTTTTAAAAACACTCCAGTTTAAATCCTCAACCACATTATCCATTACTATCATTGAAAATACTAGTTTGATTATATTTCCCTGTAATATATATTTGTTGTGGAGACATAGTTTAAACCTTAGTCCAAGATAGCTTATTTAAATTAAGTTAATTAATATTACTGTAATTACAGAATTAAATGTCAAGTCGTACCCTGTCTGTAGAGTCTAAGACAAAAATCTTGGTATGTGACATTTATTCTATGGAACATTTTTTTTTCAAGTTACCTTAATGCATTTGAAAAATATTAGTACTTCTTATTTATTGCCATCTTTGTGGGAAATAGTAAAAAATCCTTTATCCCATGGATACTTTAACCTTAGAGAAAGTAAATGACATTATTTCCATAAGCAACTTGCTGATATTTTGAATGGATTAAGGAGCAGATAACCAGGATTCTGTCTTTGGCTCTCCTGGTATGTCACAGTGCTGACTCATAGAATTATGGCATTTTCAGAACTAAAAGTGATCTTAGAGATCACCTATTTCAACCTTATTGTTTTATATTTTAGAAAACTGACATGTTAAAAAGCCATAAGGAAATCTAAGTTCCTTCAGTTCAGTGATGGCAGGGCTTGTTTATTCTGAGTTCTTAGAATTTCCTAATTTGATATTTTCTTTAAGAAATCAGAATTGCCTTCCTTTGAGAAGGCTTATTAAAAATTTATTGTGAGGTATAATCTCTCAGTACCCCTTTTTTAGCAAGAAAAACTACTTCAATAAGTTGGAAGGACATGGTTTTTTTAAAATAAAACATAGGCTTGTTTGAAAATCTGAGGGACATATGGATCAATTATCCAGAAAAGTGAACATATAGTCAAAAATTTGCATTCAATGTTAAGTATTTATGGATTCCTAGGAAAGACCTCCAGATACTGTTTTGTGTTATACTTATGCATTAACTGTGGGTTGTCTTTGTTGGGGAAAGTGATAGGGATAATGACTTATTTTATAGTCTGAGTCAGCCTTAAAGGCCTTTAGATGGTGGCAGTTGTCCTGGGCATGGCACATTGGTATGCCGCAGGATTTGTCTCCCTGCAGATTCTAGAGTGGCAGTAGGTGAGAAGGATGTAGCAGGACCAGCAGGTGTTCAAACAGACTGACTGTGCGAAATACAAACAGGCAACTCAGCCCACAGTGCTTGCTCTCTCCTCCCCCATAACACACACACATACACTTACAACATATATTAAGATTCCTTAGAAAGATTCTCCATCTGTTTCTTTCTGCTCTCACCTTCTTACTATACGGAGAAACAGTGTCCTTTTGAGATCATTCTCTCTTTTTCTGATAAGACTGCTTTGGTGGTCATTTAAAACCAATTTCACCTATGTCAAATGTTAAGGGCTGAAAAAAGAAAGAATAAGCAGCATCTGCTGTATTTACTGGGGGGATTTTTCTAAGGGTAAAAACAAGAGCACATCCATGTTTTCCTTATATCATGGATTAAAAAAAATTAAAACCATAGAATGATAATGACTGAATTCAGAGATCAGGAGGCAAGGCCAGTATTGAAATTACTTTTAAGCAGACTGTCTATATATACTTAAAGGAAGCTCCTATATACACCTCTGTGTCTAGTACAACTCCCTGGATAAGAAATAAGACTGAATTATTTTGCAGTGTCATGATGTGTACCAGAGTGAAAAACTCAATGCAGAAAAATGGGAATGTTGTACAAAAAGATATAATAGAATGAGGCAGTTTTTTTCTAGTTAATTTCCCTAGAAAGCACTTTGTAGGACTTCTATTGGCAAGGTTACACTTTAGTAACTGAATAAGTGAGGACTGGGAATTGGAAGTCCTGAGTTCCAGTGCTGCTATGCAATTTATTGGGTCAGTGACATCCTGTGTTTAAGCCTAAGGGTATAAAATAAGGCCAGCTTATGATAATCTCTAAAGTTCTTTCCAGCATTATCATTTGGTGAAACTTCAGATTAGTGGATATTGTTCGACAAAACATTTGAGACAATTTGTGATAGGCCCATGCAATTAAGTATTATCCATCAGAAAGATCTCCAGGAAGTTAATATTTGAATTTGAAATTAGTATAATATCTTGATATGGTCAGAATTTGCAATAGTAAGAGTGGTCACGGTTGGGCTAAGACTATCCAACTTTATGGGTATAGCACATAGCACAATTTGGGGAACAAACATTATGCTGACAATGATAATGACAATGGTCATGATGCTAATATGGATGGCACTAGATTTAACTGGACTGGAGGTGTGGTAGATACTGTAGCTTGGCTGAATATCAATTCACCCCCTTTCTCTCTCATCTTCCTCTGCTGTACAAGTTGGAAAGCAAAACATTCAATTTTCCAGCCTCCCTTGAAGGTAGCAATGGCCCCTATGACAAAGATTAGATGAAAGCTTCTGGGGAGCACTTCCCTTCTCGAACAAAGCTTCTTAAAACGAAGTCTGTTTCTCCTGTCTCTTACCTCTTCTTTCTCCATAGAGCATGGATGATCCTGTGAGTGGCCATCTTGTAAGGATGAGGAATAAATCCATAGGCTTAGAATGATGAAGTGGCAAAACAGATGTAGCTTGGATCCTTGGTGGCATTTTCAAGATGTGTCAGCCCTACACTGCCTACCTCCAGACTTACTATTCCATGAGAAAAATATAAACCTCTTAATTGTTTCTTCCACTGTTTTGTTAGGTTATTTGTTGCTTCCAGCAAAATACTTTTCCAGCTGAACACATGAAGTAATTTTTAAGACTTCACATTTTACATTTTTGAAGGATAAAATTAGTGTCTACAGATCTATGTAATTACTGACCTTGGATATGAAACTTAGGGTACTTTGTACCAATACTTTCATTTTGAAGAAGTTTGGGTGTGAAAATTTTGGATAATTTGTATAATTTTCATTTTATTTTTCATTGCATGAAGAATAGCATGAGACTTCAAGAGTGTCTGTTTTGCATTGCTTAGAGAATAGTTCAAATTTTATTCAATGGGTGAAATTTATATTAAGAAAACTCTTTCTGTGAGTCATACCTCCTACTTAGCCATAATCTTCGGTAAGATAGGGATACAGCTGAAGAATACCAATGAGTCTTGAAAATAATTGTTTTCCCCATTTGGATTATAGCAAAATGTATAGCAAAGTGGGTTTCCCTCTTTACTATTTAATGTGAGTTTGTTTCCACCAAATTTCTTCTGACTTCATACTGTCACGAACTGAGAAATACTTTAAAAGGAGGAGTGTAAAGGTGAAAGAAGGTTGGAATTTGCAGTACGTGGATATAAAAGATGGAAAATAATTTTGTGCATATGACAAGGAATCTACAGACTCTCCATTCGGATTTGTCTGACTTAGTGCAGGGAATTAATTTTTGCTTTAAACCGTGTGATAAGAGAAAAAGAAGGATTCAACTGGGATACATTGATAATATTATATCAGTTAAGATTGCATTCATTTGGGAGTAACCAATAATTTGACATACAATGCTACAACCAGCAAGAAGTTGATTTTATTTCATTTTATTTATTTTATTTTTGTGAGACGGGGTCTCGCTCTGTCACCCAGGCTGGAGTGCAGTGGCGTAATCTCGGCTCACTGCAAGCTCCGCCTCCCGGGTTCACGCCATTCTCCTGCCTCAGCCTCTCCAAGTAGCTGGGACTAAAGGCGCCCGCCACCACGCCCGGCTAATTTTTTGTATTTTTAGTAGAGGCGGGGTTTCATCGTGGTCTCGATCTCCTGACCTCGTGATCCGCCCGCCTCGGCCTCCCAAAGTGCTGGGATTACAAGTGTGAGCCACCGCGCCCAGCCTGAGAAGTTTATTTTTTTTACACGACATAAAGTGTCAGCAGGAAGATGGTTCTTAATAACCGAGGAGACTGTGATGGAATTGGGCTCCTTCTTGCTTTTGACTCCACTGTTATTAGTTTGTGTCTTTTATTCTCCTGGTAAAAACACAGTTAGTAAAGCTTCCAGGCATGACATCTGTACCACAGGCAGGCAGAGGGGGCCAGGCACAAGGCACACAGCAGCTGAGTCAGTCCTTTTTAATAAGGAAAATATTAGCTTCCTGGGAAGTTGCATCTGGTAGACTTCTAGTATCTTATGCACCAGAACTATGTCAATGGCCATACCTAAGTACAAGGAATTATGAGAAATAGTTTATTTCTGTTTTAATTGTGGTCTGGAAAAATGGGTACCTCCCCCAGAATGTCAGGATTCTGTTATATAATGAAAAAAGCGAGAATAGATATAGGGTAGGAAACCACTATTGTCATTGCATATGAAAATATTTTACAGCTTTAAAAATATTTGTGGTGTTGTCTCATAAATTTGTAATCTGGAGATTTCTTAAGATATGATAGTTTAAAATGGTTATAAATTTTTATTTGCCTCATTATCTAATGTTTTTAAATCAGTTGTCATTGTGTCAAGAGAGCTGACTGGTATATGAAACTGAGTGATAGTATTGCTATTAAGGGAATTATAAGCAAAAAAGTCATAATTTCATTCTACATTCATGATGACACATGTAAGTGTGAAATTCTGAGAAATCAGATTGTGACACTATTATGTACTATTATGTATTATTTATTTATAAAATGTATTTGTGTACTATTTATTTATAAAATGTTGTGCTTTTTTGTTTTCCCTAAATTTTTAATGACATATATTAATGTTATCTAAGAGCAAATATATTTTTTTAAAGAATAAAATAAACTTGGCTTAATCTCAGCATTTCTACTTTGCTATATTGACAAAAATATCCTTCATAATTGAGGGTTTATTCTCCAATTGATGTAGGCACTCTACTTAGAAGCTGTTTATCAACATCAAGAATAATGGATTTCTTTTTGTAGTTAGTTTTTTTCACATTAAAATAGGGAGAGGCAACTGTTCTCACCACACATCAAAAGCATATTATAAAGATAAATGAAATAATGGATGTGAAGTGCATTATTCTGCTCTAAAAGAAGGTGTTATATAAATTCTATAAATAGTGTTATTAATGTGTAAACAAGATGATGGGTGATCATTTCCAAAAGTGAGTATCATAACCAGGAATTTTGAGTGTGGTCTTCAATACAAGTTTTCCAAAGAGAACAATATAACAAGTTCTTCAAAGAGAACAATATAACAAGTTCATGCATTGAAATATCACTGGTAAACCTCACTGTGAGGGGAAGAGAATGTACAGAAAGAGCTTCAAAGCCAGGCAATTTCTTGATTAATGCAACATAGTAATAGATTTTGCCCAGATATAAAAAGGCCTTTGGGTCTCTTAAATGGTTTGTGAGATGGGAAAACTCGGATTAAAATGTACGATTCCAGTGCTGGAAATAGAATCTTAAATCTAGAATGGAACTTCCAATGCCATGTCTTGGAAACAATGAGGTTCTGCTTTACTCAAAAAATCTTCAATAAAGGCTTTTGTAATACTGTCAGTAAAGGTTTTTGTCAGCCCTTTGGACACTAGCTTTTATTTCTTGAAAAACAATTTTAAATAGGAAGTTGTTCCTTATTTCTAACCATGGCAAATGTCATGCTTTCTATGTGCTGGTCACTAGGGAAAATGAATTGTATGATATGCTGATAATGCTTGACTGAGCCAGGGAGCAAGGCTTGTGTCTTAGTTTTGTCACTAACTTAATTGTGTAACTGGGAAAATTATTCAATTGTTTCATGTAAAGAAACAGTCTTTAAACTACATCATTTTCTTCTTTAGGCTTTTTAGGCATGAGATGCTTAGGGGACTTGTCTAATGGAGGTCGTAGGGAAAAGTCACACCTCTGTGGGAAAAATACTGGGTCTCTTTCACATCAAATTTATGGTGATGAGTGTTTACATGAAATTGTCATGTGAAAAGTGATCTGGAAATAAGTTCAAGGAAGGAAGCTTTGCTGTGCTTTATGCTCTTGCTTGATTTGTTGAAGATCAATGCTAATGTGTGGGGTTCCAAGTGGTGTATGCTAAAGAGACAGTAGCTAAGAAGGAACAAAGGTGGTTAGTTAAGGAGAGCATGTCATACTTTGTAAATCAGATTGTCAAGATTATTTTATCTCTTTTTGCTTTACCCCAAGTCATTACAAAGTCTTGTTTAATTGTCTTGGCTGTCTTATGAAAATTAAGAGGGAGGTTAAATTCAGGCAAGTGTTTTGGACAGGAAGTAGTTCCCCTTGGCCTAAACCACTGTGGTAGTAGCAGTAGCAGCAATAGTTAGAGAGTAGGGAATTCTTAAGAGAAGATAGGGGAGAAATTAAGGGGGGAATAGGGGAATTGTGGCTGCCAAACACCACTAGAGGTCCAGCTGTTATTTTCCAAATGGATAATTTTCTTCCACTGTGCATGACAGAAATATATTTCTTGGTCATGTAATGATACTGAGCTATTCCAGGTGGGCTGGGAGGAGGAAGTGGGAGCTCTCTGACCTGCTGTTTCAGGTGAGTCGTGTCGTGGCTGCTCTGCTTCTTGCAGTCACCCAGGGACCTTAGAGTAGAGGCGCTTATTTTTAAAAATTCCTTAATTAATAGACTTTATTATTAATTTTAATTGATACACAATGTGTGTACATATTTAAGGGGCATGTCTCTTTTTTTGGGGGGGGTGGGTGGGGGATGAGAGGACTGAATTTCACTCTGTCTTCTAGGCTGGAGTGCAGTGGTATGATCTCGGCTCACTGCAACCTCTGCCTCTAGGGTTCAAGTGATTCTCCAGCCTCAGCCTCCCGAGTAGCTGGGATTACAGGCGCGCACCACCAAGCCTGGCTAAGTTTTATATTTTTAGTAGAAACGGGGTTTCGCCATGTTGGCCAGGCTGGTCTCGAACTCCTGAACTCAGGTGATCTAACCACCTTGGCCTCCCAAAGTGCTGGGATTACAGGCGTGAGCCACTGCGCCTGGCCAGGGGCATGTCTCTTTTTAGTACATGGATTTCAAAGATGTCATGATCAACTCCATTCTGACAGAGCATGGTGGAGAAAGAGTGGGTGAATATTATGGTGTCCTGGAAGAGGGACACATCCTTTATATTTATATATTATTGTTTAGAACTCAGTCTTATGGCCAAATCCAATTGAAAGAGAGACTGGGATATTTTGTCTAAGCTGTGTGTCTAAAGAAAAGAAAGCAGATATTTTTGTGGATAGCTAATAGTATCTGCAGTACAATTATTGTGCAGTTTTTTTTTTTAACCTCTTTCCTACAGCAGATTCCTCGTTTCCTGATTTCTATATCTTCCTGTTTCTTGGTTTAATCTTTTGTATTGATAGGTGGAGCATATCTTCCAATATCTTCCTAAGGAAGAGTATTTAAAGGTAGAACTTTTGAAATGTTTTACATCTGGAAATGTTTTTCTTCTGTTTTACACCTTGTGGATGTAGAATTCTAGGAAGCCATTTTACTCAGAATTTTGAGGGCATATTTCCATGTCTGTTGGCTGTCATTTTAGCCATTGAGAAGTTTGATGCTATTTTGAATCTTGATCCTTTAAATGTGAAGATTTTTTCTCATTTGAAGCTTTTTATCATCTCATTCTCCTTGAAAATTTTGAAATTTCAAGATTATGTACCTGGGTACAGGTCATTTCTAATTTTGGTGGGGAGACTCAGTGGGTCTTTTCTTTCTAGATACTGTACTCTTCTTTAGTTCTGGAAGTTTTTCTTCTATTATCAATTTTATTAATTCTAAAGTCAATTTTCCCCCATTATTTAACATCTCAGATTAACATGCACCTTTAATCGATGGTGTCTTATAAAAGCCAGATGTCAATCATGACTTAGTTGTGTAAAAAGCATTCTATTGACACCTTCTAACATGACTGTAAAACAAGTGCTAACATTGGCACTATATTAGTGCTAAATTATTTCATTTGGTTTTCTTGGTTCTGTTTTCTAGAATTTCTATTACTTCTTAGTGATACATAAAATAATGCTTGTTTTTGATTGTAAGGTACACGATTATTTTATGTATGACTAAGAAAAAATACTAGCAATGAAACTGTAAACAGTGTTTTCTAATCACTTACACAATTAATTTTATTTTTATTGAAAGAACATGCTTACACTTAAATATAAAATATATGATATATTTCTCCCATGAATGCATAACAAAAGAACACATACTAAAATAGCTTAGATGAGTTATTCTAAAAACCGATTCACTTTCAGAGTTTTAAATTCACATTTGAATCCGTCTCTTCAGAATCCTGAGTCACTAATATCTGTGTTTATCCATGCAGTCCCACTTTATGTACCATCAGTAGAGCTGGTCCTGAAAAGACGCTTAGCAATTATGTTGATCGAGCTTGCCTTGTGATTCCTGCTTTGGGGATGTTGTTAAACATGCTTGATTCCCCACTGATCCTATCTCTTCATGACAGGTATATGATTTCTAGATGTTAAAGGATGCTCCATTATTGTTTCTTAGATTTCCTTGTGACCAAACTCTCATTACTGCTATCTCTCTGACAGCAATTGTAAAATACTGTCAATTGTAAGACGTATCCTGATTTCAGGGCTGTAATTGGAAAATATACATGGTATTTAGATGTTGAGCCATCAGGATTAATCCTCTAATAATTTCTTATCTTTTAAAAACAAATTTTCTTTCACATGTTACATATTGTTCTGTGTATAGTTACTCTTCTACTGTGTACCTTAATTGCAAGGTAAAGAGAAACTTGAATTTTCTTAAAGTGAAACAGAAATGGCAAGAATCCCTGGGGTCCTTTTACCTCTAA
Organism: Hylobates moloch; assembly: GCF_009828535.3. Classification (NCBI taxonomy): domain Eukaryota; kingdom Metazoa; phylum Chordata; class Mammalia; order Primates; family Hylobatidae; genus Hylobates; species Hylobates moloch. The sequence continues at coordinate 35,475,888 of NW_026652293.1, read as the reverse complement.
CAGCAACACATCTGCTAGAAAACTCACCTGACCTGGGAGATGATCAAATCATAAAGAGAACCACATTTGTGATTCAGGCATTCCTTTGCAGGTGCCTCAGAGAATCATGTCTAGAAGCAGTGAGAAACATTTCTCCATCTGTCCTCTGCATAGATTCACAGATTCACAATTATATTATACACATCGTTCTATAACTGCATGTATTCACTCAAAATTGAGTAAAAAAAATCGATTTCTCACATCATTATGAAGGGCTGCATTGTATTCTATTGAATAAGTGTACTACGCTTTATTGAATCCATTCTCTAATGATGAATATTCAAATCACTTTCATTTTAATTATTGGAATTTACCAATGCTTTAATAAGTATCCCAGTATAAATGTTTGGAATTGCTGAATTAAGTGCTATACACAATGTAAAGGCTTTTTGACATAAACTTTTCTTCCAGAAAGTGTATACCAATGTATGGTTTCACCAACTGTTGATTGTAGTGCCAGTTTCCTCCTATCCCTCTAATCCCATTTCCTCATATCCCTCTAATTCTTGATTTTGTCAAGTCATTGGTCAATGTGAGGAGAGAAAAACTGTCTCTTGGCTATTTTCAATTGGTTTTCTTTAATTACTAATAAGCCTAACGAACTTCTCAATGTGATGTGGTGTCCTCTGAGAGAGAAAGCAGCTGCCCAAGTAGGGTTGGAGTGAGCAGGGCAGCTGGAGTGGCCCCTTGGTTGGTGTCAGTAGAAGGTGTCTATCAGGAAAGGAGTAGTTACTGCTTTGGAGACCTGGAAGGTTTGGAGAACTCTGTGATTTAAGCCCTTTAGCCTTCATGGAGATCCTTTTTGTTACCTTCCCAAAGTAGCTAGATGCGTTTCAGGTTCCACAGTTATTGTTACTTTGACCATAGTGTCTGCGTGAATACAGAGCATCGACCTCTAGACTGTATAATCCTCATCTAGTCCCAGAGACAGGATGGCCTAGGGGCAATAAGTAGGTGAAGTGTAAGTAGGGCTTTGAGTCAGTGAGGATTAAAGGGAGTGTTGGGTCCATCAAGTAGGTAGACAAACACTTTTTTTTTTTTTTTTTTTTTTTTTTTGAAGCAGACTCTTGCTCTGATGCCCAGGCTGGAGTGAAGTAGTACAATTCTAGCTCACTATAACCTTCAACTCCTGGGCTCAAGTGAACCTCCTGCCTCAGCCTCCCAAGTAGCTAACACTACAGGCATGCACCGCCACACCTGGCTAATTTAAAAAAAATGTAGAGACAGGGTCTTGCTATGTTGCCCAGGCTGGTCTTGAACTTCTGGTCTTAAGCAATTCTCCTGCCTCAACTTCCCAAAGTGCTGAGATTATAGGCATGTGCCATTATCCTCAGCTGGAAGAGCATAAGTGTTTGAAGGCAGACAGTATAAGGCATAGTGAGGGAACAGTAAGTCTAGACAATTTTCCACATAGGTGAGGAATGGGAGGACATGTTTGAAAGGTGGGCTGAGATCACACTGTGAACTCTGAGCATATGAATGTGAGTTTTAGGAGGGGGATCTTTATCTTAATGGCAGTGGGGGCCCTCTGAAATTTTTGGAATTCTGATGTGGTGGGACCTGACAAGTGTCATGTTGTAGGAAATTTAATAGCATTGGAAAGCGTTGGAAATGAATGTGGGTAGTACAAAAGGTTTCTATGTGTATCCTGTACTTGGTAAAGGCTAGAACCTTTTCAGTTGTGGCGGATTTGTGTTTAGAGGGACATAAAATCAGTTGAATGCTTCTAGTACATGATTGTTGTTATTTTCTATTTCTCAGAAAAAGACAACTTAGGAGTAGCTCATTTTTTGGACACACAGGTCAGGCTTTTAGAATCTGTTTAGGTTTTAACAGAATAACAGAAAGTGGAATTGTTTTTCGAACATGTTATGTGGTGTGTGGATAGATATTTAGTCTTTGAATGCAAAATGGGCTGGGTGTGGTAGCTCATGCCTGTAATCCCAGCACTTTGGGATGCTGAGGTGGGTGGATCACTTGAGGTCAGGAGTTGGAGACCAGTCTGGCCAACATGACGAAATCCTGTCTCTACTAAAAATACAAAAATTAGCTGGGCATGGTGGCACAGGCCTGTAATCCCAGCTACTTGGGAGGCTTAGGCAGGAGAATTGCTTGAACTTGGGAGGCAGAGGTTGCAGTGAACTGAGATTGGACCACTGCACTCTAGCCTGGGTGACAGAGTGAGACTCCATCTCACAAAAAAAAAAAAAAAAAAAAAAATAGCAAAATGAATTCAGAAGATGCATCAAAAACAACCTATAGAATTGCCATGAGATCGTCAGCTTTGCCAAATGACAGCAAACATATAATTTCATATGGAAAATACACTCATTAAGCCATTTATACTAGTGAAGTTATATGTGTTATATTTCATATTCCATTTGTATATGGACTCATTTTTCATATTGAAATATTAGCATAAATGAGGAGATCTAAACACTGCCTTCATTTGATTGGGAAATTATCTTAAGTACATGATATAGGATATTTAAAGAGGCTTTAGCATTCATAGCTTGGAAATGGATAGTTTATGGTTATTTTCTTATTTTTGTTGAAATTTAAACTGCACTTTCTGAAATAGCATTTGTTATACTTTTAGATATCATCTGTCTTGACTAGGAAGTCAGTCACTGAATAAGTAATTTTGTTTCTGGTATTGCTGCCTGACAAACTGATTTTCGGAGATGGTCATAAAAGCAGCATTAATGATCATTTTTAGAGATAGAATGACAAATATCTTGATAAATCATGCCTTGTGCTTAACTTATTTATGAATAGTTTCTGCTGTGGATCTTTTTGGTTGTCTTAAAATGCAGTTAAATTTGTAGTTCAAGAATTGAATTTTTATTCTTCCAGTAGTTGCAGCCAAGGGCTGCACTCTCTTTCAGCCTAGATAAGTCACAGTGACATTCCTAGGCCAAAAGAAGGGTGCTTGTTGAAAGCTGGTGGGTGGTGAAAAGGACAGGCGCTGTATAGCTTCCCTTTCAAATGCAGAAACAGGGCTTCTCCAAGGTGGAGTGTTGATAAATTATGGGATATTCCAAAGTCCTTAGTCCACACTTTCTGCTCTAGAAAAGGTAATTTTTGCTATTTATTTCGACCTCAGTACCTTTATAAAGATTTTGTTTTTTCCTCTGGAGGAAGGTAACCAATATTTATTGAGCACTCACCATGTGCCAAGCATCTTAGGAAATGCTTTAAATGCCGTCTCATTTAATTCCTACTATTACCTTGTGATGAAAGCATTATTATACTAATTTTGAGGACGAAATCACTAAGCCTCAGCCAAGTAATTTGCTTAAGTTTATATAGCAAGGGGTGACTTGTTTTTTTTCTTTCACCAACCCGAAGTCTACACTTTTTCTAGTGCCTGCTTAAGACTCAGTATGTTAAAACTTTAAAAATATTTATTGAGAGTTTTAGTATGTTCCAGGTATATAACTTAGATATATTTATTTTCATTTTAAAGATGAAGAAATGGAGAGGTTCAGATTAATACTTTTTTTCAACATTACACAGAGCCAGGATTCAAACTTAGGTCTATCTAACTCTAAAGCGTATGCTCTTACCTACCACATTGATTTGTAAGACTTTTTCTTAAAGAGTTATATTTTTAAATTATTATTAATATTTACAATTATTTTCTATTTAATTCTTTTCTTACGTACATAAATGCCATAAGTGCTACCACCTTTTCATGCAAATATAGTGAGTTAATGTGGAGGATCTACTACTAAATGCCTTTAGGATTCTGCTAAATGCTTCATCTACATTAGGGTTTCTCAACCCCAATGCAATTGATACTTTGGGCCAGATGATTCCCTGTTTGGGAGACAGCCTGTCTTGTGCATTGTAGGGTGTTTAGCAGCATCCCTGGCCTCTACCAACTAGATGCAAACAACACTCTCTTTTCCCCCTACCCAGTTGTGACAACCAAAAATGCTTCAGACATTATCAAATATCTTTTGTCAGAGAGGAAATCACCTGAAGTTGAAAACTAATGGTCTACATTATCTCATCTTATCCTTAGAACACCCCATGAGGCTCATATCATTATGATCTCAGTTTTACACAATAAGAATAACTTGCTCAGGGTCATATTGCTGAGAAATAGTATCTTCAGGGCTCAAATTCAAGGCTTATCTATGACTTTGGACTAATTTTTGTTGTATTTCGTGGACTATGTCTTGTCTTCAAACTTAACCTGAGCATTCTGGAAGGCTTGGCTATGTCAGATTCTCCTTTTTCTTTTGCCCCAAGGGCACCTAGAAAAGTACTTAATACCCAGCTGTGCTTTGACAGATGTTCATTAAGCAAATGACCCATTTTATGTGGGTCATATTTAAATAAGCATATTTTAAATAAAATGGAGCTGAGTGCAGTAATTAAGAATCAGACACATCACAGGTTTATATCTCATTCCTGCCACTTATTTGTTATAGGATCGTGGAAAAATTTTTGACCTATTTGATTTCCTCATTTGTTCGTGACTAATAATCCCTCCTGTGGATATTGTGAGGAGTGAGTTAACATATAAAGTCATCTAGCGTAGTACAAGACACAAGGTTACAAAGTTAAGTACATGATAGCTACTGGTAATACAAATAATATTAATATTAATGATAATAAGGTGGCTTGGATTTTCTCTTTATATGAGGACATAATTTACATATACTTTTATTTCAATAAATTTAGAAAAAAAATTCTTTTGTCTGCCTAAGACAACTTGAAAGCTGCTATTTCATTAACGTTAAATAAAAATTACATAAAATATAAAATATGCAGAAGGTAGATGAGGAAATTAGAGGGAAAAAGTAAAGCCAAACAAACAAACCAGAAAAAACCCCAGGACCATTAAAGGACAAAAGTAACATATTGTAGTACTGAGGCTTCAGTGAAGAATTAAGCTTAGTTCCTTTCATTTCACTAAAGAAATTTTAACCCTTGTAGTGGCTCAAGGGCTAGGGCTTCTTTTGGCTTTGAGAGCAAATGAATTGACTCATCCCTGACCTCAGCCCTCAGCCTTCTGCTGATTTGGCATCTCTAGCTTCCTTCCCCGAGGTCTGACCTTTTGCCTCATTTCCTCTGACTCATTTTTGGGTTCTGTTCTTGGCTTTCAGCTTCTGCTCTGAGAGTTCCTTTTCTAAGTTTCTGGGTCCTCTTGTAGGTTAGTTACTCACTTGTTTTAGTTTCTCTGCTGGTCCCCTTCTTAGGGTATGGCCCTCCATGCTCTGCCACACCTGGGTTGCATCAGCTGCTCAAAGGCAGCATTTCTCACCTTCTGCTGCTCCCCCTGATCCAGGGCCAACTTGGACAAATCCCTTCCAAATGCAATTGGCCATAATCATGTAGGTTTTAACTATGGGTTGATGGCATTAAATTTCCAAGACAGTAAAATGTCAGGGTGGAAATTCATTGTTTTTAGATACTGGAGGGACTTTCTGTGTTTTAAATGCCTCTCAATTATTTTTTTCATCCATTGGCACACTTTGGAATGTTAATATTTGTAGTAAATACTGAACTACATAGATAATGCTGTTTGTGGTTCTAGGAATTACATGCCTATCCTAGGGACTGAGGGGATGACTGTCTCAGCCTCCTATATGATATTATGTACAGAAATGCACTGGTTGAGATGCTCTATTCTAAAGTCTCCATGAAAACACAAATAGATAGCACTGGGCAGGGGTTGGGAGAGAGTGTAACACCTTAAACAATTATTCTCTAGCTTCTTTATTTCTATTTGCCTGTCAACTGCTTTCTAAGGGTCCTAGACAGCCCTGAAAAAGTTGCCCCAGGAATACAAAACCTTAAGAATGAAGATAAGGACACTAAAGTTTCTGTAGGGGCTGGAGAGGGAATACCTAAATCTATTCTAAGACATGTTGGGAGATATTAAAACTGGAACGAGATTGGGAACAGGCAGAGAGTTAGGAGGCTACTGAGGGAGTTCAGGAATGAGGTACTGAGGGTTTGGTTTATTAGCTGCTCACCTGAAGAGGAGTGAGTCACTTATTTAAATTCATACAGAAAATATGTAAGCATATATGGTGGGTTGGTTATTAATACTTTGTCAAATGCATGCCACTTAACTAATCGTGGGAGGTCACTATAATTACCATTTAGATGTGAGAGATATGGGAAGGGAGAAAGAAGTCAACAATAATATGCAAGTTACTATTTTAATTAATTGGGGGAATTGAGTTGCCATTCACTAAAGAAAGAGTAAGAAAAAGATACAGTTTTGCTGAGGGAGATGGCATGTTGAGTTTTGAACGTGCAAGTTTGAGATATTTTTGCACTATAAAATAATAGCTATCTGAAAAGTATTTGGAAGGTTGTCTGGAACTCTCAAGAAAAAGCCAGATCAGAGATAACAGATTTTAGAAGTGGACAATATAGAGATCTATACATTTTCATTGTGGGCCCTGGAAATCATATGCAAAATAGTACGAAAAACGTGGTGTGCCAGTGTAGTTTTTCTGAGGAGGGGGTCCTCTATAGTTTCAAAGAATCACTGCTACAGATAGATGAGATAGGTAAATTAAGACCTTAATGGCAAATGGGCAGAAATTATGATTTTTAAAGTAAAAGAGGAAAATGAATCAAGGATAACTTCAGGGTATTTTTTTCTTTGGCAGCAATGCAAGAGTAGGAGAAGAAATTGGTTTGTGAAGCTGTGGGGTTAGAAATACTGAATTTGAATTAGGATGTAGCTTTGAAAAATAATGTGTCCAATAGGCAGTAGGCATTGCGGCAAAAGAAAACAACAACAAAAAAAAAACAGTTGAGAGATCTGGAATATAGATTTGTTTGTCTTCAGTGTTATGCTGATAATAGAAGCCTTGAATGTATGTGAGCTTTAAGCCAGTTATTAGACTAAAAAGAGAACAGTGAAGAAGTCCAAGTTTTGAGCTTTGGGTATTACCCAGAGTTGAGAGCCAGGTGAACAGAAGGGCTGGGGCACTCTGGGCACTTGACAGAAAATTCAGTCGTGAATTGACTACAGCACATTGCTTGCCAAAGCCTTGCCCGAGGCAGCTGCTGGTTGATGGAAACAGCTCAGGGTGTGTGTCAGCACTCTTCCTCTAGCTGGCTGGACTGGTAGTCTTCAAATCCTTTTGCTCCCTCGTCCTTATAACAATATTTAGTTAAGTCACATCATATTATTATATGTATATGTGTTTAGATGCTGTAGAGAATACATGAAAACAGAAATTTATGAAGATGAAATACATTGATAAAAGATGAATGTAATATATATATTCTTATAACCAATGGATTATTTTGTGTACTTTCTATAATGCTTTTTTTAAAAGAAACTTTATTGAGATACTGCTTAAGTACAATAAGTTAAACTCGTTTAAAAGGCTACACTTTGGTGACTATTGACAAATGTGTTCAATTATGAAAACACCACAATCAAGATATTTCCATTACTCTCGAAGGTTTCCTGGTGCCTCCTTGCTGTCCGTTCTGCTCTCCAACCCATCCTTTGGCAAACACTGATCTGCTTTCTTTCACTGTGAATTAGTTTTAGTTGTTATAATTTTATATAAATAGAATCATGTAGTATCTACTCTTTTTTGTTTCTGTCACTCAAAGGATGCTTTTTTTTTATTGCTTTATGGGATATAGCAAAATGTCTTTATACATTTACCTGTTGATTTTCATTTAGGTTGTTCCCAGGTGTGAACTATTACAAAAATACCAGCTACAAATTTTTTTTGTATAAGTTTTTGCATGGATATATGTTTTTATTTGTCTTGAGTAAATACCTAGTTATGGAAAAGCTTGGTTGTTCTTGGTAATTAGAAAGTGCTTGGCTATGCAAAAATTATTGCATTTCCCAGCAAAAGTGTGTTCATTCATTCTTCATTCAACACACATTTTTAAGCAAGCATAACTTGTGCTTTAAGAGCCAACATAAATATTACATCTCTGCTTTTGAATAAATTTAATTTAAGATATATAAATTTGGAAGCCATATATATGATTAAGTTGGTGTTTCAAGTCATGAGACAACACAATTATTTATCAAATGGTAGTTCAGTTTGGGAAAAGAAATTGAGTACTGTTGGCTCTGTAAGTGAGAAAAAAATATAACCAAAATTAAAAATTAAACTGAGAATAAATGCAATATGGTATCCTGGATTGGATGCTGGAATGGTAAAAGGACCTTAGTGGAAAAATGGCTGAAGTGTCTATGGAAGCTCTGTACTATCTTTACAACTTTTCTGTAAATTTAAAATGATTTGAAAATAAAAAAGTTTATTTTTTAAAAAGGTTCATTGAGAAACCAATTGTAAAATTAGGAGTTTCTGCTCAATAAAATTTGTCCTGAAGCTAAAAAAATTTAAACTGAACTAAACATTTGATCATATATGACAAAGATACATTCTTATTAAATAAAATGCACTTATCAGTCAATAATAACAATACCAATCTCCTCCAGGAATATTGGACCAAGTATATAAAAGCAATCAGTAAAATGATTCATACATATTGCTATATAAGGAAGGAACCATATTCACCTGCCTCAAGTTTTTACATAAAAGGACTTCAGCTACCTTGTCCTGTTTCCTTATTTCTGACTCCATCCTAAGCTAACTGATCTTAATAATTGGTGAGAAAAAAAAACAACTGCTTGGCTCAGCTCTTTCTCAATTTTCTCTTTTCCTATAGATGCACCTCAGCTGCTTGTGTTTCAGTTTTAGAAGAATCTTGGAAAGTCCAAGTGTTATCAAAAGTCAAGTATTCTTTTCTGATCAGCCTAAACATTAAGAAGGCTATTTTTTAAAATCGGTGTGATTCCTGTTTCTGTTTTTAGTGATTATTAATGCTGTGTGTGTGTGTGAGTGTGTGTGTGTGTGTGTGTGTATGAGAGAGAGAGCGAGATAGAGAGAGAGATTTGGTTTTGGGGTGGGGTGGTGAGTACAATTAATTATCTCAACCCCTGACAGCTAATAAACACTTGAAGATATATTAATTCTCCATGGTAACAAAATAAGTGCAACTTAAAGCAAGGTTGCTGCTACCGAATTGATAATTCATAAAAGCTTTCAGAAGGAAAAATAGCCATTTTTGAAGAATTTTTTGTGAAAGGACCTTTAAACTGTGAGTAGAAATATAAATTGGTACAATTTTCCCCAAAGGCAAATTGGCAATTTGTATCAATAACCATAAAATGGTTCATACTCAATTTTGATTTTATGATAAAATCTATGGAAGCAATCACAGATTTCATCACAAAGATTTATAAACAAGGATGTTAGTCACAGCACTATTTATAATGGACAAAGAAAGGGAAACAGCCTTATTATCTAATATGGGGATATTGTGCTACTTATTATTAAAGCCATGAAAATCATTTTTCGAAGAGTATTTGTTGATTTGGGAAAATATGATACAGTATAAATTAGATAAAAGCAAGATACAATACTATATGTGTGTTTTAATTCGAATTTTGTAAGCAGCTTATTTCTATGTAATAAGTTTTATAAAAAGCATTTTTATAAAATTATAATTTTGAAAAATAATTTTGTAACAAAGCCAACACAAATATATTCATAAACATATTTGTAAAAAAGTATTATTAAGTGAGATGATTCTTGTGTTCTGGACTTGTAACTGAGGTTCAAAATTGTGAACAAAGTTTACGACGTACTGCACAGAAATGGTAATTTTTGGGGGTGCATAACGTTTGTGAGGAGTGGGCCCAATGAAAAGGGTGTCATCATGATGCCTGCCTGCCTGCCACACAGTAGGCATCTAAAGCCAGTGTGAAATTGTTAAGCAGAGAAACAAGAGCCAGGAAAATAATCAGAAGAGGGTGACAATCTCTCCCAGTTAAGTTAGGAGAGATGTATTCGTTTTCTCTTCCCTGCTTTTGGTGGAGTTAGCCTTTAAGAGAAAAGAGGCAGTATGTAAGGGTGCTGCTTCTTGCATTCAGAACCTTGTTGACAGGGAACCCAAGTGTAGCTTTCACTGTTGCCAGGGTAATGGAAGAGCTTTAAATTTAAGGTTGAAGATTGAAATTTAAAAATGAAAGGACTGAGCCTTAAGTATCAAAGCAAGACTCTTTTGTAACTCTAAATTTACATATACACATCAGTGCATACATGGCTTGCTGATGGGGTCCCAGCTCACTGCTGTGTACACATGAAGTGGTTTTTATTTATTTATTTTTACAGGTCAAACTCTAGTCCCTCCCTTTATTATTGCAACTCTTACTGATGTGTTGACCAGACTCTATATCTAAATTTGTTGTTTGGTTTTTATAGGATTGTGTTTGTATTTTGTACATCATGAATAAGTGAAAAGAACTAGAAGCATATGCACTAAAAATTGAAGATTAATTAATGATCTTTTAGTCGTAGAATTATTTATCCATTTTGTTTGCATCTTTAGACTTCCTTATATTTTCAAAAACAATTATGTATAATTTATAATCTCACAAAAATATATATTTCAAAAATGTCTTCTGTAAAATTATAATTGAAGATGATATTCATTGTATTACTTGATTTACATATTTTACAAGGACACACACATTACTTTTATTCTTAAAAGATTAACACCGCAGGAAAATGTTTCTTCAGATAAACTTGTAAAATTTCTTTTATCAGATACAAATATAGGGCCTCTTCTGGTCTAGTTGTCAAAAAAAAGCTAAATTCATTGCTCAACTGTCACTGTTATTGATTTTGCCCTCATCATGTCTAATTTAGAATCCCTCAGCAGCCTTCTAACTATTCCCTGCTCTAACCTCTTCCACCCTCAACAATGCCTTCCAAGGGATATTTCTAGCCTGCAAATCTAGCTATAGTTAGTTCCAAGCTTAAAATTCTTCAGCCACTTTCTATGTCACAAATCCAAACTCTGGGCCTGACACTCTAAGCTTTTCCTGCTCAGGACTCTGCCTAAATGTCTTTTCTTGTGTATTGTTCTTTTCCTGTTTGCCTTCTATTCTTCAACCTTATTAAATTACTTGTAATTTTCCTAGAAAGCTGTGATCTTTTCATGCTTTTGCTCTATTTCTCGTGTTCTTTTCTCTTCCATCCTCCTTCTTCCTATTGTCTCTTTCTCTGGAGAAAATTTTTTCTTTTCCTTTAATGAGCTCCCTTTTACCTGGCAGAATAATCTGTTCCTTTCTTGTGTTCCCAGCATCACATGTACAGAACTGTAATTCTTCATTTTCTTGTGTGTGTCTTCTGTATAAATATTGGGAAATTCTCAAAGGCCAGAACCATGCCTTTCTCAATTAGCTAAGGGCTTATTATATAATGAATGTTTAATACATACATATATATATATGCATACATATATATTCACACACACACATATATATATAATAACAAAAATCTTCAAATACATTGCCTTTTAAAATCCCTGCAACAAACTTATGAGACAGATGTTATTATACAGGTAAAGAAATGGAAGCTTAGAGATATTACATTTATTGCATTGTTATTTGCTTAATACCTGTCTCTTCCACTGGACTGTAAGCTCAACAAAGTCAGGGATAGTATTAGTCAAGGATAAGCTAGCATATGTTGCAATAATAAAACACCCCCAAATTTCAGTGGCTTCTTGAAAACCCCAAAATAGTTTGTTTCTCACTCATACTGCATGCCCATCGTGAGTGTGGTGCTCTTCTGCCACACTTACATTTTACTCTGGGATCATTCTAACAAAACAGCTGCTATCTAGAACATTGCCAATTGCCATAGCATAAGGAGAAGGGATGTGGAACCACACAATGGCTTTTGAACTTCTGCCCACGTTTCATTGGCCAAAGCAAGCCACATGACCTGTCCTAAATACAACAGGATGGGTATATATAATCCACCTAGAGGGATGGCACCACAGAGAAAAATGAAATATATGGCAGACAAAATAATCTATCATAGATAACCCAACTGTTTTGTTCACGATTACATATCCAATACCCTATGCCTGATTCATTGTAGGTCTCAGTATATGGTGATTGCATGATGGAATGTCAGAAGGCTTGTAGGAGTGCCAGAACTGTTATTTGATTAGTCTAACTCCAGAGACCAGTCTGAATGACTTTGCTATTTACATAACTTGGTCTCGGATATTTACGAATATCCCTTCCCTGCTTATTCTCTTGGTTTTTTTTTTTTTTTTGAGACGGAGTCCAAGCTGGAGTACAGTGGCACCATCTCGGCTCACTGCAAGCTCCACCTCCCGGGTTCACGCCATTCTCCTGCCTTAGCCTGGAGTAGCTGGGACTACAGGCGCCCGCCACCACGGCGGGCTAATTTTTTGTATTTTTAGCAGAGACAGGGTTTCACCGTGTTGGCCAGGATGGTCTCGATCTCCTGACCTCATGATCCGCCTGCCTCGGCCTCCTAAAGTGCTGGGATTACAGGCGTGAGCCACCGCGCCCGGCATATTCTCTTGTTTTTGTTTTGTTTATAATTGTTCTGTAAAGGGCATGAAATTAGTTGCCGTGACTGTAAAAGAATTAGAGAAAGAATGACCACAGAGGTAGAATGATTCCACCAATGTATAGCTCCAGAGAAATCATGTTAAGAATTCACAAGGAAAAGAATAAGAGACAGTATCAACAGATCAAGAGATTGATTAGACAAAAAGACTAAGATTTGGTTGGAAAAGGTCTTTGCTGTCAGATACTTCAGGGGAGTTACAGGGGCAGCTAAGTGAAGGTTTTCAGATTTAATTAAACTAAAAGATGGAAGTAATAGCAACAGTATTTATCTTTCAGAGCATTCTGAGACTGAAATTGGGAATGGAGGTGTGGTTGAGATCCCATATTGAAGGAATACAGAGATTTCTCTTTGCAGTTGGAATATTCAAGTGGGCTCATTCTCCATTTTCTTAGAAATAGAGAAGGAAATAACTTTAAAAATTGAAGAATGGATTTTATCTCTGAATAACCACATTAATCTCCTTGAATGACAAATCAATCTGAACAATTCACTATGGAAAAAAACTTCAAATATTGTAGGTTAGATAGGCACTTTTTGAAATTCTAATAATCTTATTTTATGGTTAAAATAAAATATGAAATTATGAAGATTAATTGAAGTATTGCTTTCTCATTAATGGGATTAGATTGTCTGTGGTCAGAAACGCGTGTTAGTACAAAAGATTTAGTAGGGGTGAGATGAATTTCCTGAAGAGGAATTCTAGAGGCAGAGTAAGAGCATATGTTTTAAGTAAGATGTATCTTAGCCTTTTAAAAAATTACTTTACCACCTTAGATTTAGGTTTTAATTCAGCCTGTAGTCCTTAATAGCAGTGAGTCCTTGGGAAAATTAATCCCTTGGGTTCTTCCTTTCTTCGTCTACAAAGTAGAGATATGAAATCTACCTTGAAATTTTATTTAATAAATAATAATGCATGGAAATATTGACAATCAATGGTAGCTCCAAAGACAGACAATGAAAAATAATTACAGGAATAATTACTCAGCCATCCACTTTCACTCCTAGGAAAGAGTAGGAAAAGTGAGATTAGATGGACAGAATTTGATCAACACTGGTTTACTTTTTGACACATTGATATCTCTGTAAGATAAGTCAGGCTTAACAGTGCTGCATGATGGGCCCTAGCCCAGGAAATTATTTTTCCTTAGAGCCTCAGAATTCATTTAGCTACTTGGAATTTTAATAAAGAATTTTACCTACCCTGGCCATAATTTACAAACCCTGTGGCTTGCCTGAATCCATTGAGGAGAGATGAGTACATTGCATGAGACAGGGCACTCCGTCTCTAATGATGACTCCAGTCGACCGCAGCTTGGTAAGGCACAGTGCAATGCAGCTCATTCTGCCCCTAGAAAGGTTAAAGTGGTTGCGTCATTTATAAACTGTCAGTCTTTTTTATTCTTGCTTGAGGTTGCAGGAGAGTAATTGCCATAGCAACAGTTATCCCTTCCAATGCTGTTAAGTACAAGCGTGCCCCTTGGTAGAATGATTGGAGATTCAGGAAGTTCTAATCCTGTTATGATTTATTCAATATTTCTTTAATTTTAAAGCTATTTAACAAGTTCTTTGCACATTTTCCTGGAAAGTAGCATAGATTCTGTATAATAGTTCTTAGGGCTAGAAGCTGTCTCCTAAAGAAGTCTACTTTCTCCAGTCCTGGTCTTCCTACAGATAGAAGTTCTCTATTTTATGAAAACTAAAAAAACCCTGCTTTATCCAGTTACTTGTGTCTTAAATCTATTTTGTCTATACTTCTCCCTAATCCACGTTTCCTTCCGACTTCTCATTTTAGATAATGGTACTAACTTCTCTTTCTACAAACAGAAACTCAGAATTGAGTGTCATTTTGTACTCATCCTGCAATCTAAAATTGATCTGCCAATTTTGCCTATTTAGTGCAGTTGTTCTCATTCCTGGAATGCATAAGAATCAACTGTAGAGTCTTTAAAAAATGTCACCCCTAAAACTTATCCCTGGATATGCTGGGATATGAATGTCCATCTTTTGTATTGTGAAAATTTCAGAGATATTGAAAAGTACAATACAAAATAGAAAAATAAGGTATAAATATAGCAAAACAACTGTTTAGCTCCAACTTAGCTCAGAAAAACAGAACGTTACCAACATAGCTGATGCATCCTATGTATTGCTGGTCTAGCATTTCCTTCTTCCTCCCTTCAAGGGTAATTTCTACTCTCAATATTGTATTTATTTTTCCCTTAGATTTCCTTATAGGTATGTGTCTTCCTGAGCAGTAGCTGGTTAAATTTTGTTTGATTTTTATGTAAATGCCATACTGTGTGTAATCTATGACCTGCCTTTTTTATTCCCTATTATAGTTTTAATATTTATTCATGCTGATGCCTGCACCTGTGGCCCACTTATTTAGTGTAGTACTCCACTAATGACTATAGCTCAATTAATTAATCTTCTCTCCCATGGATGGATATTAAGATTGTTTTCGGTGATTTTTTTTTGGCCAGGTGCACATCTTTAGGGCATATATCTAGGAGTGAAATTGCTGTCTTAAACTTTACATTTACATTTTCAGCTTTGCAAAATGATGCCTTTTTTTCCCCAAAGTGGTTGTATCAATTTACTCCAACAGTCACGTATGAGAATTTGTGGTGCTTCATATCTCTGTCTTTACTTGTTACTGCCTGCTATGGTTTGAATGTATGTGTCCCTCCAAAATTTGCATGTTAGAACTTAAACCCCAAAAGTGACAGTACTAAGAGGTGACACTTTCTGGAGGTAATTTGGTCATGAGGGCTCTGCTGTCATGAATGGGATTAATGCCTTATAAAAGGGCTGGAGGGACCTAGCTAGGTCGTTTTTCCCTTCTGCTGCCTCTACCACACGAGGACACAGCATTTGACCCCTCTGGAGGACATGGCAAGCAACAGGCACTATCTTGGAAACAGAGAGATCCAACCCTCACCAGACACTGAACCAGACACTGAACCTGCCAGTGTCTTGATCTTGGACTTCCCAATCTCCAAAACTGTGAGAAGTTAATTTCTATTATTGATAATTTGCTCAGTCTGTGATATTTTGTTATAGCAGCAGAAACATACTAAGACATTGCTCAAGTTTTTTTTTTTGCAATTTTATACTAGAGATTGTAAAGTGGTATCACATACTGATTTTAATTTCCATTTTCCTGATAATTAATGAGGCTGAGCTTCTTTTCTTATTTATATCTGCCATTCTTGCTTCCTCTTCTGAAAAATTCTTATTCTTTTCTCCTGTTGTTCATCTGCATTTTAAAAAATTCTGGAGAGGCTGGGCACGGTGGCTCGTGCCTATAATCCCAGCACTTTGGGAGGCCGAGGCGGATGCATCACAAGGTCAGTAGTTCGAGACCAGCCTGGCCAACATGGTGAAACCCCGTCTCTACTAAAAATACAAAAATTAGCTGGGTGTGGTGGCGTGTGTCTGTAATCCCAGCTACTCAGGAGGCTGAGGCATGAGAATTGCTTGAACCCGGGAGGCAGAAGTTGCAGTGAGCCGAGATCGCGCCATTGCACTACAGCCTGGCCGACAGAGCGAGACTCCATCTCTAAAAAAAAAAAAAAAAAAAAAATTCTGGAGAGGTAATTCTGAAGAGCAGCCAAGGGTGAGAGTGACTGTCTTTATGTCTCACTTCTGTCCCTTCCTTATTGTTTCCACTGCGCCTGCACTTGTTCAGGCCCTTACCACGTTATAACGTCTCATCTGTTTGCAGTACTCTTCTTACTGGGCTCTGAGCATCTAGTCTCACCACTATCAATTCATCTGACCAGTTTCTTCTCCCTGGTCCCTAGTTCTGACTGATCATCTAACTCCCTTGTTCAGAATATTGGTGACTTCCACTTGCCTGCAAGTAACATCTGAATGTCTTATATGCCTCTTTGATGAATACCTACCTACATCTCTAATGTTGCTTCTCTCTAGTTTCATCACTTATACTTTCTTTCTGCAGATCCTAATATCTTGATATGTCAATATGAACACTATAGTTTCTTCCTTCCATGCCTGGCCACCCATGAGCTCCACTGTTTATCTGCTATGTACCCCTTAAAAATGGAAGCAATCGTCCATTCTCTGTCTTCTAAACTATGGCAACATGTAATTGTTTATATTTCCCTTGTTCTCTTGACCACTTTCTATCTGGTGTTATAGTTGTCTTTGCCAGGTAGCAAATCCAGGAAGTTATAATCCTTCATTCTCACCTCCCATCTCAGTGCATTTTATATACTAAGTGATGGCAATTGTTTTGTGAATGAATAAAATCATGCAATGGAAATAGAACCCAAGTCTCAGGATTGTCTTTTTTTATTTTTATTTTTTGTAAAATCAATCAATTCCTCAAGGTCAATAACTGAGTCTTCTCAGGCTTGTGTGTTCTTTTTCCTAGAGTATCTTTCACATACTTAGTGTGAAGATAAAAGGAGACCATTGGCTTCATTGTTGTTTAAGCAAACATATTTAATATTGCACAATCAACTAACTGTACCCTTAAGACCATAGATACATTTAAAAAATTCTTAGTGATGAAAAACACTAATATTTTAGTGTGAGTATGCTTAAGAAAAATAGTTTAAATATTTTAGGAATTAAGTCTGGTGAATAAAATGAACTAGGCAATACTACTTTTCATAAAAAAATATTGACAGTGCTCTGTATGCAAAAATATTAGAGGATTGATTATGTGGAAATATAAAGGAATAAGACTGAATTTCTTATGTGACTTATAAATTACCCCTAAAGTAATTTATATATGAATATTTCACCTATGTATATATACATATATATTTTTATATATACAAATATATACATACATGTATATATACACACAATTCATAAACCAATAAATTTTCTCATGTACATATTTGAAAACCATTGCTGGCATTTTACAATTTCATTTACAGCAAGCCCTTCTTGGTAGTTTCTTTGTGCGACTGATGCTGAATACAACTTTGTTGCTGCCTTCTCAGGTCTGAGTTGGTGTGCGGGCAATAAGGAGGTCCAGCTTTCTGAAGCCCAGTTGAATCAGGCTCTCTAGTGATGCTACAGATCATCAGAATGGTTCATCTGGGTGATAACAAAGTTCCATTAAACACAGTGTATCTCTCATAATGATGGCAGAAGAATGTGGCTGTTTTCTTTCATGAAATCCCTCAGTACCATTTGGATCAGTAGCAGACATGATTAACTGGTGACCCCAAAGCATTTCTTATTCCTTACCTCTTTTATCCCTTGTCCCCTTCCACTAGAATTTGAAAAGCCAGATACATACATGTGACCCTGTTCTGCCCAAAGAAACTTAAGTTTCTGAGAAAGATAATTTGCTTTCCAAGTAAAGGGGTATATGAAGAGAGGTCATTGACATTGCTCTTCCCCACCCCCCTCTTTTTCAGTTGTGGACATTGTTGTGATGATATTATACCTGGAACTGTAGTGGTCAGTCTATAACTACAAGGGCAAAAACCTAAAACAATGAGGTGGTGGAACACAAGGATGGAAAGAGACTGGTTCATGATGACCCTGTTTAGCAAAGGAATGAACCCTGGAAATACTTTCCTCCATACATATGTATAAGTAAACAATAAATGCTTTTTTGTGTACTGCTCATGGATTTTCTAGTACTCGAAGCTAGATACATCCTAATCGATAGAGTCACATGTTGAAAGAGTCTACTATCCATAATTATCTCAATAATCTGTTTGAAAACATCTAGTGGGGCCAGGTGCAGTGGCTCACACCTGTAATCCCAGCATTTTGGGAGGCTGAGGCAAGCAGTTCGCTTGAGCTCTGAAGTTCAAGACCAGCCTAGACAACATGGACAAACCCCATCTCTAAAAAAAAAAAATTAAAAAATAAAATTATCTATCTATCTATCTATCTATCTATCTATCTATCTATCTATCTATCATCTATCATCTATCTATCTATCTCAACATTCTCTTGGTGAGTTTTCTGTTATCTGTCCTGAAATGCGCTTCAAGAATCTCCTTTAGTTTTCCTTTCCTGAGATTTTTTTTCTTTAAAAACAACTTCTTACTCATCTTCCTTATATGCTACATCCTTCTGGTACTGGCTGTGAATACTTTTACAGTGATGGTTTTATCATCTTTATGGCAATCTGACTCATATTTAAATTTCATCATATTTTGCATCTGGACTAACATAAGATATTCTGTACTCATCAACATGGAAGACTTGCCTGGTTTACTGAGAAATTGCTAATTTTGTCCCTTTAGGGAGTTTTAGCAAACTCTTCACCTACGGGATAGTTTTCCTTTCCAAAGTTCACATTTGATAGGAATTCATGAAACTTATTGGAAAAGCTGGCTTATGGGAACTAGGTGTATCCATAAATCCTCTTGATACTTCTTGCAAAATAATATTAGTAGTCTAAGTTGTTATTTTTCTGTCCCTGCCTCCTAAGTTACTGATCACTGGACTTGAAGCATAGATATTTAATAAATATGGGGCTTTTTAGTCTAGGGAAGAAGTTGCATATAAGCTGCTAATATTCAGGTAGAATTTTTTAAAAAATTGCTGAGGCTGAGTGTGGCCTAGCATGGTAGTGAAGTCCCTGGGACCATAATATTTAATAATAGAGGGCTTCATATATTTTACAGACTTTTTCCTCCTGAGGTCCCACCAGGTACTCAGGGTTACTTTGAGGGAAGATTAGAATGAATCCTAAGAAAGCTGCCCTTGTTCTCTATAGTGCTAGCTGGGGGAAGGAATAGTAGCCACTCTGAGATTGCCCACACCCACCTCCCTATTCTTCATATGGACAGATGCCTTAATCTGCAGGAGGAAGAGTAACTAAAACTGTAGTCTGAGAGAACTGGTACAAATCCTAAGAGAACTGGTGCAAAAACTGCGTCTTGGGGAAAAAAACAGGAAAAATAAAAATGTTCTACTCTGGGAAGGGGCAGGAATGTAGGTTTTGTCCAACAATACTTCTGAAGGAGAAGGAACACTTAGGAAAATTACACCCCCTATTGTGACCCAGGTTCACAATGCCTGATTAAGAATGAAGCTGAATCAGAATATTAGATGCTTTCCACACTCTTTAGCCCTACCCTGCCATGTACATCAAATAAGAATAATAGTGACATACAACTGGGAAAGCTCCAACAAGGAGTTTCTCTCTTGAGAGAGGTGCAAAGGGATAGCCCAAAGCAAAGAAGGAAGACTTCTGAAAAATTACTGCGTACATTAAGCACAAGGTATCACTAGAGAAATTTGAATTCTGAAATTCACTGAGTGTAATCATAGCAACTGCAAACATCAAACACAGCCCAACACCCGATTAGATTAACACAACCCCCTTCCCTACACTAAACGTTTAGCAGAACAAAAGACTCACTCATCGTCAGACATTAAAAAACATTTACTTCATATCTACTGTCAAATTTTTTGTTGAAAGCTGGCTTTCAACAAAAAATTACAAGGCATACAAAAATGCAAAAAAAAAAAAAAAAAAAAAGTCATTTGAAAAGACACAAATCAGAGCCCGTCTCAAATATGACATAGATATTGGAACTATCCGAAAGGAAATTTAAAATAACTGATTAGCATGTTAAAAGCTCTATTGGAAAAGTTAGACAACATGTAATGGCAGATAGATAATTTTAGCTGAGAAATGAAAACTGTAAGAAGCAAAAGAAAATGCTATTAAAAAAAACCCCCACAGTAACAAAAATAAAGAATACCTTCAACTGACTCACTAGTAGACTTACGTAGTTGGGGAAAGAATCACTGAATTTGGAGGTAGGTGAATGGAAATTTCCCAAAATAAAACTCAAAGAGAAAATAGATTTGAAAAAACCGAAGAAGAGCAGGGCATCCAAGAGCTGAGACATTATCAAACAGCCTATTCTACATCTAACTGGAATCCTAGGAGGAGAAAAAAGAGAAAACTAGTCAGAAAAAAATATTTGAAGAAATAATGGCTGAGAATTTCCCCAAATTCGGTAAAACGACACCAAATTATAGATCCAAAAGCTGGAAGAACATCAAGCAAGATAAATGCGAAAACCTCATACTTCAACATATAATATTTTTAAAAGTTGAAAACCAAATACAAAGGGAAAGCATTAAAAGCAGGCAAAGGAAAAAAGTCATATTATCTGCAGAAGAACAAGAACTATAGCAGGCTCCTCATCAGAAAACATGCAAGCCAGAAGACATTGAAGTGACGTATTTAAAGTGCAAGGAAAAAAATTGTCAAGCCAGAATTCTATATTTTTCCTAAGTGGAAAGAAAATTAAACGCCTTCACAGAAAAATAAAAACTGAGAGAATTAATGGCTATCAAATCAAATCTAGGAGGAATGTAAAGGAATCTCTTCAAGTCAGAAGGAATGTCATATAGATCAGAAAATGGGTCTACACAACGAAATGAGGAACATCAGTAATGGAATAAGTAAAAGTATAAAAAAATATTTTCCTTGTTATTGTTATTATAATTTTGAGACAGAGTCTTACTCTGTTGCCCAGGCTGGAGTGCAGTGGTGTGATCATGGCTCACTGCAACCTCTGCCTCCCGGGTTCAAGCGATTCTCCTGCCTCAGTCTCTCGAGTAGCTGAGATTCCAGGTATGCGCCACCATGCCTATCTAATTTTTGTATTTTTAATAGAGACAGGGTTTCACCATGTTGGCCAGGCTGGTCTTGAACTCCTGACCTCAAATGATCCATCTGCCTTGGCCTCTGAAAGTGCTGGGATTACAGGTGTGAACCACTGCACCTGGTCTCCTTATTTTTATTCCTCTAAAAGGTAGCTGATTGTTTAAAGCAAAATTGTAAAAATATATATTGTTTTTGTAACATATAATCAAGTGAAATTTATGACAAAAATAATACAAGAGATGGGAGGGGGGAATTAGGAATCTACTGTTTTAAGGTCCTTATACTACACATGAAGTGATGTAATATTATTTAAAGGTTGACTTATTTTGTTAAAATATATAATTACAACCCCTAGGAAAATCACTTAAAAAGTTTAAAAAAGTTATAATTAATAAGTCAATTGAGGAAATAAAATGGAATAATAAAAATGTTCAGTTCAGCTCAGAGATGGCAGAAAAGGAGGAAAAAAGAGACAATGAGTAAATTAAACAAATAGAGGACAGCTAGCAAGTTGGAATATACAAACTCAACCAGATCAATAATAACTTTAAACACGAATGGTCTAAGCATGCCAGTTAAATGTCAGAGATTTTCAGATAGGATAAAATAACAAGATCCATCTATATGCAATGTATGAACAACAACAACAAAACTTTAAATATAAAGAATTGTATAAGTTAAATGTAAGAGGATACGGAAAGATATGCCATGACAATGCTAACTGAAAGAATTATGGGTAACTATATTAATTTTAAACAAAGCAGACTTCAGAATAAGAAATATTATCAGAGACAAACAGGGGCATTGCCTAATAATAATGGAGTAAATTATCCAAGAAGATATAATCCTGATTGTATCTGCAGCTTGTGATGTGACCTCAAATACATGCAGCAAAACTACCAGATTTGAAAGTGATAGAAACAAATTTACAATTATAATGACAAACTTCAACACTCCTTTCTTAGTAATTGACAAGACAAGAAGGCAAAAATCATTAAGCATATAGATGGCCTAAACCACGCTATAAAAATTATGTATTTGACCTTTATAGAGCACTCCAATCAACAAAAACATAATTTTCTCCAGTGAACACCGAACATTCGCAAAGATAGACTATATTCTGGGCCATAAAACAAACTTTAATTATTTTAACAGAATAGAAGTTATACTAAGTTGGTTCTTGGATCAGAATAAAACTAAACTAGAAATCAATAACAAAAAGATCTATTGAAAATCCTTGAATATTTGAAAATGAAAAAATACTCTTCTAAATAAACCCAGGGTTTAAATAAGAAGTCTCAAGGATAATTTAAAACAAAACAGAACAAAAAGCATCTGGTACAGATAACCAAGGGGAGGAGAAAAGCTAAAATGAACCATGTTGTATTAGGTTATAGTCAGAGATATTGGCATGATCTCATGTTTAGCTTAATACAAATGTAAATGGAGAAATACAAAAATAATTATAGATAAACGTGTAAATTAGCTCTTTCTGTTAAGAACTAGAGGCAGTGACACCTCAGTGGCAATGAGCATACAGAGAGGTTTCTAAACACAGTTTTTCTAAAAGGAGCAAGGGACTCTTAAGACATGGCCAGTTCTAGGGCTGGACAGGAAAATACAAGATGTGCTTGAAATATCTAGCAGTGTCAGAAAATAAATAAGTGCTCAGAAACAATTTTACAGAAGCCAAGCTGAAAAACGCTTCCCATGGCCAAAATTGGAACAATTTGAGCAAGAAAATAAATGATGTGGCACTGGGCTATAACACAAGTATAAAAGAAATATGCGTTCATCTACATTGATATAAACAAATGACTGAAAAATAAATTGAAGGAGACCAACCTTTCTTACAGAAATATTACATAATCTATGAAATATTGTCTCCTCTAGGAGCTAAAGCTTAACTCTCTCTGCCTTGAGTGTGGACTGTACTTTGTGTCTTGCTTCCAAATAATTGAATCTGCAAAAGGAAATAAAGTTGCTTTACAGTGGAGAACTCTCATAAACACTAACTTGCGTAGGTGACCAAGGTGAACATCACCAGTGATGAGTCATGTTGATAGCAAGTAACCTCTGATAAAATGAGATGAGAAGCACATCTCAACTCTGTGGCCTTCTTCTCCAAAACCCCTAGCCACATTTGAATGAGAAAACCACCAGACAAAACCAAATTAAGCAACATTCTACAAAATACATGAAAGCTACTCCCCAAATCTGTAGAGGTCATCAAAAGCAAAGAAAAGAGTGAGAAGCTCTCCCAGACAACAGGAGAGCATGATAAGGAGACATGACATTTCAGTGCAATGTGGTATCATAGACTGGATCCTGGAATAGAGAAAAGGACACTAGTGGACATACTAGTGAAATTTGAGTTATGTCTGGAGCTTAGTTAATAGTAGTGTATGAATATTAGTTTCCTAGTTTTGAAAAATGTATTATGGTTATAGAAGGTGTTAACAATAGAGAAAACTAGGTGATGGGTATACAATAATTCTTTGAATTATCCTTGCAGCTTTTCTGTCAGCCTAAATTTGTTCCAAAAAATTTAAAAATAATTTGAACTAAAGGAAAATGCAACATATCAAAATTTGTGGGATGCTACTAAAGCAATGCTGAGGTACGTTTTTAGTGCCAAATGCCTCTATTGAAATGAAGAATGAGCCAAATTCAGTAACCCAAGCTTACACCTTGAGAAATTAGAGAAAGAAGTTTAGAGAAAGAAGAACAAGTTAAAAACAAAGCAAGCAGAAGGAAATAAATAATAAAGATTAAAGCAGAGGTTAATGAAACTGAAAACGCAAATTCAATGGACAAAATTAATGAAACCAAACGCTGACTCTTTCAAAGGATCAGTATAATTGGTAAACCTCTTGCAAGGCTGATTAAGAAAAACTGACACACATTCCTAATAGCAGAAATGAAAGAGGGGACATGACTAGTGAATTCACAAACATTGATAGAATAGTAAGGAGACCTTATAATCAATTGTATGCCCATAAATTCATCAGCTTTGAGGAAATGGATCCATTTATGGCAAGATAAAAACTACCAAAAAGAATATTAGAAAACTTGACTAGTTCTATGGCTATTAAGTAAATTGAATTTTTAGTTTAAAACCTGCTGAAAAAAGGAAACTCCGGGCACAGATTATTTCACTGGCAAATTCTATGAAACATTTAGGATAAAATAGTCCCAGTTCTTCACAATCTCTTCCAGAAAATAGAAGAGGAGGGAACACTTTCCAACTCATTTTATGAAGCCAGCATTTTATGAAGCCAGTCAAAGATGCTATAAGAAAAATAAACTCTAGATGGATATCTCCCAGGAACATAAACATAAGATTCCTCAATAAAATATTAGCAAATCAAATTCAGCAATATGTAAGTGTGAGACTCACCCCATTGATGAATATCTAGAGCTAAATGAAAGCAAAAATGTCTTCATTAATTCATTCAGCTATTTTTAAAAATTAAACACACATTTATTCAGTATTTACTATATGTTAGAACATATATCAGGCTCTGGGGGTATCACTTAAACAATGACGGGAAGAAGAACTTCTGTTCTGACCCCCGGAGAAAGAGATCAGTCATAACCATTGGTGAATTCCTTTTAGGAGACACAAAAATGACAAGATGTGTGCATGCCATCTTCTTGAGATTCCACTATATTGCTGTGAATTTGATGTTGCTTATTAAATCTTTGGACTCCTAATGTTAAGTGTAAGATTGAAGGAAATAATCACAATGTCTAGGCAAATTTTTACGAAGATTCTGAGGTAGGAGGTAAAACTTAAGGATTTGGAAGCATATAGGAACACTTTCAGTGTTTCCATTGCAGGATGAAACTTTAGAAGACAGAAGATCTGGAAGTTGAACAGCTGCTGTCTGTAAACTTGAATAAGGACTGAAATAACTTTTGGCTAAAGATAAAAAAACATGATATGCCTGCAAGAAATGTATTTAATTGGCATCTAGGTAACTTGGTCAAGAGTGATTTAAATTAAATGTGGAAATGAAGAGAAGATTTGGTCCAGATAAACATATGACTCTAATTTCTATGTGTCGAGCACAGAGTGGGAAGGCAAGACTGAGAGTTTCTGTGGCACCCAGTGAACCACTGTGCCATTCAGTGATTCAGTTCCTAAGAAAACAATTAGGAAAAGGCCCAGGAATGCTAGTGGTAATTCAGATACCAATTCAAAGATCATAGGAAATATGGAAAGTACATTGAGATTATAACTTGGGAAAGTATAATTGGTCTTATATGTAACATTGAGTCCTGGTAGGATAGAAGTCAACTTGAGAAATAGTGGAAAGGTATGTCTTCTGACAAGTTCAATCATTGGTTTTCAGTAGGAAATAAAGAGTGATGGTCGTGAGCATCAGAGTTTCATGTGGAATTTTAAAAGATCTGATTGAGTATATTGCTCATTAAAGTTATTAGTGGGTATAAATTGTATAGCCAAATGATTAGAAGATTATAATAGACATTAGTGCGCTCAATAATATTTTGAGTTCTACTCTTGAGCTCAGGGAATATAGCCCTTCTCTGCCTCTTCTTTAAAGTTAATGTGACTTTCTATGATGAATGAAAGTGAGCAAGGTGAACAATGTTATCAGGATTTGGAGCACATTTGCATGAGTGAGAAATAAGTGATTGCTATATTAAACCATTTAGATTTAAGGATGATTTGTTACCGTTGCATAATCTAGCCCATCTTCATTGATACAAAGATGTGTGTCATTGTAAACATTTATAGATTGTTGACAATATATAATAGATGATTACAGAAGTGGATTTCAACCAAGTTTTAACTATAAAAATGTTTTCTCAAATACAAACTTACAGAGATTCCCAGTATATAAAGAGATAAATTATGCAACCACTTTGTTAGAAGCAAAAGCTGGACTGGTCTCTAGTCAGCCTTTCCCCTTCTCCCCTCATCAGACTTTAAGGCCTCTGAGGTCCTTGTGCCCAATTTGTAGAACCTCTAAAGCATAACAAAACACAGTTGAAAAACCACAGCTATAGGAAGATAGATTTTCAGCTCAATAAAAGGAAGTACTTTCAGTCAGAAATGTCTAAAGATAGAATTGGCTACTAAAGTAGTGAGCTGCTGTCACAGGAAGTGTTAGAGCACCAATTGGTTATACTAGGCAGATGTAGTGACAGAAGGTATTCTGTCATTGGCTGACCACTTCTAGCATCAGAGGTTTTGATTCTTAGGCCTCCTCCAATGGATAACCTCTTCTATTATTCTTTATCTCTTTCTCTGCCTTATTGTTCTTCATTAACATTATCACTTGTTTACATTATATAAAAATTCATCTATCTGTGTAGCTAGCAGTATACTGAACCAATTATTAAATTTTCAGAAATTTTTTGAGTCAGTTGTTAAGCACAGACATTGTTAAAAATTAAATTTTTTAAACTTACAATTAAATTATATAAAAAACTAGGTAATAAACACCCAAATGCATCACTTTCTAATTATTTGGCTACATTTTGTTATTACCTGTGCTCTTGAGCTTATTTATATCTATTATGTCTGTATGATGGAAATATTATATAATGATGTGCTATATAATAGTGTGTTATGACACTGAGTTTCTTTAAGCAAGTTTCTTTCTTTCTTTCTTTCTTTCTTTCCTTTCTTTTCTTTCTTTCTTTCTTTCTTTCTTTCTTTCTTTCTTTCTTTCTTTCTTTCTTTCTTTCTTTCTTTCTTTCTTTCTTTCTGCCCTTCTTTTTATGGGTTTTGCCATGTTGGCCAGGCTGATCTCGAACTCCTGACCTCATGTGATCCGCCTGCCTTGGCCTCCCAAAGTGCTGGGATTACAGGCTCCTGGCCTAAGCAAGTTTCTTTAAGCAAACATTTGGGATATGATGTTGAGTTTCTTGCTTAAAGAATGTGTAAAGCACTTAGTATGGGCCTCTTACACAGTAAAACTTAAATGCATGTCAACTAGTAAGCTTTTTATACCTTATATAAAGGATTTTAAGGTTCCCATCTATATGCAATGTAGAATTTTAAGAATGAGAAAGGGCGGAAAAACCAGTCATCATTTGCTGAGCCTCTACCATGTGCCACAGACTGTTCTAGAGAATTTACACTAATGGTCAAATTAACCCTTCATAGTCCCATGAGAGAAGTATAATTTGGTATAACTAATACCATTTCGTAAATATGGGAACTGACAGAGGTTTATATGTAGCCACGTCTTCATGTCTAAATTGAGGCAGAATCCAGATGATAGCCCACTTATTTTTGACTCCAAATTTCATTTTGCCACTTCCTGGGTTGTACTGGTAAGTTCTAAATCACACCAAAATCAATAGAGAAGCCAAGCCCAACTTTGCATCCATGGTGTTACATTGGTAGTTTGAAATCAGTTATGGTGCAAATAATTACGTCACAGGAATCATCAAACTCTATAAATCAGAGCCTCATCCCTGGAGAACTGCTTGTTAAATATTTACCAGCACACCACTCTATCCATCTATAGCTCTCAATGCCTCTGGAATTTAACCTCCATAAAGATACAGAACATAACTTTGTTATGTTCTTTGTTGTCAGTTCTCAACAAATATTTACTTAGTGAATAAATTAATAACCAACAAATAATAGGACAAGCAGGAATTTTTAAAGAAGCAAGTTGAGAAACCAGGGAACATGAATGGGAAGGTTTATATGAGACTGGAATTGCTTTCTGTCTTTTTCTGGTATGCCTGCTTTGGCTGTTTCATAGGGCAGTACACAGGAAATGGCATCTAACACTGTTCAGTTTGTGTATAGAAATCATCCCTCTCTGTTCTCCAAAGAGAGCTTCCCAAAGCAATTCCTGAGCCATTCACAAGTTTCTGAAGAAAATTTGACATTTTTCCTCTCTTGTGGTGTTCATCGTAAGTGTATTTGCAAGCAGGAGTACTGATTTTATAGGCAGAGATAAAATTTTAACCCAGAAAAGTGTTAATTCTCAAAATACGGTATCAGCAAACCTAAAGGAGAAGCCAAGACCAATTAGGTGGCCCTCAGAGAAGGCTGAGCAAGTGAAAAATAAAGGCAAATCCAACCATCTTGAGTAGGTTTCACTGAAAAGTTCTCTTGATTGAAATCTATTGGTTCTTAGTGAAGTCACTAGAGGCATCAACTTTTGACCAATTTGGCCACATTTAAAAAATGTTTTCTGAGGACATTTGCACTGCTGTAGACTGGGGTTCATGAGCTGGAGCACTACAGGCAGTTTCCAAGCTGTCTACATGTTAGGTCTGCATGGCAGTTCAAAAAATTGAATTAATTTCCAGAAATTAAATATCAGAGGATTTCTACTCAAAATCTGGATTTCTGAGTTGTCTTGAAAATTCAGTATATCCACTTACACCAGAGCTGTATTCCCACAAGGCAAAAATCCACTTGAGTGAAGTAGCTCTACTCTCTTTTTTTATTTATATATTTTTATTTTTATTTTTTTCCAAGATGGAGTCTTTGTCTTGTCACCCAGGCTGGAGTGCAATGGAATGGTCTCAATTTACTGCAACCTCCGCCTCCCAGGTTCAAGTGATTCTCCTACCTCAGCCTCCAGAGTAGCTGGGACTACAGGCACACACCACCACACCTGGCTAATTGTATTTTTAGTAGAGACGGGATTTCACCATGTTGGCCAGGCTGGTCTCCAACTTCCAACCTCAGGTGATTCACCTGTCTCGGCCTCCCAAAGTGCTGGGATTACAGGCGCAAGCCACTGCACCCGGACTTAGTAGCTCTACTCTCTTTAGATGGGTCATACATTCTCCAACTCACCGCTATCCTCACCATGTCCCCATGTTCTATACATGGTCATCTCTACTCTGTAAGATCATTTATCTGGTCTTGTCTTCCTCTGATATTGCCTCAGAGTCATTTTCCTCGTGTAATATTGATTACGTGTGATGATTGGGTGACTAGTGAGGGCTACGGTCTGTTGTTTAGCATCCAGTAATTCTTCTATTAGGCTGTTAACCTTCCTGGTTTTCATTTTTCTCAGGTGTAAGTGAAGTGGCTGAACCAGGTAAACACCGGGGCATCCTATTGCTCTGGCATTCTGTGCTCACACATACTAAGCTAAGCACTTATACTATTCTCTGACAGCTTTTGTTTCAACTCCTTAACATTTCTATCTCTATTGCTGTATCTCTCTTTCTCCATCTTTATCTCTGTCTTTATCATCATATAAAAGATTATTGTTCTCTTACTGTCTGTTTTAGAGAAGGATGCCTACAGCTTATCCATGGTAGAGAGGAAGCGTGTGGGATCTTCATGAAGGCAAAAGGGCATGCCTGACCATCCATTCTCCATTCTTCCTTCCTATGAGAGACACTGCTTTCTTTGTTTATAGTCTTCATGGGGCTTAAGCAGTAAAACATGCTGATTCTTAAAGAGGATTCCAGAACTCAGGGAGAAGACTTCCTTTTTACTTCCACCATACTTCCTGAGTATAATTTGCTCACAATATAAACAGATCAACTGCTGGAAATGTCACTGTATCCTTTTTGAAATTAAACATACCAGCCAGCACCAGTTCTTTTTTTTTTTTATCATTAAGCTACCATGGTGATAGATATCCTAGACACATGTATATAAACAACAATTTACATTTTTCTATATATACTGCACTAGAGATTATTTCTATATCATGTATTGTATATATAAAGGACAAAGGGCTTATCACATTTAAGTGTATAGCTTCTGAAACAGTATTTCTCAAGTCTGGTTCACAGGGATAGAGATACTACCTACAGGCTGGGCACAGTGGCTCACACTTGTAATCCCAGCACTTTGGGAGGCTGAGGCGGGAGGATCACCTGAGGTCAGGAGTTCAAGACCAGCCTGCCTCTACTAAAGAGACAGGGGCAAAACTCCATCTATACTATACTAAAAATACAAAAATTAGTCAGGTGTGGTGGCCCATGCCTGTGATCACAGCTACTTGGGAGGCTGAGGCAGGAGAATTGCTTGAACCTGGGAGGCGGAGGTTGTCGTGAGTCTAGATCACGCCACTGCTCTTCAGCCTGGACGACAGAGCAAGACTCCATCTCAAAAAAAAAAAAAAAATGCTATCTACAATTCATTAGCATCTTCGGTAACTTGAGAACCAGAGTATATGGGGAAAGCTGACGAACAACCTTACTGGCATGGATTTTGTTTTGTTTAAAATTCCTGTATTTTTAAGTTTTATTTTAAGTTCAGGGGTACATATGCAGATTTGTTACATAGGTAAACTTGTGTGTGTGTGTGAGAGAGAGAGATCTGTTGTACAGATTATTTCATCACCCAGGTTTTAAGCCTAGTACCCATTAGTTATTTTTCCACCTCCACCTTCTGAAAGGGCCCAGTGTGTGTTATCTTGCTCCCCTCTATGTGTCCACATGTTCTCATCATTTAGCTCACACATAAGATTTTGTTTTAGCACAACTCCTGTAGTGTACTTTGGCAGTATTTCCCACCACTTTGGATATAAAACATCATTGTGAAAATAAATGCATTTTATTTTAGTGTCATAGCTAGCTGGGTAGTACGTAGTTGTTTGAAGGGATTGGGTTTTTTCCTCTTGATTTCCTTTCTTGTTCATCAGAAGTGTGTCTTGCCAGTGAAACCTCTGCATGTACTTTTTATTCAGAGTCCGTAAGAATTGACATTATTTTTCAAAATTGGTAAAATGTTTCACAAATGCTTTTGTTATTTTGTGTTCTAGATCATCAAAAAAATGAATATTGACAAGAAATTTAATTGCCTCTTGCTTGTGGAAGAGGACAGAGATTATGTGGGAATAAAAACTACAGTAGAAACACACTTTCAAGCCTTTATAAGGTGTCTACTTTGAAATAATTTTGTTTAGAACAGTTTACATTTTGATCTAATTAATCTTTTCTTCTTCCTTCCTTTAGATTGTCACTATATATATATGTATCTATATATATATATAGTGACAATCTATGTGTATATATACACATATATAGATACATATATATATACACACATATATATATGTTTTTTTCTCCCATTTCTTTATTGTAGGAGCAGATAGTGCTAGTGATCGATTTAGCCCTGAAAGATGACTTGATAGTAGTAGGTTACTCTAATAGCATTCCTTTACTTTCTTTTTCCTTTAATAACAAAGGCAGGAAAAAAGAAATTCTGTTTTTCTTGGTGTTCGGAAAAGCTTCACTAATGTTAACTATTCTTACTGATTCATAAGCTCAAGAGGTTTCTGTTGATTAAAAATGACAATTGCAAGCAAAGTTTCTGTGGAACCAAAAATACCTTGAAGCTAGTAAGTGTTTTGTATAATTTCACTGTGTTGGATGATGAACTTAAAAAGGTTGTATTAAGAAAAATAATTTATTGCTGAAAATTAGTTGTAACTTGTGGCTTGCACAGTATGTGTGTAAGATATCAAATTTTTGCTGTATACTTTAGGATTTGGAAATACTTAGACTATAAACTATAAACTTAAATTATGAAATAATGGCTATAAAAATCTCTATATTATTTACTTCCAGCTTTCCAAGATCAGATCTTTTTTTAGATGCATGTTTTGCTTTGATTTGATTTTATTATTTTATACTTTCTTCTATACTAATGATTTTTTTTTTTTTTTTTAGTATTCTCCTATTATCTTTTTATTATTATTATTCTTTAAGTTCTGGGTTTGTTAGATAGGTATACATGTGCCATGGTGGTTTGCTGCACCCGTAAACCCGTCATCTACATTAGGTATTTCTGCTAATGCCTTCCCTTCCCTTGCCCTCTACACCCCGACAGGCCCCTGTGTGTGACGTTCCCCTTCCTGTGTCCATGTGTTCTCATTGTTCAACTCCCACTTATGAGTGAGAACATGTGGTGTTTGGTTTTCTATTCTTGTGTTAGTTTGCTGAGAATGATGGTTTCCAGTTTCATCCATGTCCCTGCAAAGGACAGGAACGCGTCCTTTTTTATGGCTGCATAGTATTCTATGCTGTGTCTATGTGCCACATTTTCTTTATCCAGTCTATCATTGATTGGCATTTGAGTTGGTTCCAAGTCTTTGCTATTGTGAACAGTGCTACAATAAATATATGTGTGCATGTGTCTTTATAGTAGAATGATTTATAATCCTTTGGGTATATACCCAGTAATGGGATTGCTGGATCAAATGGTATTTCTGGTTCTAGATCCTTGAGGAATCGCCACACTATCTTCCACAATGGTTGAACTAATTTACACTCCCTCCAACAGTGTAAAAGTGTTCCTATTTCTCCACATTCTCTCCAGCATCTGTTGTTTCCTGACTTTTTAATGATTGCAATTCTAATTGGCATGAGATAGTATCTCATTGTGGTTTTGATTTGCATTGATTTTAAATATATAAAAAATAAATAAGCCAAGTGAAGTTAGTATGTATAAATTGCACCACATGAGGATAAAAAAAGATGGCTGAATTTCATAGAAAACTATACTGTGGCATCTAACCATATCCTTAAGACTCAGTTAATAAATACTTCTGTTTTATATGTATATGTTTGTGTCTGAATGTGTATGTATGTATAAAATGGTGAGAAGTATGAAAAAGTTGTAATAGGAGCAAATGAACATTAATTCCTCAAAAGAAAGATAGATTGGATGAAGACATCATATTCAATGTTGCATATTTTAAAATAACTGATTTATAATAAAAGTTTTAAAAGAAAAACATATAGTTATACTAATTAGGCTTGATGTACAAAATAATACCAAATTGGATTTAAAAAGAATTATTTTCTTAAGATACTAAAAAATTATCCTGATTTTTAGTGAGTAGTTACAATTTTATTATAACTTTTTAAAGGTTTGTTTGCCTTTGGCATTTCTTAATATTATTGTTAGCATTAACAATACTAAACAAAACGAAAAAGAGATTGAAGATTCAGTCAAGACAAATAGAAATAACAGTAAAAAAAGTTCCCAGACAATACGAGCTATTTAAGGGCATGAGCCATCTCTCATGTTGTTTTGGTTAAATAAATGTCTGAGATCGTTAGCTACGAGACCCTGTGCTGGGCACTGGATGAATTAGACACACTTCCTCTGTCCAAGGTCAGATGAAGTGGCTGTCTTTGCTCCTTATGTGCGTATTTTTCACCTCTGTACTTTTGGTACCTAGCATAGAGCTGAACTCGTAAAAGGCAGTCAATATCCCTTTGTTGCATTAAATCAAATGTTTGTTGTTAGACTGAACAACTGAAATTTTGGAATCACTATGTTGAGTCATTTTGGGCTTCTCAGAAATTTCGTAAATGAAACAGAATACAGGTGTAGGGTATTTTGAACTTGCTAGGATGCAAATTATTTAACAATATTCGAATGAAATCATTGCGCTTAGAGGCCAGGCACGGTTGTTTACACCGGTAATCCCAGCACTTTGGGAGGCTGAGGCAGGTGGATTGCCTGAGCTCAGGAGTTCTAGACCAGCCTAGGCAACATGGTGAAATCCCATCTCTACTGAAAATACAAAAAAGTAGCTGGGTGTGGTGGCACATGCCTGTAATCCCAGCTGCTCTGGAGGCTGAGGCATGAGACTTGCTTTAACCCAGGAGGCAGAGGTTGTAGTGAGCCAAGATTGTCACCACTTCATTCACTCCAGCCTGGATGATAGAGCGAGACTCTGCCTTGAAAGAAGGAAAGAAAGAAAGAGAGAGAGAGAAAGAAAGAAAGGAAGAAAGAGAGAGAGAAAGGGAAAGGAAAGGAAAGGAAAGGAAGAAAGGAAGGAAGGAAGGAAGGAAGGAATTATTGCACTTAGAGTTCATTGCCATTTCTATTTATGTTAATGCTTAGTATAGAGGAGTCTGGGGTAATGTACCTGTGTGATCTTGGGCAAGCAGCCTACTGTCCTCAAACTAGGGATTTCTCCATCTTTAACATGAGGGCCAAAAACGGGTTATGAACCAGAAGTCGTAGTCATCTTAAGGCCTCAAGGGAGGCCTTGAATTACTTAGAATGGTATGCAAAATGATTTAAATATGTTTGAAAATATGTTTTTTTACTTGGAGAGGATCCAAACTTCAATAGATTCTAAAGAAGCCTGTATTGCCATCTCTCTGGTCTAAATTATCTCTAGAGTTTATTTTACTTTGAAAAATAGTTTTTAGTGTAACATACAAAAATTTTGATCAATAGATTAAAAGTAGGCAAGAAACCATCAACATGTTATTATATAAGAGAAATTCCATTTTGGATTGTTGTCTGTTTTCTACTCTGATTGAATAATTAAACCATCAAGCAGCTAATGAACGTTTATTGATAATTATTATCTATTCTGAGTGGCAATAACAAAAGGAAATAGTGAAAGATATACCAATAACTTTCTTCAAAGAATCCATTATCTAATTAGAAATATTAAATCAACTTAGTCTTTCCCTTCGATGTAGTCATGGAGGTGAATCTTACACCATGGAGAATTAGAGGGAGGCTATATTTAAGACTATATGGGTTTTAAGCGAAATAGATCAATTCTAGGGTATTTATTAGGGAGATACTATTTTCAAGATGTTGTGCTAATCCAGTCATGCCAGGCATATTTATTGAGTATTGACTTGCCAGACACACAAAAAAAACACTAATAAATAGTATATATGGTCTCTCAACATTAAGAAAGTGTTGTGTTTTTTTTGCAGGAAATACAAAAACAAATAATTATAGTGTTGTTATTCAGTATTATAATTCATATATGAAAGAGTTGCATGGGAGAACAGAAGCAGCACTCTAAGGTGGCCCCTTTTTGTGATCCCTGGCTGTTAGTGGTTTGAAGTCTTACTGAGTGGTATAATAAAACATGCAAACAACTAAAACATAGGACAACATATATTGTATCATGATTAGCTGCAAAGTGCCATGCTGTTTCTGAGGAAGGATAGTTTTCTGTCATCTCCGAGAAAGGGAGTTTGAGGGAAAGATTAAAACAAAGTTTGTGAAAGATGTGGAGCCATGACGGTGGTGGAATTTATTAATAGTACAGATGAGCAGCAGGAGCAAAGACATTGGCTAAGGGCATCCCTGTGACACGGCACCTCTTCCACTTTACCTGGGGCCCAGGGCGTAAAGGAGCCACAGCAACAAAGGTTAGAAAGGTGGACCACGGCCAAGGGTGGGGTCCAAACCTTATCTTTTAGATAGTGAGGAAGTGTTATGGACTTACGCACAAGGGAAAAATGAACAGAACTGTGCTTTCCGAAGCTTACCCTGGGATGGATTGAAATGAGGAGAGGGCCAAAGAAAGAAGATCTGCTGTAGCAATAAACCATTGAGAAATATGAGAAACTAGACAGCAGTGAGTGAAGTGGGAACAAAAAGGAGGGAACAGATTTCTGTGGCATCGCAGAGGCAGAGCAGCAGGCTCTGACAGTTGATGAGGTGGAGGGATGAGGAATATAACGGGCAAGATGAGTCATGAGTCAGGGCTTTTTTTTTTTTTGCCTGGGTCACTGGCGGGATGCTGTTGCTGTTGGCAGAAATTTAGAAAGTCAGAAGGATGAATTGTTTGAGGAAGGAATAGTGGTAACGAGTTTAATTCTTATTGAGGTCAGTGAGGATGGGAACAGTCATGTAAAACTTGGGAAGTTGGAATACGGCCTGGATGTTGAAGGACAAATTAAATTTGGATATATGAAGAGGAGAGGTTTGGACTTTTTAGGCCCAAGGACCAGCATGCACAGAGGTTCATAACTGGGTATATTTATACCAACTGTAACAAGGAATATTTAATTCAGCAGATATTTATTGAATGTTACTGGAATTAAGTCCTATAATGTTCATCCGACTTGTTATTCCAAGCTTAAGATGGTACTTAGCACTTGGCATGTATTCAGTAAATATTTGCTGAACACTTAAATACATGAAGACCCACTTCATGCCAAGAATAGTGCAAAATACCTACAAATATGGAGGCAGAGAAAAATAAGTTTGTGCCCTAAAAATGTTCACAGTCATCATATACATGCGTGTGTATTTATTTTCAAATCACTGTGTTACATGGTAATAGAGTTGCATGCAGAGCACAAGAGGTACTTCTGCATCTTCACAGAAGAGACATTGACATTCTCAGAGAATGGGTGGCGTCTAGGAGGATGAATAGGAGCTCATGCCAGGAAGATAGGGAAGTGGAGGAAGGAGTTCCAGACAGAGGGTGTTATATTGTGCATAGGCACTGGCATTTGAAAGTTTATGGATTTGGGGGATAACTATCAAATGTGTAGGATGTATATGGGTAAAGGAAAGGAGAAAGATGAGACTGGAGATGTAGACCATTGGGGACCATTTCTTAAAGGGCCTTTTCTGTCATACTAAGGAGCTAGAGTTATTCCAAAGGCTTGAGGTACACA
This sequence comes from Hylobates moloch, assembly GCF_009828535.3. NCBI lineage: Eukaryota > Metazoa > Chordata > Mammalia > Primates > Hylobatidae > Hylobates > Hylobates moloch. The sequence goes on along the minus strand of NW_026652293.1, from coordinate 35,439,363 downwards.
GAGGAATTATGAAGAAAAGAGGTTATATAGGAGGTATACTGAGGAAGTTTCCAGCAAGAATGAGGCTGAGAAGGCCCAGCTTCCAACACACGAGAGACATACTTCCAAGGAAGGCCCCTAAAGAAGAGAATTAGAAAGATTCATTTGCTGGCTTCTCTTTCATCATTTGTTTTTATCATTTGGAGCCTGGATACTCTAATTCCTATATGGCAAACTTTGCCCTTTCCTTCCCCAAGGTACAGCTGTTGAGAGAGTGCATGAAAATTTCCCACTACTAAATGCCATGGGTGGTCATGAGAAGCACCTCTTGTTAACAGTTAAAAAGTAAAATACATTTTGGACTTTCAGCTTTTCATTTCCTACCTATGGGACGTGGAAGAATGTTCATTGGTGTGTATAAACTTGAGTTTCTTAATTTGAAAAATAAGGATAAAAGTTTTTAAGTATATATATATATATGCATTTAATCAGTCTGTTGAATTGATTTAAGTCAGTAGGTGTTGAAAGACAGGATTTGTTTTTTTTTCCCTTAAGTCTGCTTTTATCTTACATTTGCAAATAAGAAGTTTTGTATCCAAACATATTATTCTTCCAAAATTTTTAAGGATAAAGATGTACTTTTAAAAGAAGCTATAACTTAGCATTTTCTTTCGGTTAAATATAATTATTCTAAAAATGGCATATCTCTACATTATGTTTGCTTGGTAAAACTGAATATTACTTGCCTGTTTCCAGAGTATGACATAAGTGGAAATAAGACAATTATAGAACATCTTCATAACAAAGTTACCATATAAAGCTTATATGAGTGGATAGCTTAATTAGATTGTTTTTAAAGTTTCAGGTAGTTCAGTTTCTTTTTTCCTGGTTTTTACTTTCTGTTTGACCTTCAGGGAAACTAACTGTATTTACCTAAAACATTTCTTATCCACATGTCTTCAATATATAATCATAATATTTGGTACATCTGAAGTGCCTGACATCTGATGCTTCTGAATTGCTTCATAAATGTAGATTTAGGCCTTGTGGGCCAGATGGCAAAAGTCAACAGAATAAAAGTATTTATTAGGTATTAATGATTGTACTGGGTGCTGTACTGGATAACAAAATTGAGAAAGAAAGTATTTTCTATGATTTCAGGTATCCTACAATTTAGCTAGGCAGTCCAAACACAAATACATTTTTGAAGAGGAATAAAAGTAGTGCACGTGGAAGTGTTTGGCATCGCCTTGATGATAGATCTAACATTACCAAAGAAATGTCGTCTCAGAGCTGGTCTCTTACAGACCGTTCGTTGTATTCTCTTAGACAAATGGAAGCTTTCCAGCTAAACTGGTTTAATTCATTACTATTTACTTGGTAGCCAAAATAACTTACTGCCTTATTTTGTGTTGGATTTGAAATTCAAAAAAAGTAAACAAAACAAAATAAAAACAAATTTGAGTTTCTTATAACTTATTTTATTATGGGGAGTTTTGTTCCAAGACTGTTTAGTGACCAAACCAAAAAGGCTGCTGTCTTTAATATGTAGTTTATTCTCCCCACAAACACATTACTTGAACAGCAACTAAAAAAAGAGATAAAAAGAAGTGGGGAGGATATACTAGGCATTCTCTTCTTCTTGGCTCAAAGCTTAGAGGTTGTGACCAGCTGGACAGCTTTCCAGAAATCATAAGCAGATACTGGGCCAATTGTTTTTATTACAGAATTATAGAGGAATTCTGAGGTGTTAATGATTTGTAAAGAAGCTCTATTTAGGAGCAGTTTTGCGGAGGTTTGGATCAATTCAGTGGGTTGTAGTTTGACATATGAAGTGATAACTGTATGCCTAGACAGTCCCAGCTACTGAATTTCCAACTACAGTGAAGACTTCTGCCCACCCCCATCTGTCTAAGGGGCATCTCCACCTGTCATTTCTGTACTCTGGCCTCTATGACATGATAAATTGCTTTTAATTAGAATTGCAGACAATTTTTCATTCTCTGGATAATGTCCCAGCGTGCAACATAACATCCAACATAACTTTGGCAGTTCAGAATTGAGCTTAAACAACATGCAGTACTTCTCTCCACAGTTATAAATAATTGTAAATAATTTGTTGAGAAATATACACTCATTGCAATATAAACATGAAATGCCTTTATTTTTCCAATCTAAATTTTCAGCCCTGCTTTGTGGATCGTTTTCTAGCATCCTTTAACAAAATCTTGGCCAGCTTCTATAGCTTCCTAGCCACTTCTCAGTTATTAAGACTTAGTCTAGCCCAGTTTAGAACTTCAGTCTCATGTGTGAGTCAAAGCTCCCTCTTTCTACAGCATGGGCTGGAGTTGTAACCCTAACTTTATTGTAGGGGTGAGATATGGTCTGGCTCTGAGATACCTTCAGTGTTTTACTCTTTGAGGTGAATAAGCTCTTCTGGTTTAAGGAAATGTGGGCAGAATGAAGGAATAGGGAAGCAGAGCTCTTGGTATAGCTAGTCTCATATTGATGATGCTGAACAGGGCTCCTGCTGTCACTGTATTCCATCCAGTTCTGGTCTCTGTCCATGTAGAGTGATATCCACCTAAAAGCTGTGCATGGTCCTCAGTAGCTGTCACCTTTTCCCCTGCACCCTTTATCTTTAATGACTCTTTCAGATTGAGGAAGTCAGATTTTTCTTAAGTTCTGCATCTCTTTTCTCTGGATGGGTGTCTCATTACAGGAAACCATGAGAGCTCCTCCAAGTTTTTCTCCAGTCCCTTTGCAGGGGCTTAGAGAATAGGGAAATAAATTACTGTCTTGTTTTTCAAAGCCACACTGTATCTTAGTATCTTTAAGCTGTGCCTGGCTGGCCACCTCCTCTGTGGGCTTTTCCTCTTCAGAAATCAATTTTTCAGAAGAGGGTCCCAATCCCTGTGTTCACATATCTCTCAAACTTCAGGTGTTATGTTCTAAGTTCTTACTAATCTTGTTCGACTCCATGACAGCACTAGGTAGGCCTACAGGTTGTTTATACCCAGGAAACATCCGATCAGGGTGGATGTCAGGACCTTCCAGTCTCTATCAGTGAGTCTTTAGGAGCCACTCTCCCTTAATTCCAGTGAGGAGAAAGCACAGAGAGAGGAGGGTGTGGTTTCTGTCCATGAGCTCTGCATTTCCCAACCCCTTTGGGGGCTGACAACAAACTTCAGTAGACTGGGTATGTATAGAATAAAGTATATTTTAATAGATAAACATAGGGCAAGGTTGTGGAATTCAGAGGGGCAAAAATGAATACAGTTGAGAAATCGTAGAACATGTTTGGAGACAAAGAAATAGGTCAGTTTGGTTGTGGCATAGGAGGTAATAAAAATCAAGTTTCAGAAAGAACAATTTCTGACATATTTTTAATGGCCTTGAATGCCAGGTTGATGAACTTTGAGTTAATTAAATTTATGAAAGGTTAAGAAGCTAAGATGCTAAGAATGTAGCTGTGAATGAAACAGAGGGGCAAATTCTTACAAGTTTGGATATTGTTGCCTACATTGCATTTCCAAAGCTTTCTGGAGTAGTAGCAAGTGATTCTGAAAGCTCTAGAATTCTAGCTGTGTATCTAGTGTTAGTCAGAGTTACTTCATTTATAGTAATAGAGAGAAATAGTTTTCATTTCAGTTATCTGGCACAAATGGAGTGTTTTTATCATAAATTTGTATTATTAGCAATTTCTCAGCTTTTGGCAGATAAACTTAATAAGACGTACCAATCCATGGTAACCTTTACTTAGAGTTACAGAGAAAACAGTACATTCTTTGTGTATGGTAAACAACTCTTCCCTGCTATTGATTGAATGTGGGAAGAACTGTAACAACAAAGCAGCAATATGACATTAAATTCTTGTTGACCACATTAACTGTTGTAGATTTAAAAAAACCTGTTTTCTGCTAACAGTCATAACATTTTCTAATATTGTTGGGCAATAGCATTGTTTGCTTTTGTTATGATTGCTGTTCTAAATACTGTAGTTGTCATGACAACAAAATAACACTAATAATAACAACAATATATAACATGTATTGAGCTCTTACTATATGTCTTCCATTTTGCAAAACATTTTCCATAGGCTCATTTGAGCCCCACAGCAACTTCATGAGGAAGGTACTGAGGGAACTGTGGCATAGGGAGGTTAAGCTTTTTGACTATGATCACATCACATGTAAAGGTGGAACCAGGATATTGCTCAGGCAGTCTGAATTCAATTGCTGGGCTCTTCAACATCACAGCTATGGCTGGAGCTGTATGGAAGTCAGCATTGACATTGTGTTATATTCAAACATATGAGGAATGTGGTAGTGGGCTTACTGTGAGCAGATTGGATGGCTGTGACCTTCAGATCTTTATTTAATACAAGTTGATGGGGCTACCTCTTTCTCTTAGCCTCTGTCCTTGCTGAAAGTCCCTGAATCACTCTGTGATTATAGCGGAATGGATATCTCTAAAGTGTGGTGACCTGGTGAGTTGTCATGATTTTCTGCAGTTCTCAGCAGCCTGTGAGTGGCACAACTGCAATCATTGTCCTTTCTTCATTGTCACTCCTACCTTCATGTAAGTGTTGAGCACATAGAGAACTAAGAAGCAGATGGTATCAAGGGAAAGTCCAGAAAGGTGGCGGTTCTTTAGTATAATACCATCATTTGACATCAAGCCCTGAGCTCGGAACATTTGGAAACTCAGCTTCATCAGTACAATAAGAGCTCAGCAAGCTCAGAAAGATTACTTCATCCAAATTAAATGAATGGGGGAGTTAATGTATTGATTAATTTTGTGAATTCATAAATCATAAGCAGATGACTGGGCCAATTGTTTTTGGAACATTTGGAAACTCAGCTTTATCAGTACAATAAAAGTTGAGCAAGCTCAGCAAGATTACTTTATCCAAATTAAATGAATGGGGGAGTTAATGTATTGATTAATTTTGTGAATTCATGAATTTTTTAATCAACCATGAGGTATAATTTTTAAACAATAAGATGGACCCATTTTAAGTGTACCGCTTGATAATTTTTTTTTTTTTTTTGAGACGGAGTCATGCTCTGTCACCAGGCTGAAGTGCAGTGGCGTGATCTTGGCTCACTGCAACCTCTCCTTCTGGGTTCAAGCAATTCCCCTGCATCAGCCTCCCGAGTAGCTGAGACTACAGGCACGTGCCACCACACCTGGCTAATTTTTTTTTTTGTATTTTAGTAGAGACGGGATTTCACCATGTTGGCCAGGATGGTCTTGATCTCTTGACCTCATGATCTGCCTGCCTCAGCCTCCTAAAGTGTTGGGATTACAGGCATAAGCCACCGCGCCTGGCCCAGCTTGATAAATTTTGACATATATATGTGTCTGTGAAATATCAACCACAACCAACAGGTAGGCCTTTCTGTTATCTTGAGTCCCTTGTGCCAACTTCTAGTCACTTCTTATGCCCTACTCTCAGCCCAAGCAAACACTGATATGCTGTCACCATAGATTAATTTTTCTTTCTAAAGTTTCAAATAAATGGAATAATATAATATATACTCTTTTGTGGCTGGCCTTTCTTATTCAACAAACTATTTCTGAGATTCGTTCATGTTGTTTCATGTACTAATAGTTCATTCATTTATGTTGCTGACAATATGTTATTGTGTTGATATATGACAAATCATTCATCCATTAACTTTTTTTTTTTTTCTTTTTTTTTGAGACAGAGTCTCACTCTGTCACCCAGGCTGGAGTGCAGTGGTGCAATCTCGGCTCACTGCAAGCTCTGCCTCCCAGGTTCACGCCATTCTCCTGCCTCAGCCTCTCCGAGTAGCTGGGACTACAGGCGCCCGCCACCACGCCCGGCTAATTTTTTGTATTTTTTAGTAGAGACGGGGTTTCACTGTGTTAGCCAGGATGGCCTCGATCTCCTGACCTCGTGATCCACCCGCCTCGGCCTCCCAAAGTGCTGGGATTACAAGCGTGAGCCACCGCGCCTGGCCCATCCATTTACTTTTGATGAACATTTGAATTCTTTCCAGTTGCCAGCTATTATGAATGAAGCTACTCTCGATATTTGTGTAATAGTCTTATTGTGGATGGAAGAAAGTTTCTATTTCTCTTGGTATATCAGTCAGGGTCCAATCAAGAGACAGAAACCACACTGTTTAGGGAATATTTAATTTAAAAAATTATTAAATCACTTAATAGATAATAATTATTGATAGAATACTATTATTAGACCATTGGAGTAATGGAAAATTGGCTATTAAGAGGTAAAGAGAATTCTAGAGAACATGGGATTAGCAGAATAGGAAGAAGCAACCACTCTATTTGAGAGGATATGCTCATGGTTCAATACATAGTGGGATATTTCTGTAAAATGTCTCACTAACAGGACTCCACTGGCTATCTGCCTTCAGAAGTGCAAGGGGTAAGTGTTGATGGAAAGGAACTGTACTTCAGAACTCACTGGAGAGATACCCAAGGCGGGGTTGGGAAGCTGTTGAAGTGGAGGTGCCTTACTCATCACACTCACTGGGAGACGATTGTCTGGGTTACCAAGGAAAGCTTTTTACCCAGAGCAGGTTCACAGTGGCACTCCATAAAGAAGCATTCTAAAGAGGTTTCAGGGGAAGCTGAGAACAGGGAGGTGCCAGGCTAGCAGTACTCCATTGGAAAGCATCCTGAGGAGGTGTTGAAAGAAACTGGTTAAGTAGATTTGTCCAGCCAGTGACTTTTCTCTCTGGGTGCCAGTGTATGCCATTCAAGGGAATGTGTTTAACAGGTGGCACTGGTGGGGATCCCACTCTATGGGCCCTGGAGGAAGCTTCCCTGCCAGTGGCACTCCACTACAAAACTACCTGAGGGAATGCCAAGGGAAGCTGGCCATGAGAACATGTCATATACTTTTAGATACTGGGCACTGCAGGAAAAAAAAAAAAAAAAACTGTGTATTTTGAGAGCCTGATGCAAGAAATATACCAGAACCGGAACAAGAACGCTCCTTTTCTCTATTGTCTTTTTGGAACCCTCTGTTACAAAGGGTTGTGACACCTGGCAAAGAATAAATATTTATAGGATTTAGTTCAATTATTACAGCCAGTTATTGCAAATTGGATATGGAACTGAGAGTCAATAAATTGGTAACTGACACACTTGGTAAATGCATAGGAGCACAGTCACTGAGTGGTATGTTATGATTGTATGTTTGTATAAGCAATTGCCAAACTGCTTTCCAAAGCGGTTGCACCATTTGCATTCCCACCAGCAATACATGAGCATTTCAGTTACTCCATATCATCACCAATGTAGTAGTATCGCCCTGTACTTTTTTTTTTTGAGACAGAGTCTCTCTCTGTTGCCCAGGCTGGAGTGCAACTGCAACCTTTGCCTCCCAGGTTCAAGTGATTCTCCTGCCTCAGCCTCCCAAGTAGCTGGGATTACAGGCACCTGCCCCCATGCCCAGTTAATTTTTGTATTTTTAGTAGAGATGAGGTTTCACCATGTTGGCCAAGCTGGTCTCGAACTCCTGACCTCAGGTGATCCACCCACCTCAGCCTCCCAAAGTGCTGGAATTATAGGGGTGAGCACTGTGCCCGGCCTGCTCTGTACTTTTTGTAGTGAATTTGTAGTGCATAGTGTAGAATAGTGTAGTGAACAGTGTAGTTATTATAGAGAGTTTGATGCAGTATCACTTTTTGGTTTTAATTCACAGTCCTCTGATGGTGAAGGATGTGGATAGTTATTTTAATTGGCCATTTGTATATCTTTTTATGAGAAGTTTCTGTTCAAATCTTTTGTCCATTACAAAAGTGAATTATTGGTTTGTGTTCTTATAGCTGAGTAAGAGTGTGTTTGTGTGTATTTATGTGTATATGTGTGTTTGCGTGTGTGTGTATATATGTTTTCTAGATGTGGGTGTACCCCCAAATATATGTTACAAATGTTTTCCCTCAGTCTGCATCTTGCCTTTGCATTTTGTTCATGATGAGTTTCAAAGAGCAGAATTCTAAAAACTTGATAAAGTCGAACATATTTTTAACAGTCTGTGCTTCTCTTTCCTATCTAGGAAATCTTTACCTAGGTAACAAATATTTTCTTTCATGTTTTATTCTGTAAGTTTTAGTGTATTAGTTTTCACATTTAGGTCTGTGATCCATTTCAGATTAATTTTTTGTATGGAGTGAGATAATACTTGAGGTTCACATGTATGTGAATATGAGTCCTCCCCTTACCCCAAGGGATACTCAATTGTTCTAGCAACAATTAGCTAAAAAGTCTTTCTATTTCCCATTGAATTAGTTTACATGCTGTCAAAAATCAATAGGCCGAATATGCTTGATATGTTTCTGGATTCTCTGATTTGTTTCATGAGCCTATGTTTTATCCTTATGCCAATACCATACTGTCTTGATTACAGCAGGTTTATGGTAAAATTTGCCATCCAACAGTTTAAGTCCTCCAAATATGTACTTTTTCAAAACAGTTTTTGCTATTTTAGCATTTTGTTCTTTTTTTGAATTTATGTACACATTTTTTCTATATACATGTTAGAATCATATTATTAATGTTTACAAAAGCATTTGCTGAGATTTTGATTTGGATTAAATTGACTCTACCGGAAAGTTTAAAGAGAACTAACGTGAACAATCTTAGTCTTATGATTAATGAACATTGTATGTTTCTCTATTTAGGTCTTTCTTTCCACAGTGTTTTGTAGCTTTCATTGTACAAGTGCACTTATAAATTGTTCAATTTATTTGTAAATCATTCGTGGTTTATGATGCTATTTTAAATGGCATTTAAACGTTTATTTTCCAACTATTTGTTGCTAGTATATAGAAATAAGCTTAATTTTTAAAATATTGGGATTAAATCTTGAGTCCCTGTTAAATATACTTACTGATTCTAAAAGGTTTCTTCTATTTTTTTTAAAGGAAGTCTGTCTTTCTTGTCTGTATGGTTTTTATCTCTTTTCTCACCTTGCTGCTCTAGTGGTGAATAGAAGTAGTGAGATTGGAGTTCTTATCTTTGTTATCCAATATTGGGGGAAAGCATTCTTTCATCATTAAGTAGGATGTTAGAAGAGTTTTTGATAGATGCTTCTTCTATTGATAATTTTCTGAGAATTTTAAAATATGTTTTAATCAGGAACTCTTTTTCTGCATCTACTGAGATGAATGTGTTTTAATATGTTAATGCAGTGAATTACACTGATTGATTTTTGAATATGAAATCAACCTTACATCTCTAGGATAAATTATTCTTGATTATGGTATATTATCCCTTTTTTGTTTAGTGCTAGATTCTATTTCCAAGAACTTTTGAAGATTTTATATCTATTTTCATGAAAGACATGGATTTGTAGTTTTATTGGTTTAATTTGTCTGGTTAGACTATCAGGGTTATGCTAACCTTGTAAAATGAAATGAGATTTTTTTTCTCTCATCTCCAGGTTTCTAAAAGATTTTATGTAGGATTGGCATTATTTTTTACTTAAATATTAGATAGAATTCTTCAATAAAGCAATCCGAGTTCAGAAACTTTTGTAGTTCTTGTTCAGATTTGAATAAAGAATTCAATATTTAATTGACATAGGAGTATTTGTAATGTTTTCAATAAACCTATTTTATTTCCATTTATTTTTCTATTTTATTAACTTCTGTTTTTATCTTTTTTTCCTTCTATTTTGAGCTTACTTTGCTCTTCTTATTCTACAACATTAATATGAAAGCTTACATTATTGATTTTGGATCTTTCCTCTTTTCTGTCTTGTTTTCTAATTTAAATCCATATCTCTCACTGTAAACACTGCTTTAGCTGTTTATCACAGAATTTTATATGTTTTACTTTCATTTATATTCAGTTTAATATGTTTTCTAATCCACATTTGCTTGGGGATTTCCGTGTGATTTTTTTTCTATTGATTTCTAGTATAACTCTGTTGTGGTCAGATACATCTTTTGAATGATTACAGTTCTTTTAAATTAATCAGGACTTGTTTATGGCCCATGGTATTATATCTCTTAGTACACTTTTCATATACTTGAAGACAATTTGGATTCTACTGTCATTGGGTGTACATTTTATAAATGTCAATTGGGTAAATTTATTGATAATGTTGTTTAAGAATTATTTATACGTATAGATTGTCTGTCTGCTTGTTTTTTCAATCACTGAGAGAAGAGTGTTGAATTATCCAATTATAATTGTACATTTAGCTATTTTCCTTTTCAGTTCTGCCAGTTTTTGCCTCTTATATTTTGAAGTTCTGTTATTAGGTGCATACAAATTTATAGTTTCTATGCCCTCTTGATCAGTTGACTCCATTATCATTGTGACATGCTTCTTTTTGTCCTGATCACATTCCTTGTTTCGAAGTCTACCTTGTCTAATGTTAAAAACAGTATTCTTATGATTACTATCTTTGTGGTATATCTTTTTTGTCATTTCCTTATAATGTATCTATAACTTTACATTTTAAGTGGGTTTCTTGTAGATAGCATAAAGTTGGATCCTGCTCTTTATTTAAAGAAGTTCGTCAATCTCTGCATTTTAATTGGAGCATTTAAACTTTTATTTAATGTTATTATAGATATATTTCAGTTTAAATCTACCATATTTCTATTAATTTTCTATTTGTCTTTCCTCTTTTATTCTTTTTGTAACTTCTTTTATTTTAGTTGTGTATTTAAAAATATTTTGTTATTCTTCATTATTAGCTTATGTATTATAACCCTTTGATTTTTTTTTTTTATTTTTAAGATGGAGTCTCACTCTGTCGCCAGGCTAGAGTCCAGTGGCACAATCTCGACTCACTGCAAACTGCACCTCTCAGGTTCAAGTGATTCTCCTGCCTCAGCCTCCTGAGTAGCTGGGACTACAGGCATGCACCACCATGCACAGCTAATTTTTGTATTTTTAGTAGAGACGGGGTTTCATCATGTTAGCCAGAATGGTCTCAATCTCTTGACCTTGTGATCCACCCACCTTGGCCTCCCAAAGTGCTAGGATTACAGGCATGAGCCACTGCACTCGGCCGATTTACTTTTAAGAAGTTGTTCTAGGGCAGCTTTGCTCAATCTGAGTTTAAAGGCAGAATTAAACTAATACCCTAAGGCATCTATTGTATATACTGTATATAACTATTTTCTTTCTTATGTGCCCAATATGGAGTTATTTATTGACCATCCTTTGGAAAATAAATAAAACAGTTACTCACATAGTTTTCTGTGCCCAGTGGTCCACATGAGAGCCTAGGGTGATTACAGATGATCTAAGAAAGCTGGCAATGTGCTTATCATGTTTACCTTCAAATAACATTATACCGCTTCACACATAAGAACCCCAACCCACCTATACTTCTACCTGTCCTCTCCTCTCCTTTTAAAAGACTGTATGTTTTGCTTATATATATATGCAAGTATATATATACATTTAGTGTATACATAATAAATGCATGTTCTTTTTTTGCTTTAAATAGTAAATTTTGTTTTGAAGAAATTAAAAATCAGAAATAATTTTTTCTGTTTTCTCATATGTTTACAAATTTTCAAGCTCTTCATTCTTTTTTTGTGGACTCATTTTCATTGATTCTTTTCTTTTCTTTTTTAACGGAGCGTGTGTCTGTCCAAGCTGAGTTCGAACTTATTGCATCGCCTCCGGTTCCCACCATTCCTGCCTACTACAGGCGCCCGCCACCACGCCCGGCTAATTTTTTGTATTTTTAGTAGAGACAGGGTTTCACTGTGTTAGCCAGGATGGTCTCGATCTCCTGACCTCGTGATCCGCCCGCCTCGGCCTCCCAAAGTGCTGGGATTACAGGCTTTTCTTTCTGTTTGAAGAACTTTCTTTAACGTATCCTGTAGTGTATACCTACTGGCATTAAATTCTCCCAGCTTTTTTTTTCTGAATGTGTTTAGTTTGCTCTCATTTAAAAAATATATTTTCTAGGTATAAAATTCTAGATTGTCAGTTTTTTCTTCATCATTTTAAAGTCATGGCTCCACTGACTGCTGCACACATATTGGTGTCTCTGTAAGTAATGTATCTTATTTTTCTCTGGATGCTTTCAAGTATTTATGTTTATCATTACCCTTTGACAATTTAAATATGAAGTGTGTGATATACTTTTCTTGTGTTTATTCCACTTGAGTTTGCTGAAATTCTTGCAAGTAGGTTTATACTTTTCATTAAATTTATTAAAATTTTAGCTTTTGTAAAAGTATTTTTCCATTTTCCCTATCTTTCCTCTCCTCTGCAACTCCATACCTCTTAGACCTCTTAGTCTTATGCTTCAGGTCATTGAGTTTTTGTTTATTGTTTTCCTGTTTTTGCTTTCTCTGAACTCCATTTGGATATTTCTTTTTTGGATATGTTTTCAAATTTACTATTTTTTAAAAAAATTTTTTTATATATGCCTTTATTTTCCGTGATTACAAACACAACTGAATACAAATTTACTATTTTGAAATTTTCATTTCATAGTATCTAATCTGCTCTTAGTATCATTCAAAGAAATTGTTTTTCAAATATTGTCTTTTATTTTTATATATTTCATTTGATTATTTTCTACATTTAATTTCTCTCTCATGTGTAAATTTTCCTTAATATTAAGAAATAGTTATAATATCTGCTTTTACATTCTTATTTAAGCAGATATTATATTATGTTATATTATATTATTCTATCATTTCTGCCATTTCAGGGTTGGTTTTTATTGACTGATATTTTCCCTGGGTAACATATTTTCCAGTTTCTTTTCCATTCGTAATGATATTTTATCAGGTATAGGAAATTGTGAATGTTAACGTTGTTGAGTGTCTTGATTTTGTTTTGTTCTTTTAAATTATATTGATTATTTTTTCCCAGCTGTTGGTTGGTTAACTGCAGCTTAGTTTGATCCTTTTGAAGCTTTTAAAGACGTTTTAATAGAATGAGTCTCGAGTAGCCCTTTTTCTGGAGGTAGATTAGTCCTACTACTTGCACAGAACTTCTAGATCTTTACTGATTACTCCAAGTGGTCAATGAGGAATCTCTACTCCATCAGAACTCAAGTGTTTCCCATTTCTGTGTAGGCTCTAGGAATAGTTGAGCTGACAGCCACCTGATTATTCCGTGTTCAATTTTGTGTCATTTCACCCCACATAGGTATGTCTTAATATTCAGTGGATTCAAGAAGATTTCTGTAAATATTTCTGGAGCTCCCGCTTTTTCCTATAACTACCTCTTCTCTATAACTCTACTGCATATGTTCCAGTCTCTGGAGCCTGCTTGAAATCTGATCTTTGTGTCCTTGATTTGGTGAGGACTACTGGGATCTATTTTCCCTCTCTGATGTATAGAACGTGACTCTAGGCAGAAAGCCAGGGCAAGCATAAGGTTAACCTCATTTGCCTGCAGTCATAGTGATTGCAGTCCTGTATCATCTCTTTTTCTAGGTCTGAAAGTGTTTTTTTTGTATCTTTTCCCAGTTTTCTTTTTGTTTGCAGTGGGAGACTACTTGTGGGCTCATTGTTTCATAACTAGATGCAGAAGTCTCCCAATTTATTAATTTTTGATTGAAGATAAAACTTTTTATGACCAAAATATACCTATCTATTGTTTTAGGCACTATCTCCCTAATACCACTTGATGGATGACATTAATAATTGAAAGATTTACTGGTGAACATGCAATCAATGTGCAAGGAGATAGAGATTTTTTTTTAATTATTTTACTTTAAGTTCTGGGATACATGTGCCGAACGTGCAGGTTTGTTACATGAGTATACGTGTGCCATGGTGGTTTGCTGCACCCATCAACCCGTCATCTAGGTTTTTGTCCTAATGCTCTCCCTCTCTTGCCCCACCCCCATGACAGTCCCTGGTGTGTCATGTTCCCCTCCCTGTGTCCATGTGTTCTCATTGTTCAATTCCCACTTATGAGTGAGAATATGCGGTGTTTGGTTTTCTGTTCTTGTGTTAGTTTGTGAGAATGATGGCCTCCAGCTTCATCCATGTCCCTTCAAAGGACATGAACTCATTCATTGTATGACTGCATAGTATTCCATGGTGTATATGTGCCACATTTTCTTTATCCAGTCTATCACTGGTGGGCATTTGGGTTGGTTGCAAGTCTTTGCTATTGTAAATAGTGCTGCAATAAACATACGTGTGCATGTGTCTTTATAGCAGAATGATTTATAATCCTTTGGGTATATACTCAGTAAGGGGACTGCTTGGTCAAATGGTATTTCTAGTTCTAGATCCTTGAGGAATCACCACATTGTCTTCCACGTGGTTGAACTAACTTACACTCCCATCAACAGTCAATCAAAAGTATTGAGATAGAGATTCTTAAGTGTTTGCTTGGCTTGGCCTCAGGAAAGTCTTAACACTGGCAGTCTCCCAGATACACTCCTTCCTTCGAAGTCGCCCCACCTCAATTTAATGCGACTGCCTTTTCAGTGGATTGTTTCAGATATCTCGGAGTCATCCTTGACTTCTGATCTTGTCTTTGATGATACAATTGAAATTCTGTCAATTGTGTCATCAAAATAGCATCTTGTCCCATTTCCATTACCATCATGCTGGTGCCTGTTCTAGCTCCCTGTTTTCTCTGCAATTTTTCTTACAACCTGCACCCACACCTCTCCCCAGTTTAATGTTGGCAGAGTAGCTAAAATACTGCTTTAAAAATGTAAGTCATATATAGTAATGTTCTGTTCTAAACTTTAATAATTTTTTATCTTACCCAGAGTCAAAACCAGATTCCTTAGAATAGCCTACAAGGCCCTATACAAAGTAGCCTCAGTTAATTTCTCTTTTCCTGGTACTCATTGCATTCCAGGCATAGTAGTGCCCTTGATTTTTCTCAAACACACTAGGCATGATTCCACCTCAGGAATGTTTTCTGTGATTCCACCTCTTAGCATTACTCTTCTGTTTACTTTTTTATTTTTATTTTTTAGAGCCAGGGTCTTGTAGTTTCAAAGGTGACTTTAAATAAAACTTTGCTCATGTTAAGAGAATCAATGTGGATACCTGATGCAAAAATAAAAAAAAAAAACAGGTGCAGTGGTGTGCACCTGTAGTCCCAGCTACTAGGGAGCCTGAGGCAGGAGGTTCTCTTGAGCCCAGGAGTTTGAATTCAGGCTGAACAATATAGCAAGACCCTGCCTTGTCACCTATTTTTTGTCTTGCCTTGAATGTATTTTTTTTCTGTTTTAATCATTGTAATATCTCTGTTTCCAAAAACACCATTGGGCATATGGTGCACACTCCAGATATATTTGTTGGATAAGTGAATACTTGAAGTCAGATATCTTAATGACTAGTTACTTGTGCCTTCTAGACTCAGTATTTCTTTGCCCTTGGCAATGTTGTGCGAAATTCCAGATTCCTGATCTTGACTCCTTTTTTTTTTTTTCTCTAGACTTCACATAGGCCACCATGTTGCCATGTTTTCTTTTTTGCAGGCAGGTTACATAATACAGATGACTAGGCTGGAGCTTTCTTTTGTATTTAAACATATATTTCTGGCTTTGCACAGTGGTTATTTTGTCTGAACTTCGAAGTTCCCAAATAGACTCAAGGATCTATCTCTTGTAGTGGCTTATTTCTACTGGGAACTAATTTTGTCATTTGTGGTTTATTTCTGAAAGTTTCATTCTCAAATGGCAACATTAATTTAAATTCCAGGGTAACTCATTGTAGTCCCTAGGAACCACTTTGAAAGTGTTAAAAATGAGTTCAGTTCAGCTGAGAACATTTGAATTCATATAATCAGCGTTTATTCCCTGCCACCTCCTTATTATAAATGATGGTTAGGTGTATAGGCTAAACCACAAAAGCCTATTTTATTCACATGAAGCTGATCTGTAGTTCTAATACTATCATTGTACATACCTGATTTACAATCTTTTTTACGCAAGAAAATGTATCAAAGTTTTAAACAGCTGTGACAGCTATTTGGCTGCAAGTTCCAACACATTAATCTACAAACATTTTTAAAACATAGCTTGATGACAAGTTTACATCTACTTGGAAATATTTCATCATCTTGGATAAAATATGAGACTCGATGTTGATTTAATATTGTATACAGCAATTGGAAATTAGAAAGTGGTAAGTAGTCACATTTAGACTTAATTTTATAGTTTTTTCATCTATCTGTTATACAACATTTTGGTCCTTCTTTTCAGTCTATATACCATATTCTCCTCTTTTCTGTCTATATCTTCTGGTTAGTAAATCACATATTGAGACTGACTGTTTTAGCATTTAAAAGTTTAGCATTTTGTTAAACATAAAGACAGACAATTTACTGCTGAATGGCAAGGGACCATTCTGGTGGCCTTTGTTTTGTTTTAACAGGGTGGTTGAGAGAAAAAAAGATGCAGTTCAGCTCTGAACCATTCTGTCATAGACCATT
The DNA here is from genome assembly GCF_009828535.3 of Hylobates moloch. Classification (NCBI taxonomy): domain Eukaryota; kingdom Metazoa; phylum Chordata; class Mammalia; order Primates; family Hylobatidae; genus Hylobates; species Hylobates moloch. The sequence continues at coordinate 35,422,980 of NW_026652293.1, read as the reverse complement.
ATTAAGACAGATGGGAAGAGGGAGCCCTTTACTTCCATTTCAGAGATGTTTGCACTTGGAAGTATATGAATTCTTATGTTTTCTTTGGAGCCGTTTGAGCTTTATTATATAAAGTACACACTGGCATCCAATTATTCACCTTCAGATATTTGTGTGTTGCCCAAATATTCTAGCACAAATGCTAGAAGTGCCTAGCATTTCTCAAATTGACACCTATGGGTTCCCTGGATCTTTGAGAACTTATTTTTGGTTATCCATGAGTACAATAATAATGTTTAGATTTTCTATTTGATTATATAAAATAATTGATATAAGATATTCTAGATTATCTGGATGCCCCTTTTGCACTAGTTTACATTTACATTGGAACAAAGTAAAGGTCAATTGATATCACAAAAACTAATGCAGAGTTTAGTCTTAGTTTAAATTGAGAAAATAGGAGAATTGAACAAGCATAAGACTCTGGTACAAAGATGTAAAATACAAAAGAATATGCACCATGCCACATTTACCTTTTAGGTGAATGTGTTGAGTAATTAGGTAGATACCATCTTTGTATAAATTACAACATTTCTTTCTTCTGTTTTGCAAAGTTGTGAAAATATTTTCATTAATGATATTTTAAAATTTGGTATTCAGTTTTGTTGTAGAAAGATGTGGACTGTCATGTAAAATAAACGATTGGTCGTCAAAAGTGAGCTTGCTGTTAAAAAAGGAAAATAACAAAAATTAATTAATGGTCAATATATGCTCAAAACAACAATTATTAGACCAATGGTAATTGACATACAATGTACAAATACTGTAGATAAATACAGCTTTCCACTAGCATACTCATTGTTGGCAACTAACTTTTAGAAAAAACATTATATATCACATTAAATTAATGAAGTTAAATTAATTGCTTGTTGAGAAATTTCTCCACTCTTCTTATTTCCCTGTAGAGAAATACACATTAGAAAAACACCTCTGACATCTTGCCCCACCCCTCGTTTTTGCCCATGCAGGAGTAGTGAATTATGTGGTTGGAAGATGAAAACCACTGATCTATGTTTTTTGATTGGGTAGAGCTAATCTGGTGAAACACTGTAGGCATTATGAATTAAAACTCTCTCTCTTTTTTAAAAGTTTTCTTTAAGTTCTGGGATACATGTGCAGAACATGCAGGTTAGTTATGTAGGTATACATTTGCCATGGTGGTTTGCTGCACCTATCAACCTGTCATCTAGGTTTTAAACTCCACATGCATTAGCTATTTGTCCTAATACTCTCCCTCCCCTCACCCCTCACCCCTCACCCTCTGACAGCCCTGGTGTGTGTGATGTTCCCCTCCCTTTGTCCATGTATTCTCATTGTTCAACTCCCACTTGTGAGTGAGAACATGAAGTGTTTAGTTTTCTGTTCCTGTGTTAGTTTGCTGAGAATGATGGTTTCCAGCTTGATCATGCCCTTGCAAAGGACATGAACTCATCCTTTTTTATGGCTGCATCGTATTCCATGGTGTACATGTGCCACATTTTCTTTATCCAATCTATCACTGATGGGCATTTTGGTTGGTTCGAAGTCTTTGCTATTGTGAACAGTGCTGCCATAAACATACATGTGCATGTGTCTTTATAGTAGAATGATACATAATCCTTTGGGTATATACCCAGTAATGGGATTGCTGGGTCAAATGGTATTTCTAGCTCTAGATCCTTGAGGAATTGCCACACTGTCTTCCACAATGGTTGAACTAATTTACACTCCTTCCAACAATGTAAAAGCGTTCCTATTTCTCCACATCCTCTCCAGCACCTGTTGTTTCCTGACTTTTTAATGATCACTATTGTAACTGTGATCATTGTGGTTTTGATTTGCATTTCTCTAATGACCAGTGAAGATAAGCTCTTTTTCATATGTTTGTTGGCTGCAAAAATGTCTTCTTTTGAGAAGTGTCTATTCATATCCTTCACCCCCTTTTTGATGGGGACATTTGTTTTTTTTCTTGTAAATTTGTTTAAGTTCTTTGTAGATTCTGGATATTAGCCCTTTGTCAGATGGATAGATTGCAAAAATCTTCTCCCATTCTGTAGGTTCCCTGTTCAGTCTGATGATAGTTTCGTTTGCTGTGCAGAAGCGTTTTAGTTTAATTAGATCCCATTTGTCAATTTTGACTTTTGTTGCAATTGCTTTTGGTGTTTTAGTCTTGAAGTCTTTGCCCTTGCCTAGGTCCTGAATGGTATTGCCTAGGTTTTCTTCTACGGTTTTTATGGTTTGGGGTTTTACATTTAAATCTTTAATCCATCTTGAGTTAATTTTTGTATGAGGTGTAAGGAAGGGGTCCAGTTTCTCTCTTCTGCATACAGCTATTGAGTTTTCTCAGCATCATTTATTAAATAGAGAATCCTTTTCCCATTTCTTGTTTTTGCCAGGTTTGTTGAAGATCAGATGGCTGTAGATGTGTGGTGTTATTTCTGAGGTCTCCATTCTGTTCCACTGGTCTTTATATCTGTTTTGGTACCAGTACCATGCTGTTTTGGTTACTGTAGCCTTGTAGTTAGTTTGAAGTCAGGTAGTGTGATGCCTCCAGCTTTGTTCTTTTTGCTTAGGATTGTCTTAGCTATACAGGCTCTTTTTTGGTTCCATACAAAATTTAAAGTAGTTTTTTTTTCTAATTCTGCAATGAAGGTCAATGGTAGCTTGATGGGAATAGGATTCTATCTCTAAATTACTTTGGGCCATAAGGCCATTTTCGTGATATTGATTCCTCCTATCCATGAGAATGGAATATTTTTCCATTTGTTTATGTCCTCTTTTGTTTCCTGGAGCAGTGGTTTGTAGTTCTCCTTGAAGAGGTCCTTCACATCTCTTTTAAGTTGTATTCCTAGGTATTTGATTCTCTTTGTAGCAATTGTGAATGGGAGTTCACTCATGATTTGGCTCTCTGCTTGCCTGTTATTGGTGCATAAGAATGCTTATGATTTTTGCACATTGATTTTTGTATATTGAAATGTTTCTGATGTTGCTTATCAGCTTAAGGAGTATTTGGGCTGAAATGATGTGTTTTCTAAATATAGAATAATGTCATCTGCAAACAGAGACTGTTTGCCTACCTCCCTTCCTATTTGAATATGCTTTATTTCTTTCTCTTGCTTGATTGCCCTGCCCAGAATTTCCAATACTATATTGAATTGTAGTGGTGAGAGAGGGCATCCTTGTCTTATACCAGTTTTCAAAGGGAATGCTTCCATCTTTTGCCCATTCAGTATGATATTGGCTATGGGTCTGTCATAAATAGCTTTTATTATTTTGATATATGTTCCATCAATACCTAGTTTATAGAGAGTTTTTGGCATGAAAGGGTGTTGAATTTTATAGCAGGCCTTTTCTGCATCTATTGAGATAATAATATGGTTTTTGTTATTATTTCTATTTATGTGATGGATTACATTTATTGATTTGCATATGTTGAACCAGCCTTGCATCCTAGGGATGAAGCTGACTTAATTGTGGTGGACAAGCTTTTTGATGTGCTACTGGATTCGATTTGCCAGTATTTTACTGAGGATTTTTGCACCAATGTTCATCAGGGATATTGGCCCGAAATTTTCTTTTTTTGTTGCGTTTCTGCCAGGTTTTGTTATCAGAATGATGCTGGCCTCATAAAATGAGTTCGGGAGGAGTCCCTCTTTTTTTGTTGTTTGGAGTAGTTTCAGAAGGAATGGTACTAGCTCCTCTTTGTACCCTGGTAGCATTCAGCTGTGAATCCGTCTGGTCCTGGACCTTTTTTTGGTTGGTATGCCATTAATTACTGCCTCAATTTCAGAGCTTGTTATTGGTCTATTCAGGGATTCGGCTTCTTCCTGGTTTAATCTTGAGAGGGTGTATGTGTCCAGGAATTAATATATTTCTTCTATATTTTCTAGTTTATTTGCATAGAGGTGTTTATAGTATTCGTTGATGGTAGTTTGTATTTCTGTGGGATCAGTGGTGATACATCCTTCATCATTTTTTATTGTATCTATTTGATTCTTCTCTCTTTTCTTCTTTATTATTCTGTGTAGTGGTCTATCTATTTTGTTAATCTTTTCGAAAAACCAGCTCCTGGATTCATTGATTTTTCTGAAGGGTTTTTGTATCTCTGTCTCCTTCAGTTCTGTTTGCTCTTGCTTCTCTAGTTTTTTTAATTGTGATGATAGGATGTCAATTTTATATCTTTCCAGTTTTCTGATGTGAGCACATTTAGTGCTATAAATGTCCCTCTTAACACTGCTTTAGCTGTGTCTCAGAAGTTCTGGTATGTTGTCTCTTTGTTCTCATTGTTTTCAAATAACTTCTTTATTTCTGCCTTAATTTCATTATCTACCCAGTAGTCATTCAGGAGCAGGTTGTTCAGTTTCCATGTAGTTGTGCAGTTTTTTGTGAGTTTCTTAATGCTGAATTCTAATTTGATGGCACCGTGGTCTGAAAGACTGTATGTTATGATTTATGTTCTCTAGCATTTGCTGAGGAGTGCTTTACTTCCAATTATATGGTCAATTTTAGAGTAAGTGCGATGTGGTGCTGAGAAGAATATATATTCTGTTGATTTGGGATGGAGAGTTCTGTAGATGTCTATTAGATATGCTTGTTCCAGAGCTGAGTTCAAGTCCTGAATATGCTTGCTAATTTTCTGTCCTGTTGATCTGTGTAATATTGACAGTGGGGTGTTAAAGTCTCCCACTATTATTGTGTGGGAGTCTAAGTCTCTTTGTAGGTCTCTAAGAACTTGTTTTATGAATCTGGGTGCTCCTGTATTAGGTGGATACATATTTAGGATAGTTAGCTCTTTTTGTTGCATTGATCCCTTTACCATTACGTAATGCCTTTCTTTCTCTTTTTTGATCTTTGTCAGTTAAAGTCTCTTTTATCAGAGACTAGGATCGCAACCCCTGCTTTTTTGGCTTTCCATTTGCTTGGTAAATATATCTCCATCTCTTTATTTTGAGCCCATGTATGTCTTTGCCATGAAATGGGTCTCCTGAATGCAGCACACTGATGGGTCTTTATCCAGTTTGCCAGTCTGTGTCTTTTAATTGGGGCTTTTAGCCCATGTACATTTAAGATTAATATTGCTATGTGTGAATTTGAGCCCCATATTTCTTGGAGGCTTTGTTCATTCCTTTTCATTCTTTTTACTGTAATCTTGTCTTTATACCTTTTTTCAGTAAGTTGATCTTCAATCTCTGATATCCTTTCTTCTGCTTGATCAATTCAGGTATTGATACTTGTGTATGCTTCACGAAGTTCTTGTGCTGTGTTTTTCAGCTCCACTGAATCACTTATATTCTTCTCTAAACTGGTTATTCTAGTTAGTAGTTCCTGTAACCTTTTATCAAGGTTTGTAGCTTCCTTGCCTTAGGTTAGAACATGCTCCTTTAGCTCAGAGGAGTTTGTTATTACTCACCTTTTGAAGCCTAATTCTGTCAATTCTTCAATCTCATTCTCCATCCAGTTTTGTGCCCTTGCTGGAGAGGAGTTGCGATCATTTGGAGAAGAGGCATTCTGGTTTTTGGAATTTTCAGCATTTTTGCGCTGGTTTTTCCTCATCTTTGTGGATTTATCTACCTCTGATCTTTGAGGCTGAGGACCTTTGGATGGGTTTTTGTGCGGGGGTCCTTTATGTTGATGTTGATGTTGCTTTCTATTTATTAGTTTTTCTTCTAACAGTCAGGCCCCCTCTTCTGCAAGTCTGCTGCAATTTGCTGAAGCTCCACTCCAGACCCTGTTCACCTGGGTATTCCCAGTGGAGGCTGCAGAACAGTAAAGATTGCTGCCTGCTCCTTTCCCTGGAAGCTTCATCCTAGAGGGGCACCAGCCTGATGCCAGCTGGAACTCTCCTGTATAAAGTGTCTGTCGACCCCTGTTAGGAGGTCTCTCCCAGTTAGGAGGCACGGGGTTTTGGGATCCACTTTAGGAGGCAGTCAGTCCCTTAGCAGAGCTCGAACACCGTGCTGGGAGAATCCACCTCATCAGTATCAGCTGCTCTCCTCAGAGCCCGCAGGCAGGAACGTTTAAGTCCACTGAAGCTGCGCCCACAACCGCCCCTTCCCCCAGGTGCCATATCCCAGGGAGATGGGAGTTTTATCTATAAGCCCCTGTATGGGGTTGCTGCCTTTCCTTCAGAGATGCTCTGCCCAGTGAGGAGGAATCTAGAGAGGCAGTCTGACCACAGCTGCTTTGCCATGCTGTGGTGAGTTCCGCCTAGTCCAAACCTACCAGCCTCCTTAGCACTGTCAGGGGAAAACGGCCTACTCAAGCCTCAGTCATGGCCGATGTCCCCCCCACACCAAGCTCTATCGTCCCAGGTAGACTTCAGAGTGCTGTGCTGTTAGTGAGAATCTCAAGCCAGTGGTTCTTAGCTACATGGGCTCCGTGGGAGTGGGACTCACTGAGTGAGGCTACTTGGCTCCCTGGCTTCAGCCCCCTTTCCAAGGAAGTGAATTGCTCTGTCTTGCTGGGGTTCCAGGTGCCTCTGAGGGGTGGCGGGGAGGGGAGGGGAGGAACAAAACTCCTGCAGCTAGCTTGGTGTCTGCCCAAACAGCTACCCAGTTTTTTGCTTGAAATCCAGGGCCCTGGTGGTGTAGGCACATGAGGGAATCTCCTGATCTGCAGATTGCAAAAACTATCGGAAAAGCGTACTAGCTGGGCCCAGTAGCACAGTCCCTCACAGCTTCCTTTGGCTGAGGTAGGGAGGTCTCTGGCTGTTTGCATTTCCCAGGTGAGGCATGCCCCACTCTGCTTCTGTTCTTCTTCCGTGGGCTACACCCATTGCCTAAACAGTCCCAGTGAGATGAACTGGGTACCTCAGTTGGAAACGCAGAAATCACGCAGCTTCTTTGTTGGTCTCCCTGGGAGCTCAGACTGTAGCTGTTTTTATTCGGCCATCTTGCCAGATCTCCCTGAATTCAGTCCCTCTCTGATACAGTCTTTCGCTCTGTCTCCCTCTCTCCCTCCGTCCCAACTCCACCACCCCCACTCCTTGAAACTAGCACAAAGCTGTGATCCTGTGTGAATTGTAGCTGCTCTGTAGACCTAAACTTTCTATAAGTAGGCTGTCCCAAGATTTGGACTCGGACAGGTTATCCTCACACCAAGCCATGTTCTTCAACAGCTTTATCAGTATGAAAGATGATATTTTGCTCTCCACTTGTCTCTTTCATTTGATTAGTTCCAATGTTGGGAAAGGGAGGGGTTAATCATTATTGAGCCTCTAAAACTCCAACTTTTTTTTTTATTTTGTAAATTTGCCTTAGTTTTGTGGTTATATGGGCACTAGATGCAAATAATTGTATTTATTTTTATGTTACATAAATGTAAGTACAATTATAATGAAAATAATTTAAGCCAACACCAAAACCCCCGAACATGTTTTTCTTGTAATATGCATCCATATAACAAGTAAGTAGGAGAAAATTTGAGGCAGCAGAGTTGTCACTAACACACTCAAACTCAATCAAAATAAAGATTAAAGCAATTTCCCCAGAAACTTTTTTTAAAAAATAAAGTCAGCAACAACAACAATTTTAGAATATGGTAATGATGATAAGTGGTTTTTGAATTTCCCTGCATTCACCATAAAGAGTGAAAAAGAAACTTTTTTTTTTTGCTTTTAGACAATATGTATGACAAAACTAGCTGACAAAATATGAATCCTAAAATATTACTAGGTCACGTAAAGCTACCAACAGCAATAATACCTGCATCATAGCAACCTCTAGAAATGACTGCCCATTTCCTGGAAATACAACAGAGGAACATGTTATACCTCTCTATAGAAATGCAATCAGCATATTACAGTCAATGGGAAGAACCCTGCTGAAGAAATGGTATCTTTAACAGATAACTAAAAGAGTAAAAAAGGATTGATTAGAGAGACTTCTGGGGAATATTGGCATATTGAGCAGCTGCAATGTATGACTCATATTTGAATCTTGACTAAAATTATAAAAATTGTAAGAAAAGTTAGAAAACGTGAATATAACTGAGTGATTTATTAATCAAAACTTTTTTTGATGTGATAATGGCATTGTGGTGTTTTAAAAAAGAATTTCTAACTTTTAGAGGTGTTTAATGAAATATTTACATGTAAAATAATATGGTGCCTGGAAAGGAGGATATAAAATGAGATATAGATGGAATAAGACTGACAATAAGTAAATAATTATTGAAGCTGGATTATTGAAGTACATTGTAGTATTCTCTTTAGTGTGGAATATGTGTGAAATTTCCTATAATAAAAATTTTAAAAACCCCTTAGGAGCACAAAGGGACATTTGAATGAGACCATAAGGACCAAATGATGGACTATTAGACTTCAGAGAAAGTGTTTTCATAGTTCAAAGAAAAGGAAGGCCAAATAAGATTTTGAAATCCTAGGTATCTAGTAAAATTATTTCCAATTCTGTTCAAATATTAGGGGTCCCCAGCAATCTACAATAACAGGTAAGAGCAAAGTTATTTCTTTTAACTTTGGAATATATTTCCTTCTTACAGTTAAAAAGGCTTATCTGATAGATTGACAATTCCCCTAAACGTTTTTTGAACCACAGCTTTACAAACCATAGCTTTCTCTAGCAAACTACAATAGCAGGTAAGAGCAAAGTTATTTCTTTTAACTTTGGAATATATTTCCTTCTTACGGTTAAAAAGGCTTATCTGATAGATTGACAGTTTCCCTAAACATTTATCAAATCATAGCTTTACAGTGCATGTGGCTGAGAATGATTCACTTTATTCCTTTTGGGAGCTGGGGCATCTGAGCTCCTGAGCTAAGACTTCCAGCCTCTAGCTGTGTGCAGCCTTGTCTTTTTTTATCTTAATGAACTTCACAGATATTGTCATTTTTAAATCCCCGTTATGCCCTAAAAATGCATGGGAAGCACTAGACTATACTATAAATCTGACTTGTGATTCCCTCTACTTAGGAACTATTCTCTATGCTCTACATCATTGTTCAGAAGCTTAGTGTCTTTTCCCAAACAGAGATATACACTTCAGATAGAAGCAGGTGTCAATCTGTCAACTAACATGTATTTATTGATTTCCTAGACACAGTGGGGAGGGAAGATACATACTTTATCTTACCGTCAGTTCTCTCTAAAAATCCCTTTATTTCTCCACTGGCTCTGATATTACAAAGTCACTAGTGCACTCAGTCTACGGTCAGTTAATAAACATTTAATGAGCGGATAACAAATATCTGTCTAAGTGTTGGATTCTAGAGCTCAAGAGGTAAATATGTAAGACATGGTTCTTGCTATCCTTTTCTTAGTTCTCAGTCTCTTTGCTCTCATTGCTAACTTTGACACCAATGAACTCTACCTTGTAGAAACTTTATAATTCTTAAGTTACCAGATGGCTCCCTATGCTCTCTCTGCTCCAAGCTTATTGCATCATTCTAAAAATTCACTGATCGATGCTGCCTCTGATGAAATATAGGCATTTCTATCATCATCTCTCATTTATTTAACAGTATTGATACTACTACTATGTTCTGGGCTCAGGGAACCCAACCGTCCAGCAGGAGACAGAGATTGCTAAAGACTAGTGAAGTACAAGAAAGTACAATTAATTGAGAGAGTTCTGAAGGACACTGTCTGGTGCTAGGGAGGCACTTCATAGAGAATGTGAAAATTAGCTAGAGTTTCAAAGGATGACATACCGAGTTGAGTTGATGTTTTATTTCCACTGTTCCTCCTTCTTCCATATGGCTGTGATTAGCCATAGAGCATTCACCTATTTATTCATTCATTGAATAAATACTTATCAAGCACCAACTATGTGAGAGGGACTCTGCTAGGCAGATTCAGCAGGTGGATGGTCACCAAACTGGCAAAGGGACTGTATAGCAGGGGGCCCCCAACCCCTAGGCTGCAGACCAGTAGTGGCCTGTGGCCTGTTAGGAATTGGGCCATGTAGCCTCAGGTGAGCTGTGGCTGAGCCAGCAAGCATTACCGCCTGAACTCTGCCTCCTGTCAGATCAGAGGCGGCATTACGTTTTCATAGGAGTGCAAACCCTCTTGTTAACTGTGTATGTGGGGGATCTAGGGTTGCACGCTTTTTATGAGAATCTAACTAATGCCTGATGATCTGATGTGGAACAGTTTCATCCTGAAACCAGCTCCCTCCCACCCTGCCATCTGTGGAAAAATTGTCTTCCACAAAACTGGTCCCTGGTGCCAAAAAGGTTGGGGACCACTGCCCTATAGGGAATACAGATAATCTGGGTCAGTGACAGGGAGTCACTAATACAGGATCAGGCACTCATAGATCAAGTGAAGACAGAGGAATGGGAAATGTAGCCTGATTCTTGGAAGATATTGTATCCTCAGGAATTTGTGACAGTTGTATAATCAGACAATTTTGGAAGTGTAGCCATGTAATGCAGTTAAATCATTTTCTGTTTCAGATACAATCTATGCCATTTACATTAGTTCACATCTCAAATATGTTATCTTGAGCAAAGTTATCCATTCTGTGTCCTTGTTTCCATATTTGTAAAATGAAATAAAGGGTAGCTACCCTGTAAGTTCTTGAGGGATATTAAATATAATTTATATCATTCAAAAATTTTTGTTACCTGAAAGTGCTCAATAAATGCAATTATTTAAAGTTATGGGATTTTGAGCTAATATTGTTGTAGCATTTCCTGAAAGGATGAAACAGCAAGGTGTGTGTGTATGCATCAGTGTGTGTGTATTATAGACACAAGGTGTACAAGACTTTACAGACTGTCACAGAAAGAATTACTTTGTGAACTACTGATAGTAATTAATCATTATCGTGAATTTAAGTATTAGTTGTCAGTTCTCAGTGACAAGAATAGCATTCAGGAGGGTTAGAATTCCACTCCGTTTTTCTGAGAGGGAGGCTGGATGGTTTGTGTACATTTGTTAGTAGCTGAGCAAAATTCACCCCTTATAATCTGTGAGGTGATCTTTGTATTAGTCTATTTGCTTTAATTTTTACTGACCAGAGTGCTCGAAAAAGCTGCACTTATCACTTGGCTATACCGTGTTTTATTTTTTTAAATGGCACTTTTGTATCTTTTAGTAGGAAAGATGAAATTTCAGTTTATTTTGGTTTGTAACTTGTGACTTTTTTCATCGGCTAACAGAAATCCTCTCATAAGGCAATTATAGCCTTTAGTCGTTATTGCCATAACTTCGACTGCTTTCATTAGAGATGGTGAAAAATATGAGTGTGGTTGTGGAAAGGATTTGAGAACTAAGACAGCTCACGTATGTCATAAGATTAATTTTAGGCTAGGTATTTTTTCCATTCAATGCTCACTTACTTTCTCCATTTTTTTACAGTATCTTGCTAAGATTTAAAATATCCAAGAGATTTTCACCCAGAGAGTATTGTTTCCCAAGAGGGTTAGTTCTTATGCATTTATATTCTCCAAGCTGAATAAATTGCAGAGCTAGGCCAAGAAATGTGTAAAAGGTTTGCATAACCTAACCATGTCTCCAGAAATAACATATTCATTCTCTTAGATGTTATTTTTGTCTTTAAATCATGTCTGGATGCTCACAACAGCACTATTAAGCACAAAGTGTATCATTTCTCCAGTCTTTCATTAATCCCCCCTTTGCTTCCTTGCTACCAGCCAAAAAACAAACCAGGAAACAAACACACTAACTAAACCAAAATTTTAAAGAATAAGAAGGCCAAAAATTACTTTCTGCTTAAGATACATCAACATTATTAGAGGTTTTTTTGAGGTTTCATTGTAAAAATGAGATAAAAACAAACAAATTAATACCTTTCCATCTGTGTGCATTGATGGCACTCCTTAATAAAAAGTCTTTGTGACTAACAAGAAAATTAGCAAAAGAGTTATAATACAGTATTCATCTTTCAAATCACCAAGAACCAAAGTTTTTAGTGAGAAGAGGGTGACAACCTTTTTTCCCATGTGCATTGGATCCTTTAAGTAAATTATCAGCAGTACGACAAATACCTTATTACTATTATATGGGTGTGACTAAGCCTGTTCTTGTTTAATTTAGAGCTAAGCAGGCTAGATTATCAGAGAGTATAGTAATAGATAGCAACATGCTGTGACTTAGGTAGGTCCAGGTAATATTAATAGTAATTTTAATGGTCTAAAAGCTAGGTAGATAAGAATGAGAGTATCTGAGTCAAGAGAGTTAGACACCAAATTACAAGTGCCAAAATTAGAGGAAGAATCGGTAAGACTGAAGTCTAAGGGCAGCACTTCAGCCCCAGGGTATGATCAACATTGGAATCTTGGGCAGAATATTTAGATCCAGGGACAGGGGATGATGACAGGGACCTAGTTAACAGAACTGGAATTCAAGGTGGAGATTTGCTTCTAAGGACAAGATAGATACTTGTCTATTAAGGTGAGTCCTAGAGTCAGAACCCTTCAAATGATGGTTTAATTTGATCTATTTAAAGTATGCTTTAAATCTCTTCATGACTAAGGTCAGAATTGATCCAGGACCTTGGAGTGCTAGAGCAGGGCTTGCAAGTGAGAGTTAAGATGTAAACTTTTACCATTTATGCTTCATTCCCTAGTGACACATAGTTCCTTTTTCTCTAATCTGAACTAGTCTGTTAGTTTAACTGTTGACTTAACTTACAGCATGGATTAAAGATAGGAATTCTAGTATTAAACAGATGCCCTTACTAGCTTTGGGACACAGGTCAGCTTATTCAACTTCTCGAAGCCTCTGTTTCCTTATCTACAAAATGCAAATAAGAAAATTATTTCACAGCATTACTGTTAGCATTGATGTAAAACACTTGGCATAATGCCTGGCACATAGCTAATTAGAATTTGCACTTTATTTTTGTTTCTAACTAACTACCAGCTATAAAAAGAAGACTTCAGTTGCCTGAAGTGTTGATACTTAGGCACAAGTTGACACACAACTTTCCATCATCTGACCATGAATTGTGCAGGCTGCTCCTTCTGCCTCTTTCATTGTGTCTGTCTGCCTGGCTGACTTGTGTGACAGTCCCATAATAGTTACCAATAAAAATCGTGTAATAATGCTTGCCAAGAACTATAATACATGAAATTCCATCTCTAGATGTCTACTTAATATATTAATCAATTTCACCTAAGCTTTGAATGTGATTTTCAACTCTTGAATACAATATAATATGGAGTGCTTTTTTTGATGGATGTGATTCTTTTGTGAAAACTTAAGCATTGTACCAAGAATAAGATGTGAATGTGTTTTTTTAAAGAGTAGGTGAAGCTAAAAATTGTTATCTAATGGTTACTATTTTGGTTTCATGCATGATTTTATGGCAAAAACCTACACAAATTGTGTATAAGTTATTCAATTTCTTCCTTTGGGCTTTTCCCCAAATTTATGTGTGCAGATATAGCTATATTTCAGGAAACGTGAAGTTTTAAAAATTTTCTTCCTGACTGCTCACCAAATTACTTAGAATTTTTCCTGAAATCATTCTCAGAAAAGTGGTCACAAATTACTTAGAATTTTTCCTGAAATCATTCTCAGAAAAGTGGTCACATTTACGAGTGATAAAATTACATGTGCAATTTATTGAATAATTGTTAATAATTAATGACAAATAATGAACTGCAGTCAAGAGATGGATTCTGGCCTCAAATAATTTACAGTTCTTAAAATCATAAGTAGATACTTCTCAGTAGGATCCGTGTTTCAGTTGACACTGGGCTCACTCTGAGAACAGGAAGTAATCAGAGTACAGTAATGGTTTAATGCTATCTTACTTAGAACTTAGATCAAAGAGTTACGGCAGCTTTATAATCCTCAGCACTCAATGTATAGATTGCCAAAGTAAATCTCAGTTTGTTTAATGTCTAGTGAAGAAGAGGAAAAAGCAGCTATTAAGCCATCACAATTTTTAAAGGAGGACAGAATGACAGTGTTAATGGATGTGGAATTTTCTCTGTCTTCAGTCAGCATGCTTCATTGAATACTTACGGAATGAAAAGTACGTGGTGCAAACTACTGTATACTAAGCGTTGTAGTGGGATATAAAAAAAGTATAATAAAGGCATTTGTGTAGGACATTGCAGGTAAAGAAAATTCCTTCACATGTATCATCTCATGTGATAGTCACAACTTCCCTGTGAGGAAGGAATATAGAGGTTATCATTTTTTTCCCACTTTATTGATAAAATGACTGAGGATTTCGAGATTAATGATTTATTCAATGACCTGCAGAGCTGGCATCGGATCCACATCTTCATATACAAATAAATATTCATTCATTCAAACATGTTTATCTAGGGACTACTATGTGCAAAGCACTGTGCCAAGTACTGGTGCCATGCTAAAACAAAAAGCCCCTGCTTTTCCAGAGCTCATATTCCACACGGGGAGGTAAAACTATAACAATTTCAAGTAAAAAATGCTGGGCTGTGGAGGGATGGTGCAGATGTAAGTAAAGTGTACTGACAGTTCAGAAAAGGAAGTCCTTTTACTCCGGCAAGAAAGATAGGGATGTCTGCTAGATTTTGAAGTTGTGTGTAGTGGGAGTTCTTCAAAGGGAAGTTGAGACTGGCTCAAGCACAAGATAGAACTCAGGAAGTAAGATGAGTAGGGGCAGCAATGTAAACGTGACGGGAAAGAAAGGTTGGGGATTATGTCCCAAAGAGCCAGATACATTTGTTTGAACTTTCTGAGGTAGGGATCACTGAATATTTTTAGGTATCAGAATGATCACCAAAAAATAAGACCAAGATGGTAGAGTGTGATATGTAGATATAAAGTGTGAGATTGGAGACAAGAGCCAGTTTTTTAAGGACCAGTTGGTTTAAAGCATTTATCTTCTACAATTATGTTGTACAATGCAGTTATTACAATAATCATCACATACTTTCCTCAGTTACTTCTTTGAAATATATAAAAGACATTTAAAAATGTTTGGGAAATTAAGAATTTAATAAAAAGTAACTCTTTTAGTTGAGTATATAGAATGAACAATTCTCTGGTTACCAAGATCATTGTCTAAGACTAACATTTTATGGAAACGTGGAATTCTACATATATGTTTTAGGGCTTAAAATGATATTTCATAAATAGAGGTAGAGATTTTTAAAACAATTCTGATTATTTTCCTTATCTATAGTTTGTTCAAAGACATTATTTGAAAGATTTTTTTCTTCATATTGTACTCTCATCTTCATTCAATTGCTTTATTTATTTTCATGGACAGTCAAAGTATTTCAAAAATTGGTATAAGGTTGGGGGGGCAGAAGTTTTTTTAGAACTTAAAGAACAATGCAGATGAAAGGAGTTTTATTACATATCCTTAATCTTCATTTTTAGCCTGAATCACTTAATAATTACTTTATAATAATCAAATTATTTCATATTTTCTCACTACTCACCAATAGATTCATGGTATGCTTTTTATTATAAACATTTCTGTGTGTAATTTAATGCTTGTCAATACTTACAGAAATTCAATGAACTAAAACATTGTCCCTAGTAAGTTGTCAGTATCTGTTTTTCTGGACTGTAAAGTTTATAAATATGATAGCACACAATGGAGCAATACTTAATATTTTGTCAAATAGTTAAAACAAATATTATATATACATATACATATTACATGTGCATACATATGTGTATGAAGTTTTATTTTTAGATTAAATTTGTTAAATTAGAAAAATAAAATGGAAATATTATTGTATTTACTAGTAAATCTTTTTATATTGGTGTCAGTGTGTGTTTAAATTCTTCAGGGTTCTCATTAGTAAATTATTTAAATTATTGGTCGTCAGAGTTCCCCAAATATATGGTCTAACAGCTGTTGATTAATAAATTGTCATAATTTATGACACATTGTATGTATATAGAATTATTAATAACTGTTACTTATAATCATATAATATGAAATATTTCCATGGTTGGAAAATATAGCCTGAAAGTGTGTTTCTGTCCATTTTCAAATTAGGGGGATCATTCATAATTGCTACAAAAAAAAAAATATCTAGAAATACAACTTACAAGGGACGTGAAGGACCTCTTCAAGGAGAACTACAAACCACTGCTCAAGGAATTAAGAGAGGACACAAACAAATGGAAAAAGAGTCCATGCTCATGGATAGGATGAATCAATATCATGAAAATGGCCATACTGCCCAAAGTAATTTATAGATTGAATACAATCACGATCATGCTACCACTGACTTTTCTTCACAGAACTAGAAAAAACTATTTTAAATTTCATATGGAACCAAAAAAGAGCCTGTATAGCCATGACAATACTAAGCAAAAAGAACAGCTGGAGGCATCATGCTACCTAACTGCAAACTATACTACAAGGCTACAGTAACCAAAACAGCATGGTACTGGTACCAAAACAGATATATAGACCAATGGGACAGAACAGAGGACTCAGAAATAACACCACACATCTACAACCATCCCATCTTTGACAAACTTTGACACAAATAAGCAATGAGGAAATGATTCTCTATTTAATAAATGGTGCTGGGGGCCGGGCGCTGTGGCTCATGCCTGTAATCCCAGCACTTTGGGAGGCCGAGGCAGGAGGATCACGAGGTCAGGAGATCGAGACCATCCTGGCTAACACAGTGAAACCCCATCTCTACTAAATATACAAAGAATTAGCCGGGCGTGGTGGCGGGTGCCTGTAGTCCCAGCTACTCGGGAGGCGGAGGCAGGAGAATGGCGTGAAACTGGGAGGCAGAGTTTGCAGTGAGCCAAGATCGTGCCACTGTACCCCAGCCTGGGCGATAGAGCAAGACTCTGTCTAAAAAATAAATAAATAAATAAATAAATAGTGCTGGGAAAATTGACTAGTCATATGCAGAAAATAGAAACTGGACCCCTTCCTTACACCCTATACAAAAATTAACTCAAGATGGATTAAAGACTTAAATATAAAACCTAAAACCATAAAAACCCGGGAAGAAAACCTAGGTAATACCATTCAGGACATAGGCAATCTATTCATCTGAGAAAGGTCTAATATCCAGAATCTACAAGTAAAATAAACAAATTCACAAGAAAAAGAAAAACCAACCCAACAAAAAGTGGGCAAAGGATATGAACAGACATTTATCAGAAGAAGACATTTATGCAGCCAACAAACATATGAAAAAAGCTCATTATCATTGGTGATTAGATAAATGCAAATCAAAACCACAGTGAGATAACATCTCATGCCAGTTAGAATGGTAACCATTAAACAGTCAGGAAACAATAGATGCTGGAGAGGATGTGGAGAAATAGGAACACTTTTACATAGTTGAAGGGAGGGTAAATTTGTTCAACCATTATGGAAGACAGTGTGGTGATTCCTCAAGGATCTAGAACCAGAAATATCATTTGACCCAGCAATCCCATTACTGGGTATGTACCCAAAGGATTATATATCATTCTACTATAAAGACACATGCACACTTATGTTTATTGCAGCACTATTTACAACTGCAAATACTTGGAACCCACCCAAATCCCCATCAATGTTAGACTGGATAAAGAGAATGTGGCACATATACATCATGAAATATTATGCAGCCATAAAAAAGGATGAGTTCATGTCCTTTGCAGGGACGTGGATGAAGCTGGAAACTATCATCCTCAGCAAATTAACACAGGAACAGAAAACCAAACACTGCATGTTCTCTCATGAGTGAGAGTTGAACAATGAGAACACATGGACACAGGGAGGGGAACATCACACACCAGGTCCTGTTGGGGAGTCAGGGGAAAGGGGAGGGAGAGCATTAGGACAAATACCTAAGGCATGTGGGGCTTAAAACCTAGATGACAGGTTGATAGGTGCAGCAAACCACCATGGCACATGTATACCGATGTAACTAACCTGCCTGTTAAGCACATGTATCCCCAAAGTTAAATAAAAAAAATTATAAAGACAATATGAAAACTTTTGGAACATACTTAAATGATGAGGGTATTTTTTGAGAGTTATGATGTTCCAGGTATTATCTAAAGTCTTTACATAGTTATCTTGATGTCTACTTTATGCAAAATTTTATTCCCAGTTTAGAAATGAAGAAACTGAGACACAGAAAGGTCACACCCTGGTTTCTTCCCTCCTTTTACCCTCTAGACTCCCATTGGTGATTTTATTGGCTGAACTCAGGAGTTAGCTGTCAGGGGTGCCTGGGATATGCAGTAGTCAAAATTCTTCCTCCAAGGCCATAAAATACAAACCCGAAGTAGGGAAGGGCAAAGAGTCGGTCCCAGGGAAAACGGGCCCAGAACTAACACATAACTACTGTGTAGCAGGTGCAGGTATGTGCTATTTTTTTTCTGATAGTTATAAGATTTTATATGAAATTTTACTTGGTCATTTCTTTGTTTTAAAAATGTTAAGCTCCTGCTAAGTAACTGTGACTGAAATATATATATAAAATAAACAGACCAGTAGAAGAAGAGACTAGTTCATAAATAAATAACATATAAAACATAATTCTATAAAGTAAATATGTTTAAAATGTATTATAGAAAAATATGAGAAGAGATTTAATTTGGACTGGAGAAATCAGAAGTCTAGAAAAGCTAAGAAAAAGAATGTGACATGAGCTGGGTTTTGAAAGAAATAGGAAACTAGAACCCAGTTAGGTAGGCATTTAGGCACAGGCTAAACATAAATAAAAGCATGAAAACTACAACGGGAATTGTATGTCAGGCACAGTGACTTGCCTATATAGCTGTAGTAAAAGGAATATGGAAGAAAGTGGAAAGATAATTGTTCATTGCATAAGCTCAAAGTCATTTACACATTTGAACTGTATTCCTAACCAAACTTAAGGGCTGTTTGCTTCCCAGATTTCTGAAGATTGGTTGTATCCATCTTTCTCTTCTCATTGTTTGCACAGACCAGCATAGTGTTAATGCTGTTCTTGGTCTATGTATCATTCCTTCATCATATAAGGACCTTGGAATTACAAAGGAAAAATGCAGTTGGCTTGCCTTCCCCAAAACATCTGTATTTGCTGCTTCCCAAAACATTAATATGCATCATGGTTACTACAAGACTTGCAAAGGTGATGCTGATGTGTCTGTGTCTGGCTTGTTACTGTTTGTACCTTCATTTGCTAGATTTGAAGTCTGGCCAGGGAAATAATGTGGGCAATTGCTCAAGCTATGCTGCTTCAGCTTCCCTTTAATACCTGGTCAAGAGCAGTCTCCAGTGACGCTGGGTACTCTGAGCACCTCTGCTGCTTCATGACTGGCAAGGACTCAGAATTTAGGCAAGGGTGAGTCATACCAGGCCTGAGTGGCTGGCCATCAATGTAATGTAAATCTTTTAAAGTAGAAAAGTATTTCCATGCTTATGCTGGTCATACTGCTCACTCCTTCAGATCCATTCTCTGCTCTTCTCTCTGCTGTAGGAGGTTGATCTCTCTAGGACCTCTTGTTATGGTCTGAATGTGGGTGTCCCCACATCAACATTCACATGCTGTAATCCTAATCCTTAAGGTGATGGTATTAGGAGGTTGACCTTTGGGAGATGATTAGGTGATGAGGATGCAGCCCTCATGCATGTGATTAATGCCGTCATAAAAGTGACCCCAGAGGGACCCCTTGCCCCTTCCACTATATGAGTACATGGTGAAAAAGCACTGTTTGTGAATGAGGACGGGATCCCTCAGCAGACACCGGATCTACCAGTGCCTTGATCTTGGACGTGCCAGCCTCCAGAACAATGGGAAATAAATTTGTGTTGTTAATAAGCTACCCAGTCTGTGGTATTTTATTATAGCAACCTGAGCAGACAAAGACAGTGCTCCCTTGATCTTTGGACTGCATTTGATTTTTGCCTATGGGAAGCAGTAATAGAAGAAGTCAGGGAAGATGAAGAGTAATTGAGGTATTTATTACCTCTCTCCTTCCTAGGCCATAGTTTTTGCAGAGCCTATTTTCCTTTAATTACTCTGAGATAATGAGGCGACCCCCTCATTGCTGACTTCAGCTCTTGTCAGATTTCAGTAGCACTGTACCTTTCCTTGCCCTGCAGGCCTAGGGATGGTAACAACTCCTCATTGTGACTAGTCCTTGGGTGCTTCACCATTCCTTGTCAGTTTTCATAACCCTGCCTGTACCTCTATAAAATGTCCCTTCATTCAGTGCTCTTAAATTAAATCCTTTGAGTGCATTCTTTGTTTCTCTTCTGCATGCTAGGCTACACCACCCAGCCTCCCTTTTCAGGACAGGTGGATGGCTCAGCTGTCTCAGGAATTTCCCTTAGTCATTTTCCCTCACCAAAGTCCTGTTCACTTTCTGGGGCAGCCTGCATTCAGTGACTGATCATTGTGGAGGTATAAAAGGTCTTGTTTGCTTGGACCCTGGCTGGGGCAGCCATGGGGTTCATTGTGACTGTTGTTGAGGCTGCAGTTGGCACCAAAACCTAGCATCTCCCCTTGCCAGACCTGCTTCCTGTCCTCACTTCCACAGATGCAGATCCTGAGAGTACTCCCTAATAATTTTCTGGAATGCTTACCTCAGTTTCATAATCTACTTCCCAGAAAGAGCAATTTACAAACACCATTTCTTTAAAAGCATGTGTGCTGGCTAATTGTTATAAAGATTAATTGTCTTCTCTTGTCTATAATTGCCAATATGACCCACAGTGGGCATAGTTTTGCTTTTGTGCCTTCTCAGTTCCCTTTCCTGGGATCCTTTATGGTCTTATACTCTTATGCTCTTATGCTAATCTGTACTCTTAAAAAATTATCTAAACACACTAATTAAAGCAACCCTAAGTTACCAATTTATGCTTGCTAAATCAGCAAACATTTAAAAATATTGTAGCCTCCAGTATTGTTAAAGTTGGTATGGCACAGATACATTTATACAGTGCTAATGGCATTATAAACCAAAATAAGTCTTGAGAAAGATTGTATGACATTATATATCATTATGCTATTTGATCTAATAAGTGCTTTCCTGAGAATTTGTTCTTCAACAATTAAAAGGAAGAGCAAATCTACCTGTACAAGTTATCATCTGTTTTGAAAGAAAACACCACCACTCAATATCTGAAATAAAATACTGAATTTATTAATATTTTAAGCAAGGGAAAGCCTTGCTTGTGAGGTTCAGCCTTTCTGAGCAAAGCATGAAGCTGATTTTATATAGGGTTTTTGGCAGTGTGGAGTCCAGAAATTTGAAGTTCTTCTGAGATGTCACTGTTTAGTGATTGGCTGACCCTTAGTTGTAGGAGCATGGTTACCAGTGTGCATCTGTTGTGGACTTTAAAAATGCAATTACTAAACTGAAGCTGTTTCCAATTGGCTGACTTTCAGAATTCTGAGCTGTCACTGATTGACTAGATTTCAGAAACATGTTTATTGAAGTGAATTGTCATTGATTGATTACGTAAATTTAAACTCAGCTGGGTTGTTACTGATTATAATAGCTAGCAAATAACTAGTCTTCTCATAGAAGTGTAAGAACTTTTTTCTCAACAGCATATTCTCTAATATGAACCTAGATGTAATCTCAATGTCTAATATGCAAATGGTTAAGTAATTATGGTGAAGACATAATGGAATATTATGCAGTCAATAACCATTATTAATGTTGCATAGCTGCATAGTAAAAGATTTATAATGTAAGGTACATTTAAAAAAAGATTTTAAATAGAATTTTCTTGTTTATGGCAACTATTTGAAAAATATGTGTGTGTGTACAGGGATCAATTCATAGAATGATGAATAACTCTTAATGTTTTACATGTTTTTTTTTGTTTTTTTTTTTTTTTGAGACGGAGTCTCGCTCTGTCACCCAGGCTGGAGTGCAGTGGCGCAATCTCGGCTCACTGCAAGCTCCGCCTCCCGGGTTCACTCCATTCTCCTGCCTCAGCCTCTCCGAGTAGCTGGGACTACAGGCGCCCGCCACCACGCCCGGCTAATTTTTTTGTATTTTTAGTAGAGACGGGGTTTCACCGTGGTCTTGATCTCCTGACCTCATGATCCGCCCGCCTCGGCCTCCCAAAGTGCTGGGATTACAAGCGTGAGCCACCGCGCCCGGCCTACATGTTTTTATAATATGTATGCATGTGTGTGAACACAAACATGTTTTAAAATAAAGATTAAAAAAGCAATTTAATAATTCAACAGATAACAGGAAGGTTTGAATTTTAGTAGGAGATGTTGAAGACCAATATGCCTTTAAGACACAAATGAACTCATCTCATTGAGGCCATAAAAGTGGAAGAAACACTGAACTTGGAATTTATGTCTTCCAAACATTTGAGTCTTTCCTGCATCACATTATTATTTATCTGACCTTGGGCAAACCGTTTGTCCTTTGTGAGCTTCATTTGCCCACCTTTAAAATAGGACTAACAATCGTATGTTTCATAGGTTAAGAGAATTAGATGAGACTCCTTTATGAAAATGCTTTGTCTTGGAAATGCGGGCTCTTTTTTGGTTCCATATGAACTTTAAAGTAGTTTTTTCTAATTCTGTGAAGAAAGTCTTTGGTAGCTTGATGGGGATGGCATTGAATCTATAAATTACCTTGGGCAGTATGGCCATTTTCACGATATTGATTCTTCCTACCCATGAGCATGGAATGTTCTTCCATTTGTTTGTATCCTCTTTTATTTCGTTGAGCAGTGGTTTATAGTTCTCCTTGAAGAGGTCCTTCACATCCCTTGTAAGTTGGATTCCTAGGTATTTTATTGTCTTTGAAGCAATTGTGAATGGGAGTTCGCTCATGATTTGGCTCTCTGTTTGTCTGTTATTTGTGTATAAGAATGTTTGTGATTTTTGCACATTGATTTTGTATCCTGAGACTTTGCTGAAGTTGCTTATCAGCTTAAGAAGATTTTGGGCTGAGATGATGGGGTTTTCTAGATATGCAATCATGTCGTCTGCAAACAGGGACAATTTGACTTCCTCTTTTCCTAATTGAATACCCTTTATTTCTTTCTCCTGCCTGATTGCCCTGGCCAGAACTTCCAACACTATGTTGAATAGGAGTGGTGAGAGAGGGCATCCCTGTCTTGTGCTCGTTTTCAAAGGGAATGCTTCCAGTTTTTGCCCATTCAGTACGATATTGGCTGTGGGTGTGTCATAAATAGCTCCTATTATTTTGAGATACGTCCCATCAATACTTAATTTATTGAGAGTTTTTAGCATGAAGCGTTGTTGAATTTTGTCAAAGGCCTTTTCTGCATCTATTGAGATAATCATGTGGTTTTTGTCTTTGGTTCTGTTTATATGCTGGATTACATTTATTGATTTGCATATGTTGAACCAGCCTTGCATCCCAGGGATGAAGCCCACTTGATCATGGTGGATAAGCTTTTTGATGTGCTGCTGGATTGGGTTTGCCAGTATTTTATTGAGGATTTTTGCATCGATGTTCATCAGGGATATTGGTCTAAAATTCCTTTTTTTGTTGTGTCTCTGCCAGGCTTTGGCATCAGGATGATGCTGGCCTCATAAAATGAGTTAGGGAGGATTCCCTTTTTTTCTATTGATTGGAATAGTTTCAGAAGGAATGGTACCAGCTCCTCCTTGTTCCTCTGGTAGACTTAGGCTGTGAATCTGTCTGGTCCTGGACTTTTTTTGGTTGGTAAGCTATTAATTATTTCCTCAATTTCAGATCCTGTTATTGGTCTATTCAGGGATTCACGTTCTTCCTGGTTTAGTCCTGGGAGGGTGTATGTGTCCAGGAATCCTAAGCCAAAAGAACAAAGCTGGAGGCATCACGCTACCTGACTACAAACTATACTACAAGGCTACAGTAACTGAAACAGCATGGTACTGGTACCAAAACAGACATATAGACCAATGGAACAGAACAGAGCCTCAGAAATAATACCACACATCTACAACCATCTGATCTTTGACAAACCTGACAAAAACAAGAAATGGGGAAAGGATTCCCTGTTTAATAAATGGTGCTGGGAAAACTGGCTAGCCATATGTAGAAAGCTGAAAGTGGATCCCTTCCTTACACATTATACAAAAATTAATTCAAGATGGATTAAAGGCTTGAATGTTAGACCTAAAATCATGAAAACCCCAGAAGAAAACCTAGGCAATACCATTCAGGGCATAGGCATGGGTGAGGACTTCATGTCTAAAACACCAAAAGCAATGGCAACAAAGGCCAAAGTTGACAAATGGGATCTAATTAAACTAAGGAGCTTCTGCACAGCAAAAGGAACTACATCAGAGTGAACAGGCAACCTACAGAATGGGAGAAAATTTTTGCAATCTACTCATCTGACAAAGGGCTAATATCCAGAATCTACAAATAACTCAAATAAATTTACAAGAAAAAAACAAATAACCCCATCAAAAAGTGGGCGAAGGAGATGAATGGATACTTCTCAAAAGAGGACATTTATGTAGCCAACAGACACATGAAAAAATACTCATCATCACTGGCCATCAGAGAAATGCAAATCAAAACCACAATGAGATACCATCTCACACCAGTTAGAATGGTGATCATTAAAAAGTCAGGAAACAACAGGTGCTGGAGAGGATGTGGAGAAATAGGAACACTTTTACACTGTTGGTGGAACTGTAAACTAGCTCAACCATTGTGGAAGACAGTGTGGAGATTCCTCAAGGATCTAGAACTAGAAATACCATTTGACCCAGCCATCCCATTACTGAGTATATACCCAAAGGATTATAAATCATGCTGCTATAAAGACACATGCACACGTATGTTTATTGCGGCACTATTCGCAATAGCAAAGACTTGGAACCAACTGAAATGTCCATCAGTGATAGATTGGATTAAGAAAATGTGGCACATATACACCATGGAATACTATGCAGCCATAAAAAAGGATGAGTTCATGTCCTTTGCAGGGACATGGATGAAGCTGGAAACCATCATTCTCAGCAAACTATCGCAAGAACAAAAAACCAAACACCGCATATTCTCACTCATAGGTGGGAAGTGAACAATGAGAACACTTGGACACAGGTCAGGGAACATCACACACCGGGGCCTGTTGTGGGGTGGGGGAAGTGGGGAGGGAAAGCATTAGGAGATATACCTAATGTAAATGACGAGTTAATGGGTGCAGCACACCAACATGGCACATTTATACATATCTAACAAACCTGCACGTTGTGCACATGTACCCTAGAACTTAAAGTATAATAATAATAATAATAATAAAAATAGCATCCCTTGCTGTGTTAAGAATTCTGTAGATCTGTGCTGGCTAATAAGACAGACTGTAGGCATATGTGACTAGTGAGTACCTAAAATTCGGCCAGTTTGAATTGAGCTATGTGCTCTAAGTTGAAGATACATCCTGGATTTCAAAGAGTTAGTATGAAAAAAGGAACATAAAATAATAAAATATCTCATCATTTTTGAATATTAATTACATTTTGAAATGACATTTGTGTATATTTAGTTAAATAAAATATATTGTTAAAACAAAAAAAATAAACTGCTGAATCTATCAAAAAAAAGAAAATGCTTTGTAAACTAGAAAATATTATACAAACTATTATTTTTTCATCTTTCAATTTTCTAATTGTCATAATATTGGTATATATTTATGGGGTACATGTGGTATTTTGTTATATGCACTGACTGTAATGATCAAGTCAGAGTATTTGGAGTGTTTATCACCTTGAGTATGTATCATTTCTATGTATTAGGAACATTTCAAGTACTTTCTTCTAGCTGTTTTGAAATATACAATACAGTGTTGTTAACTATAGTCACCCTATTCTGCTATTGAACATTAGAACTTATTCCTTCTATCTAACTCTATGCCTGTACTCATAACAAACCTCTTTTTATCTCCTTACCCATCTACTTACACACCCTTCTCAGCCTCTGGTATCTATTATTCTACTGTCTACCTACATGAGACCAACTTTTGGTTCTTACATGAGTGAGAATATGTGATAGTTGTCTTTCTGTGCCTGGTATATTTCACTTAACATAATGACCTCCATTTCCATCCATGTTGCTGCAAATGACATTATTTCATTTTTATGGTTCAGTAGTGTTCTATCATGTACATATACCACATTTTCTGAATCCATTTGTTTATAGAAGCTTAGGTCGATTCCATTCTTTGCTACTGTGAACAATGCAGCAATAAACATGTAAGTGCAGCATCCCTTTTATACACTTATTTATTTTCCTTTGGATAAACACCTAGTAGTGGGATTGCTAAATTATATTTTTGTTGTATTTTCAGTTGAGAAATGTTCATACTGTTTTTCATAGAGGTTTACTAATTTACATTCCCACCAACAGTGTATAAGAGTTCACTTTTCTTCACATTCTCACCAGCATCTGCTATTTTTTTGGTTTTAATAGTCATTCAACTGGGTAAGATTATATCACATTGTGGCTTTGATGTACATTTCCCATTTTTCCCTCCCTCCTTCCCTCCCTCTCTCCCTCCCTCCTTTCCTTTCCCTTCCTTCCTTCCTTCCTTCCTTCCCTTCCTCCCTCCCTCCCTCTTTCTTTCTCCCTTTCTTTCTTTCTTTCTTTCTTTCTTTCTTTCTTTCTTTCTTTCTTCTTTCTTTCTTTCTTCTTTCTTTCTTTCTTTCTCTTTCTTTCTTCTTTCTTTCTTTCTTTCTTTCTTTCTTTCTTTCTTTCTTTCTTTCTTTCTTTCTTTCTTTCTTTCTTTCTTTCTTTCTTTCTTTCTTTCTTTCTTTCCTCTCTCTCTTTCCCTCCCTCCCTCCCTTCCTTCTTTCCTTTCTTCCTTTCTTTTTCTTTTTCTTCTTCTTTTTTTTTTTTTTTTACAGGGTCTCACTCTTTCACCCTGGCTGGAGTACAGTGGTGCAATCTTGGCTCACTGCAGCCTCTGCCTCCCAGGCTCCAGAGATCTTCCCACCTCAGCCTCCAGAGTAGCCAGGACTACAGGTGCCCACCAGCATATTTGGCTAATTTTTGTATTTTTTGAAGAGATGGGGTTTTGCCATGTTGCCCAGGCTAGTCTCAAACTCCTGATCTCAAGCAATCCACCTGCCTCGGCCTCCCAAAATGCTGGGATTACAGGCATGAGCCACCATGCCCAGCCCAGCACTTATTTTCATATACCTATTTGCCATTTGTCTGTCTTCTTTTGAGAAATGTCGATTTATGTGCTTGCCCACTTTTCAATGAGTTTTTTTAACTTGAGTTCCTTCTATATCTGGATATTAGTCTCTTATTAGATGAATAGTTTGCAAATAGTTTCTTCCATTCAACAGATTGTCTCTTCACTAGGTTGATTGTTACCTTTGCTGTGAAGATGCTTTTAAATTTACTGTAGTCTCATTTGTCTATTTTTGTTTTTGTTGCCCGTGCTTTTGAGGTCTTAGCCATAAAATCTTTTCTAGACCTATGTCCAGAAGTGTTTCTCCTTTGTTTTGTTCTAGCAGTTTTTATAGTTTCAGGTCTTATGTATAAGTCTTTAATCTACTCTGAGTTGATTTTAGTATTTGGTGAGAGTTAGGGGTCTAGTTTCATTCTTCTGCTATGGCTACCAATTTTCCTAGCACCATTTATTGAAGAGAATGTTCTTTCTCCAACATATGTTCTTGCTTCCTTTGTCAAAAATCCTTTGGTTGAAAATATGTGAATTTATTTCTGGGTTTGCTACTTTGTCCCATGGTATATGTGTTTGTTTTTATACAAAAACCGTGCTGTTTTGGTTATGACAGTCTTGTAATATATTTTGAAGTCAGGTAATGTGGTGCCTCCAGCTTTGTTTATTTTGCTTAGGATTGCTTTTGCAGTTCAGACTCTTCTTTGTTAACACATGAATTTTAGGATTTTTTTTCTATTTATGTGAAAAAATGGCATTGCTATTTTGATTGGAATTATATTGAATCTGCAAATTGCTTTGGACAGTATGGTTATTTTATTTTAATAATATTTATTCTTTTGATTCATGAGCAGGGGATGTCTTTCCATTTGTTTGTGTTATCCTCAATTTCTTTCATCAGTGTTTTGTAGTTTTCCTTGCAGAGTTCTTTCACTTCCTTGGTTAAATTTATTCCTAAGTATTTAATTTTATTTTTTAGCTGTTACAAATTGTGTTGCCTTCTTGATTTCTTTCTCAACTAGTTTATTATTAATGCATACAAACAATACTGATTTTTGTATATTGATATTATATTATGAAACTTTACTGAATTTATTAATTTATTAGATCTAAGTTTTTTTGTGGAGTCTTTAGATTTTTTTCTAGATATTGAATTACACCATCTGCAAAGCAGGGCAATTTGACGTCGTCATTTTCAATTTCATTCTCTTTCCTGATGGTTCTGGCTAGGACTTCCAACACTACGTTGAATAGGAGCAGTGAGAGTGGGCATCCTTGTCTTGTTCCAGTTTTTAGAGAGAAGACTTTCAGCTTTCCCAATTCAGTATGATGTTAGGTGTATCTTTGTGGTATATGGCCCTTATTTTGTTGAGGTATGTTTCTTCTATGCCTAATTTCATGAGGGTTTTTATCACGAAGGGATGTTGAATTCTATCACATGCCTTTTCTTTGTCTATTGACCTAATGAGATGGTTTTGATCCTTCATTCTTTTATGATGTATCACATTTATTGATTTGCATATATTGAATCATCTTTGCATTCCTGGGATAAATCCCACTTGATCATGGTGTATTATCTTTTTGATGTGCTGTTGGATCCAATTTACTAGTATTTTGTTGAGGATTTATGTTTCTCTGTTCCTCAAGAATATTGGCCTGTAGTGTTGTCGTTGTTTTCATGTTTTTGTCTAGCCTTATAGAATGAGTAATGGAGAATTTCAAACTATATTATTAAGGTGTCAGATTCAATATTTATACTATAGGTAACTCAAAGCTAATTGCTAAAAAAATAAATAAAATGAAGTCGTAATTTTTTGAAACATAAAATGCTTCATAATATGAAGTATGTTTGGAATTGAAGCCAAGGAAAATACATGCTGCTTCTCAAACTATTTGTCCTTTAATGAGGTGCCAAATAACTCAACATCTGTCTGAGAGTTGGTCATGGCATAAAGGCGGATAACTTTTCTAATATACGATGTGGCTGCTGCTTCATTGCGGAACCCTAGAACAGATGCACTGGCAATGTGGTCTACATTGTACCTTTGCTCACAAGCTTCCTTTGATTTGGAGTCATTGTGTTCAGTAGACATCTTGATGGAAAAACTACAATTTTGTTCCTATGGAATACATGACTATTGGTATAAACAGTAAATGTAATACACACTTCTTCCTATTGTGAGGCGTCCACTGGCTTCACAGTCCTACCAAAGGTTAAACATACCCCAAAACTGAATCATGCCAAGGCAAGCTCAATAATTTTAAAGTCCAGCTTTTAAAAACTTAAGCAGCTAAGTCACTAATGAAAAAATATCCTATCTGTACCACTGAGATGAGAAATTTGGAACTGCTGGAACTGCTAATCTTATAATTACTAGGAGAATTCTGCAATTTAAAGCTTGACAAATTTGTTTTTTTTCCCTACCTGGCAAAATCTAGCATTATCTTTGCCTATTTTAAAGTTTTAGGTTGATTATTTGACTTAAATGAAATTTAAGATAATTTGCCTTATATTGATTTGCATTTTCATGGAAAGACCATTTTTATTACATACCATTCATATGTGAGGGTATGTGTGGGTGGTTGAGCACATCAGGTTTCATGTTTATTTTAAATACAGTTAAAATCTAAACTGTTCTTTCCCTAGAAACTGGGGAATTCTGGAGATTAATCAGTGGATAAACAGACTTTATAGCAGATGAATATATCATTTGTTTCAGTTGAGCTTTTCTTACTGTGGTAACTTGAATATCCAGGTGAGTTTAATCAATTAACAACTAAACATTGTGACAGATTGAAGTATACATGTTCTTAATCTCAATGTACTTTCACTCTAGCTTTGGAGACAGAATAAACATATTAACCAATTAAAGAATACCTGTAGTCAGCTGCAATCAGAGTTGTAGGAGGGAGAGAGTCCCATGAAAGTAGTGGGGTTTAAGCTAGTGTCAAAGAATTTGGATACATGGAGGAGAGCAGACAAGCAAAAGAAAGAAGAGCATGCAGGCATCTAGAGGAGACAAAATATAGAATATTTACATATGTTTTGCAAGTGAAGTCTGCAGTTCTATATCCTCAGTTTGAAAACACACACATATACAGACACATACACAGACACAACTGCAGAATGAACAACAAAGGGACTGAGATGAAACAGCTGCTGTGGTAGTTAGAAGCATTGGTTCTGGGGTGAGACTGCCTAGATCTATGTTCCAACCTTTGTGATTCGTTCTGTGACTTTGAAGAACTCACCTACCTCTACTAAGCCTCAGTTGTTTCATAGGTGAAATGGGAATGACTATAATAGTACCAGATGGAAATGGGAAAATTGAAGGAGAAAAAGTAATTAGAACAGTGTCCAGTGTGTGATTAGATGTAAGTAAAACTTATTTGCCATTTGTGGAAATGTGTTCATAATTTTGTTACCTGTGGTGTATTGCTACAGGATCCTTGAGACCAGAACCTATCTTTTATTTTGAATTGATTAGTTAATTCAGCATTCAGATTTTGAACATTCATTTATAACAAGTGCTAAAGATGAGATAGGTTGTCTGATGACAGGCATCTGCTCTTTGTACATTTTATATGATTAATAGTTGTTGAAATAAGGGAAATAATTATCAGCAGTTGGAAGTATATATTGCCTTAAGGGTTACTTCTTTCTTTGGTAGTTCAACTAGTACTTTTTATAGCCCTTATAAAGTTATGGTATATTTTTTTATATAACTATACTGTATAAATCTTTAGGATCTCATTGGTGTATCATCTTGTGGATGTCTGTCCCAGTAAAGAACTTAGACTATCATATGTAGTCAAGCTCATTGTTACAAAACATGCTTTTCTTACTTTAATTACAGAAGTCTAAGTTTAATAAAAATGTTGAATAGATTCAATTCAATGTAGTGAATGTTAGTTATTTCATTTGTTTGATATTTCAGTGCTTTAATGGATTTAATACTAAAATGCTTTTTTATTTAATGAAAAGCATGGCAGAATTTTATTGCAGTGCAAGGTGCACTTTACCAATAGTACTTGACATCTATATAAATTGTGTTGGATTGAATGATTAGTATTAAACAGAACATATTATTTTTACTTCTTATTGGGAAAAATAAAATCAGTCTTTTAGAGGTCAAATAAGTGTTCTAGAAGTCACTAATAGAATTGGATACTGCCTGAGATGATCCATGATGTCAGGCCCCTGTGATCTGATAATCTCCTTTATACTTGTTCTTTTCTGAAATAAAGCTGATCCGTTAATCTCATGTGTTTTTAATTTAAATTCATCAACTTCTGCCTTGATGTAAGAGAAAATCTTATAATAGGAATTCCCCAAATTTTGCTTCCTTGCTTTTAGAAACCTAGCAAAGCCATAGATTACAGAATTCTAGAGCTGGAGAGAAGATATTCCCCTTATTTTATAATCCTCTAATTTTACTGGTGAGGAAACTGAGGCCTGCTGAGTTACCATACTTGCTTAAGACAATAGTCACAAAACCAAACTGAAGCTAATGTTTTCTGTTTTCAGGTCTCTATCTACAAACCAGAGACTCATAATATTGATAGTAACTAATTTAAGAGCACACAACTTAAATATTTTGACAGGGCTTACCACAAATGAGTCACTATTTTAATTGAGTGACCTTGTTTAAAAGCGTATCTGCATCTGTACCCACCCTAACCCCAGTCCTTGCTTCTGCCTAGGGATAATTGTCTACCTGTGCTATAGGTCTCTCTTCTTCCACTTCATCAGTTATCCTTTTACCATCAACCCCTCCCTGTATATCAGCTCTTTCTTCTAAAAAATAGACTTATTCAAGTAATCTCTTACCCACCCACCTCAATAAACAACAATAACCTTTTATTCATCTTCTGTTGCTTTTCTTCTTTGGGTATTACTCCCTTCTCTTTTTTTCTACAGAGATAAATTCCATTAAGAAATTATCTACATTTGCTACTTTCATTTTGTTAGCTCAAATTCACTACTCAGACAGTATTTTCACAAATTTTCATAAATTAAAAAAGTATCTGTTGAAAATAAATAAATAAATAAACATTACCATGAAAGTAAAGCTTGAAAATAAAATTCAATAGAATTCCTTCCTAAAGGAGGAAGAAATGAATTGATGGATGGTGATTGTGAAAGAGAAGTATCTAGGAGGCATTCTTTGGAAGGAGTATTCTTTCTGCATTGTTTTTTCCCCACCAGTCTTTGGACCTTTTAGGGGTTCATGGTTACTGTCTACTTAAATTGCTCACAAAGATAAACTCATAGTGGACTTATTTTTAGTTAAAAATGAACATTTCCTAAATTTATATTAAAATGCAAAGATCTTTGACTTGCTAAACAATTTTTAATAAGAAAATACAGAGTTGGTGAACAAAGGACGTGAGTAGACATTTCTCAAAGGAAGACATACAAACAGCCAACAAACATATGAAAAAATGCTCAACATCACTAATCATCAGCGAAATGCAAATTAAACCCACAATGAGATACGTTACTCCTGCAAGAAGTACACTTTACTCTTTACTTCTGCAAGAATCGCCATAATTAAAAAAGAAACAGATGTTGGCATGGATGTGGTGAAAGGGAATACTTTTATATTGCTCATGGGAATGTAAATTAGTGCAACCACTATGGAAAACAGTATGGAGATTCCTTAAAGAACTAAAAGTAAAACTACCATTCAATCCAGCAATCCCACTGCTGGATATCAATCTACCCAAAGGAAAAGTAATCATTGTATGAAACATGCACACATGTTTATAACAGGACAATTTGCAGTTGCAAAGATATGGAATCAACCTAAGTACCCACTGAACAATGACTGTTTAAAGAAAATGTGGTATATATGTGTATACCATGGAAGACTACCCATCCATAAGAGGGAATGAAATAATGTGTTTTGCAGCAACTTGGATGGATCTGGAGGCCATTATTCTAAGTGAAGTGACTCAGGAATGGAAGACCAAATATCGTATGTTCTCACTTATAAGTGGGAGCTAAGCTATGAGGACACAAAGGCATAAGAGTGATATGATGGACTTTGGGTACTTGCAGGGGAAGTTTGAGAGGGGGGTGCCAGATAAAAGACTATATATTGGGCACAGTGTACACTGCTTGGGTGATGGGTGCACTAAAATCTCAGAAATCACCACTAAAGAACTTATCCATGTAACCAAAAACTACCTGTACCCCAAACAACTGTTGAAATTTAAAAAAAAGAGAAAAACAGAGTTAGAGGATTTACACTAAGTGATTTTAAGACAATATTCTATTGGCATAAGGATAGACACTAAGATAGAGAGTCCAGAAATAATTCCATGCCTATACGAGCAAGTAATTTTCTAAGTAACTTAAAGAGGAAAAAGGTAGTATTTTCAACAATTAATGTTGGATGTTTTGACATATATATATGGGAAAATTAACTTGTATAATAACTCGTGCTATATAAAAAATTAACTCAAAATGAACATACACATCTGAAACTTAAATATATAATTTCTAGAAGGAAATATAGGAACATAATCTATGAAATGATGGGTTGATCAAAGATTTCTTAGAACACAAAATGTCAGACCACATAAAATTAATAAATTGGAAAATTCTAAACCTAAAAACTTTGCTGTTTAAAAGACATTGTGCAGAAAATAAAACGACATGTCTCAGCCTTGGAGGAAATGTTTACAAAACATTTATCTTGTAAATAAATTGTTTTCAAAATATAGAAACAACTCTTACAAACCAGTAGGGAGAAAAATCACCAAATAAAATTATGGGGGAAAAATTGAACATAATTTTGCAAAAGAAAATATATGAATGGAAGATAAACACATGAAAAGATGCTCAACATTGTTAGTTCTTAGAGAAATGTAAATCAAAAGCATCGTGAGATACTACTATACTCCCACTAGAGTGGGTAAAATGAACAAAAACAGGAACAAAAAACCTGGTAATAGTAAGTTTTGGCAAACGTGCAAAGTGTCTGGAAGTCTCATACACTGCTGCTGGGAATGCAAAGTAGTTTAGCCATGTTGATAATTAATTCGGTAGTTTCTTTTAAAGTTGAATATACATTTACCAAATGACTCAGAAATCGCAGTCTTAGCTACTTACCCAAGACAAATTGAAACATATGTCTTTAAAAATACTGTACTGTACTTGAATGTTGATTGCAACTTTATAAGGTGTGAGGGGATGGAATTTATCACAAACAGGCAAAATGATGGAAAAATTCTGTGTCTTAGTTTTAACAATGTTACAGAACTGTATACATTACTCAGCTTAAGGTAGGTGAGTTTCAGTACCATTTTTGCTTCAGGTATGCTGATAAAATGATACTTCAGGCTGGGTGTGGTGGCTCACACCTGTAATACCAGCACTTTGGGAGGCCGAAACAGGTGAATCACCTGAGGTCAGGAGTTCAAGATCAGCTTGGCCAACATGGTGATACCCCATCTCTACTGAAAATACAAAAATTAGCTGTGCGTGGTGGCAAGCGCCTGTAATCTCAGCTACTCAGGAGGCTGAGGCAGGAGAATCGCTTGAACCCGGGTTGCGCAGGTTGCAGTGAGCTGAGATGACGCCGCTGCACTCTAGCCTGTGTGACAGAGCGAGACACTGTCTCCAAAAAAAAAAAAAGACACTTCAACCACAGGATAAACATGGGGTCTACATGAACATCAACCGTGTTTCTCACCACACATAAACATTAATTTTATGTTCTGTCAAATAGTAAAAATATACTATTTACCTTCTTTAAATAAGTGGATGAATATCTTGTAAAAATTAGGATGGAGATCATTGCCTAATTTCCCATTAGGCATTAAAAATCATGACCAGATAATAATGAAACAGGAGAAGTTATAGATATAAATCCTGGAGAATGAAGGCAATTTTCTCTCTATTCAGTATTACTTAACACAGTATTAGATTTAATATGGTTTACAAATGATAATAATGACAGTTGTTTTATTGTCATCTGGGCAAAGATGAAAAAGAAAATAATAATAATAATAATACTTCAAATTATTTATAGTAATTCCCTAAGAAGTGAATAGGAAGATTTTCTGTAACCTTTGCATTCTATATTTGAAGGATGTTGGTATTTGTTTAAAAAATGATCTACATTCCATTTTTTATATATGCGTGTGTGTGTGTGTGTGTGTGTGTGTGTGTGTATTAGTCTGTTCTCACACTGCTAATAAAGACATACCTGAGACTGGATAATTTAAAAAAGAAAGAGGTTTAATTGACTCACAGTTTCACATGGATGGGGAGACCTCACAATCATGATGGAATGCAAATGAGGAGCAAAGTCACATTTTACATGGCAGCAGGCAAGAGAGCCTGTGTAAGGGAACTCCCCTTTATAAAGCTATCAGATCTCAGACTAATTCACTATCACTAGAATAGTGTCGGAAAGACCCACCCCCATGACTCAATTGCCTCCCACTGTGTCCCTCCCATGACATATGGGAATTATGGAGCTACAGTTCAACATGAGATTTGGGTGAGGACATGGCCAAACCATATCAGTGTGTATATTCACACACAGTCTGTATAATGACAGTCTGAGAAACAGAAGTAAGCCCAAAATCTTTCTGTGATCCAGGCAATGTTATTTAGCTTTATGATAAAAGAGAGAAATAGTTATTGGTTCCTATTCACTAACACTGAGGGAGAGTATTATAGACTACATTTGTGGCTGGATAGTAATTTGTCAGTATTTGTTGTTTGCTATAATCATTCATGATTATATATAGTCTGAAAGACTTGGGATAAATCCCATTTAAGAAATTATATTATTTCCTCATCTTATGATTCGTCCTTTTGTGATGATTGTAAGGTTTACCTTGTTAGATTCATCTTGATCTCCTGTCCAGATCCCTGGAGACCATGAAGCAGTTGTTATATTCTTTTGTAATAAGAAAATTTAGGCATAAATAGCTCAAAAGCAGAGTTATGTAAGGTATTGTTATTTCTATTGTGTTTTTTAAAAGGAAGTGAGGTTGAAAGAGGGCATTTTGTGGTGAAATGAGGAGCATAAGACTTACCTGAAATGGTGGGATTGTGATTCAGCAAAGTATTTAATAAGGACCTACTCACATGCAAGACCTTGCCAGGCATCACTCACTGTTTCATTTAATCCTCAAAATAACCCTGTCAGATATATAGGATGCATTATTTCTATTTTAATAAGTAAGAACACAGTTTCAGAAGGGTCAGATAAATTGCTGAATGTTCCACAGTTACTATGGACAGAATTAGAATTTCAACCCAGAGTTTGTCTGAATCCAGTTGCAGAGACCTTACCTGTACACAGATATGTAATGCATTGGCTTGAATTGAATAAAGTTTATATTGGAGGATCTTCAAATGCCTATCACTAATACTAGAAATATTAATGCTCCTATCTTCCTAAAGGCATGCAATAAAATTTCAACTTTTCTTTTAGATTTAGGGGTACATGTGCAGGCTTATTACCTGGGTAATACTGAGATTTGGAGTATGAATGGTTCCATCTCTCAGGCAATAGGTAGTTTTTCAGCCCTTGACCCCTTCGTTCTTTTCTCTCTCTAGTATTCCCCAGTGTGTATTTTTCCCAATGCTTAGCTCCCACTTGTAAGTGAGAGCATGTGTATTTGGTTTTCTATTCTTGTGTTAATCTGCTTAGGATAGTGGCCTCCAGCTGCACCCATGTTTTTGCAAAGGACATTATTTTGTTCTTTCTTATGACTGCATAGTATTCCATGCTGTACATATACCACATTTTCTTTATCCAATCTACCATTGATGGACACAGAGGTTGATTTCATGGCTTTGGTCTTGTGATTAATGCTATGATTAAAATATGAGTGCATGTGTCTTTTTGGGAGAATGATTTATTTTCCTTTGGGTATATGCCCAGTGATGGGATTGCTGGGTCAATTGGTAGTTCTGTTTTAAGTTCTTTGAGAAATGTCCAAACTGCTTTCCACAGTGGCTGAATTAATTTACATTCCCACCAACAGTGTATAAGCCTTCCCTTTTCTCTACAATCTTGCAATCATCTGTTACTTTTTGACTTTTAAGTAATAGCTATTCTGGCTGGTGTGAGATAGTATCTCATTGTGATTTTGATTTGCACATCTCTGATGATTAGTGATGTTGAGCATTTATTCATATGCCTTTTGGCCACTTATATGTCTTTTTTGAGAAGTGTCTCTTCATATCCTTTGCCCATTTTTAATGGGGCTGTTTTTTGCTTGTTGAATTGTTTAAGTTTCTAAAGATTCTGGATATTATACCTTTGTCAATGCATAGTTTGCAAATATTTTCTTCCATTTTGTGGGGTTTCTGTTTACTCTGTAGGTAGGTTTCTTTTCTCTGTGCAGAATTTCTTTAGTTTGATTAGGTCACACTTGTCAAATTTTGGTTTTATTGCAATTGTTTTTGAGGACTTAGTCATAAACTCTTTGCCAATGCTAATGTCAAGAAGGGTATTTCCCCACCATCGTTCTTCACAGCATTGGAAAAAACAATCCTAAAAATCATATGGAATCAAAAAAGAGGCTGCATCGCCAAAGCAAGACTAAGCAAAAATAACAAATCTGGAGGCACCACATTACCTGATTTCAAACTATACTATAAGGCCATAGTCACCAAAACAGCATGGTACTGGTATAAAAATAGGCACACAGGCCAATGGAACAGAATAGAGAACCCAGAAATAAACCAAAATAATTACAGACAACTGATCTCTGACAAAGCAAACAAAAACATAAAGTGGAGAAAGGACACCCTTTTCAAAAAAGGGTGCTGAGATATTGGCTACCCACATGTAGGAGAATGAAACTGGAACCTCATCTCTCACCTTATACAAAAATCAACTCAAGATGGATTAAGGACTTAAATCTAAGACCTAAAACTATAAAAATCTAGAATATAACATTGTAAAAACCCTTCTAGACATTGGCTTAGGCAAGGATTTTATGACCAATAACTCAAAAGCAAATGCAATAAAAACAAAGATAAGTACCTGGGACTTAATTAAACTAAAGAGCTTTTGCATGGCAAAAGGAACAGTCAGCAGAGTAAACAGAAAACCCACAGAGTGGGAGAAAACCTTCACAATCTATACATCTGTCAAAGGACTAATATCCAGAATCTACAGCAAACTCAAACAAATCAGCAAGAAAAAAACAAAAAAAAATCCCATCAAAAAGTGGGCTAAGGACATGAAGAGACAGTTCTCAAAAGAATATATACAATTGGCCAACAAACATATGAAAAAATGCTCAACGTCACTATTGATCAGGAAAATGCAAATTAAAACCACAGTGCGATACCACCTCACTCCTGCAAGAATGGCCATAATAAAAAAAATAAAAAATAAATGGTAGATGTTGGTGTTGACGCAGTGAAAGGGGAACACTCCTACACTGCTGGTGGGAATGTAAACTAGTACAACCACTATGGAAAACAGTGTAGAGATTCCTTAAAGAACTAAAAGTAGAACTACCATTTGCTCCAGCAATCCCACTACTGGGTATCTACCCAGAGGAAAAGAAGTCATTGTACAGAAAAGTTACTTGCACATGCATGTTTATAGCTGCACAGTTTGCAATTGCAGAAATGTGGAACCAACCTCAAAGCCCATCAATCAACTACTGGATAAAGAAATGTTACATATATATATATATATATGTAATGGAATACTACTCAGCCATAAAAAGGAATGAATTAATGGCATTTGCAGCGACCTGGACTAGATTGGAGACATTATTCTAAGTGAAGTAACTCAGGACTGGAAAACCAAACATGGTATGTTCTCACTCACAAGTGGGAGCTAAGCTATGAGGATGCAAAGGCATAAGAATGACACAATGGATTTGGGGACTCAGGGACAAAGGGTGGGAAGGGGGTGAGGGATAAAAGACTACAAATAGGGTGCAGTGTATACTGCTTGAGTTATGGGTGCACCAAAATCTCACAAATCACCACTAAAGAACTTACCCATGTAACCAAACACCACCTGTTCCCCCAATAACGTATGGAAATAAAAAAATAAAAAAGAAGGGTATTTCCTAGATTTTCTTCTAGGATTTTTATAATTTGAGGTTTAATATTTAAATCTTTAATCAATCTTGAGAAAATTTTTGTACGTGATGAAATGTAGGGGTCCAGTTTCATTCTTCTTTCTGTGGGTAGCCAGTTATGCCAGCACCACTTATTGAATAGGGGGTCCTTTACCATTGCTTATTTTTGTCAACTTTGTTGAAGATCAGATGGTTGTAGATGTGTGGCTTTATTTCTGGTTTCTCTATTCTGTTCCATTGGTATATGTGTCTGTTTTTGTTTGGGTACCATGTTGTTTTAGTTACTATAGCCTTATAGTATAGTTTGACGTCAGGAGCTATGATACCTCCAGCTTTGTTCTTCTTGTTTGGGATTGCTTTCACTATCCAGGCTCTTTTTTTTATTCCATATGAATTTTAGAATAGTTTTATTCTAATTCTGTGAAAAATGATGTTAGTTTGATAGGAATAGCACTGAATTTATAGATTGCTTTGGACATTATGGGCATTTTAATGATAGTGGTTTCTCAAATCTATGAGCATGGAATGTTTTTCCATTTGTTTGTGTCATCTATGATTTCTTTCAGCAATGTTTTAGAGTTCTCCTTCTAGAGATATTTCACCTCCTTGGTTAGATGTATTCCTAGGTATGTTACATTTTTGCATGACTATTGTGAATGAGATTACATTCTTGATTTGGCTCTCAGATTGAATGTTATTGGTGTTTAGAAATGCTACTAATTTGTGTACACTGATTTTGTATCCTGAAACTTTACTGAAGTCATTTATGAGTTCTAGGAGCTTTTTAGTGGGATCCTTAGGGTTTTCTCCATATATAATCATATTGTCAGCGAAGATAGACAATTTGACTTTTTTTCCTATTTGGATAACTTTTATTTCTTTCTTTTGCCTGATTGCTCTGGCTAGGACTTCCAGTACAATGTTGAATAAGAGTAGTGAGAGTGGGAATCCTTGTCTTTCTTCTGTTCTTAAGGGGAGTGCTTCCAGCTTTTGCCCATTCGGTATGATGTTGGCTGTGGGTTTTTCATACATGGCTCTTATTATTTTGAGGGTATGTTTCTTTGATGCCTAATATGTTGCGAGTTTTTTCATGAAGGGGTGTTGGATTTTATTTAAAGCTTTTCTGCATCATTGAAATGATTATATGGTTTTTCTTTTCAATTCTGTTTATGTGATGAATCACATTTATTGATTTGCATATTATGAATTAACCTTGCATCCCAGGAATAAAGCCTACTGGATCATGATGAATTAACTTTCTGATGTACTGCTGAATTCAGTTTGCTATATTTTGTTGAAGATTTTTGCATATATTTTAATTAGGGATATTTCTGTAGTTTTCTTTTATTGTTGTGCCTTGCCAGATTTTGGTATCAGGGTTATGTTGGTTTCATAGAATGAGTTAGGGAGAAGTGCTCTTCTTGTACATTTGGTAAAATTTGGCTGTGAGTCCATCTGGCCCAGGGCTTTTTTTGATTGGTAAGTTGTTTTACTATTACTGATTCAATTTCAAAACTTGATATTGGTCTATTCAGAGTTTCAATTTATTTCTGATTCAATTTTGAATTTGATATTGTTCTGTTTGAAGTTTCAATTTCTTTCTGATTCAATCTTGAGAGGTTGTGTGTTTCTTTGTTAATCTAGCTAGTGTTCTATTCATCTTGTTTATCTTTTCAAAGAAACAATTTTTGGTTTCGCTGATCCTTTGGATGGATTTGTGAGTCTCAGTTTCATTTAGTTCTGCTCTGATTTTAGTTATGTTTTTTCTTCTGATGGCTTTGGAATTAGTATGTTCTTATTTTTCTAGTCCCTCTAGGTGTCATGTTAGATCATTGATTTGAGATCTTTTTAACTTCTTGGTTTAGGCGTTTAGCGCTATAAACTTTTTTTTTTTTTTTTTGAGACGGAGTCTTGCTCTATCACCCAGGCTGGAGTGCAGTGGCGCGATCTCGGCTCACTGCAAGCTCCGCCTCCCGGGTTCACGCCATTCTCCTGCCTCAGCCTCTCCGAGTAGCTGGGACTACAGGCGCCCACCACCACGCCCGGCTAATTTTTTGGTATTTTTAGTAGAGACGGGGTTTCACCGTGGTCTCGATCTCCTGACCTCGTGATCCGCCCACCTCGGCCTCCCAAAGTGCTGGGATTACAAGCGTGAGCCACCGTGCCCGGCCTGCGCTATAAACTTTTAACATTGCGTCTGCTGCATCCCAGAGATTTTGTATGTGTCTCTATTTTCATTTATTTCAATAAATTTTTTTTTACTTCTGCCTTAATTTTTTTTATTTACCCAAAAGTTATTCAGGAGCAAGTTGTTTAATTTCCATGTCATTGTGTGGTTTTGAGAGATCTTCATGGTATTGATTTTTATTTTTATTCCAATGTGGACTGAGAGTATGGGTGGTATGATATTGATTTTCTTGAACTTACTGAGATTTAATTTATGGCTGAGTCTGTGGTTGATCTTAGAGTAGCATGCAATGTTTTAACACTTTCTTATATTGATTATGTGTTATTGCAGACATGTCAGAAATGTACACAACAAATAATTGTTTTGCCAATAGAAATGGAAGATTAGAAGGATCAAATGACTTAATGATTTCATAGTCACTAATTGAGCTCTTATTGGTAGTTAAGTATCAGTGATAAGTAGTTTTGTTTATGAATCAACTTCTTTCCTTCATCTTCCTGATAAAATTCCACTTATCTTACAAAAGCACAGTTCAGATTTACTTTCTTGACGAAACCTTCCCTGGTCCTCCTAGGCAGACTTACATAGCCTTCCTCTAAGTTATTGTCACACCTTGTAAAGCACCTCTGTGATATAACTGATTGTATCAGTTGTGCATTACGATTGTGATGATACTCTACTTAGATTCAACAGTCCTTGAGGACAGAAGTCACACTGTTTCATCTATGATTCCTCAATGCCTATACAGTACACAGCCCTCAGTAATGCTCAATAAATTGTTGTTGGATAAATGAATGAATAAATGCCCAAGTACCTGACTATATGAATTAATAAATAAAATTTTGGTGGGTGCAGAAGTATATTTTTTGGTTTTAGAATGCTTTCCAATATATAAATAAGCTTTTGCTAAAAAACAAACAAACAAACAAAAAAAAACAAAGCTAAACAAAACAACCCTTTAATTTAGAGTCTGCAGATACAGGCACTGTAGTGGAACAAACTGTAGACCAAAAGCCAAGTTATGCAACTAACTAGGTGAATGACAGGTCAACTTTTATAGATCTCTATATTTTATCTGTAAAATAAGGGAATCATGGTATGGCAAA
Organism: Hylobates moloch; assembly: GCF_009828535.3. NCBI lineage: Eukaryota > Metazoa > Chordata > Mammalia > Primates > Hylobatidae > Hylobates > Hylobates moloch. The sequence continues at coordinate 35,380,557 of NW_026652293.1, read as the reverse complement.
CATTATAAAGGTGGTATTTTAATAAGTAAAAATTGAAAATCACTGCTCTAAGACATTTTATGAAAGTGGGTATAATAGGCAGTACTGTAGTGGTTTTCAAGCTTTTCTTTTTAAGTGGCAGAACTTCTTGTCAAGTAAAATCTTACACAGAGTTCCAGAATGTAAAATAGTTAAAAATTGAGATGTTGTAGCTGCTAAGTCTCTTTGTCCTCTAATATTTGTTCCTTCTGGTCTCTCACTTCCTGCATATCAAATGTATTAGGTGCTTGTCAAATTTCATGGATGAGTCCATTCTTAGGGCAAAGCTTAATTTCTCATCTTTAAAAATAAATATAGCCTGGGCAATATGGTGAAACCCATGTCTACAAAATACGCACACACACGCACACACACACACACTAGCCAGGTGTGGGAGTGTGCACCTGTGGTCCCCGCTAATTTGAGAGGCTGATGTCAGAGAATCTCTTGAGCCCACCAGGTTGAGGCTGCAGTGAGCCATGTTCGTGCCTGGGCAATAGAGCAAGAGCCTGTCTCAAAATAATTTTTAAAAAATCTAAAAAAACCAAAAATAAATAAGGAAATGATAGTTTCTAAATATGAAGACACTTAAAGACCAATAAAAATGTATTTCTATGTTCCTTTATGTTCTGTCAAAACAATATTACGTGGCATTCTAGTATTACTACACGAGTTCCAGCCTTCTGCTTTTGAAATTGTTTCTGTTCACATGCTTGTTTTTCATATGTCCACATAGACCTGAATCCCCTGACATTTTAATAGATCTGGGACAGACAGGCCCAAATTGGATGTTGCTTCTAGGTAGGGAATCACTGGCAGACTTCATATCCAATTATATTTCAGTTAAGCCAGTAAATATTAGGCCATTAATTCATTTGAAGTCCTTGAAAGATTTCTCACATTTTTCTTATCTTCCACTTGTGAAGTCTGTAATGATGTAGTATTTATATTTCCAAGAAACGAATGCACAGAAATTTTGTGTGATTGCTTGCTTAAAACAAGAATGAACTATTGCCCTTTGTTGTTTCAGTGGTCTTCCCAAGAAAGGAAAAAAAGTTACTTGATGATGAGTGTCTGGGGTCTTTGAGTCTAAAAAGAAGACATAGACCAAATTCCTGTCTGTGTCCCATATACCCCACGAAACATGTTTGAACAGCACTGTACAGGTGGAAAATTTTTTAAAGTCTAGAGACATAGCACTTGTGAATGAATGTCAAGAGTCTTCTGTATTAACTTAAAAAAATTTTAGCATTGGATCGAAGCCTAATTTAGAAGAAAAAATACTTGGTGAATTCTTGTTGAAACATAAGATAAAACAGAGACAAATTATTATGCTTTTTAAGTTATGTTTTAGATATACAGTTTTATACACACAATCTACATTTTCCAATTTAATGTAAATTTCTATGAGATTACATAAAAGAGTAGCTGTTCATAGGCTCCATATGTTCTGCTAACTGCATATCTCTCTTTCTTGTTTCATCATTTAAAAAATCTTCCGATTCCTTTCTTGTTCTGAAATACCACTTTTATTCCCAATTATCCTGTTTCTTGGCCCTGACCCATCCTCATTTGCTGCTTGTTCTCTGATAAATAATGCTTATTTGCTGCTTCCAAGTGGCAGCAGAGGTAATCGTTGATTTCATGAGCTCTGCAAGCATAGTGCCTGGGTGTGAATCCTGTCTCTCTGCCTTTTCCTAGATTAGTGAGCTTAGATGAGTCATTCACCCTTTGTGGGTCTCAGAATTCTCCCCTGCAAAATGGAGATAAAAATAGTTGTGAGAATTACGTGAGATGATAGATTTAGGGACTATAGAATAGTGCCTGCCATAAAGCTATTCATATCTCTGTCAGAAGAGTAGGAATATGTATCCTGTCAATAAAGCTGATATTTGCAGTTTACCAGGCATTCTGATTCTATTTCCTGCCCCCTCCTATCTGCTGCTTTTGGATTATCACACTTTCAGGGAATCTAGCAAGAGGCCTCAAGCCTATCTAGTCTACTCATTCAAACATTTTCCAGCAAATATTTGTTGCTTGGCACAAGAGATATAGTGGTTGGCAGTATTCTCTATGAGCTTCTGGGAGGCATAAACCTATTCATTCATACAAACAAATACGTAATTGTGAAAAATACTGTGAATAGAAAAATAATGTGATAATACCTTCTTACAAGTAGGGGTAGTCCATAAAGGCTTTTCTGAACAAATGACATCAAAGCTGAGGGCTGAAGAATGGGTTAGCCAGGCAAAGTTGAAGACATGTTAATAGTGTAGGAAAAGTTCGGAGACAAGAAAGGCATGCTGGATACACTCTAAATCCAGTTGAACTAAAGCTAAATGAGTTACAGGGGAGAGTGCTGTGGCATAAGCATAAGGTGGGGAAGCAAGTGGAAGCAAAAATAGGAAGTTGAGGCTTAAAAGTCAAGCAAGGACCAGATCTGTAGGGACTTGTATGATTAATCTTCATATTAAGGGTTTTGCATTATCCTAAAAATTACAGAAAGCATGAAGCCGGGGATTAATATAAGGAATTTTGCATTTTTAAAAGATCACACTGGAGAATAGAGAGATGGGGAGTGGAAGGGCTTCTCTCTTTCTTCCTTAGTTACAGTACCTGGAAAAGGACAGTAGCCTCGTCAACGAAGCTTTCCTTGATAACATTTTGCCCACAGAGGTGGCCTTCATTCATTTTTTCACCTAATGAACCCATGATCTATTGCACTTCTCACACTGCACTGTGAACCTGACACAGGCTAAGGTGTTCAGTATTGTAGGATGAATAAGCATTGATTCTCCTCTCTTAAAATGAGACAGGGGCATTTTAAGGTCAAGGACTATATGTGTTCATCTTTGTATTATCCACGGCATCTAGCAAGTCCCTACCACATGTTGGGCTCTCAATCTTTTGTTGAGGTTGTTGTTGAGAAATCAGATGAAAAGAAGTGGTTTTTCATGATGGATGGAAATGGGGGTTTTGGATTATGGATGCTATTTAATTTTTTATACTCTCATTGAAAGTTGGTAATATTAATTGAGATCCTAGAGTGGCTGCTACTAAATAGCTTTGAGGGTAGCATTAGAAGACCTAAATTTAAGCATGGGCAGATACCCGGCAAATACTTACTAAATGAATTGAATGTGTTTCAGCCATACTTGCCTTTTACATCTGTTCGTAGATCTTCTGTGGTTTATTTTAGGAGATGGAAAAAATTCTCTAATCCATCCTAAACCTCCCCTAATGCCATCTTCACTTTGGCACAGTGATAACTCAGAGATGAAAACTCTCAGGTGTGGAGAGAGCTCGCAATACCAGGTTATTAATGATTTGAATACAGGGCTTTTTTTGTTCTTTTCCTTTTGTTTAAGATGAAACAAAAAATGGCTGAAAGTGATTTATATGCCTCTTTATGGTATTTTAAACTATAAGAGATTAATCAGTGGTTACTTTTTTTTAGACTAGGAAAAATAATTCAACTGTTTAAAACTTTCCCACTTAGTATTTACTGCAGAGAAATTCACTAACAAATTCATTAAGGCATTATTTACACAAGCAGAAACATGGGGTTAGTTTGTCACTTTCTCTCTGTTGTGTTATTGTTGAAAATTAGCATTCAGCTCAGCAAATTGAATATTAAGAATTCTTTCTTTTTTTGTCACCGTGTGTATTGATTTCAAATGCATGCCCTATTAGTAATTTACAAAGAACATATTTTATAGTAGAAATTGGTTTAAGTGGTTGTTCAGGAGACATGTTTTACTCAAAGCAGCATTTAGCCTGGCTACTTTGCCTTTTGATGACTATTTAAAAGGATGCCACTATGTCTTTGTTACTTATTGTTCTCTCAGGATAAGCTAATGGTTTAAGTTCATATTAATTCCTAGCACTTTTCAGTTTTTATCTCAAAAGTCATTGATATTTATTACTTAATTGGAAAAACTGATTCTTCTCTCCAAGCAATGTTTGTATCTAAATATTGAGAAACTTTACAAATAAAATGACCTTTCTTATTACATATACTTTTTTTCCTCAAATTGACTTGCTCTTTATTGTTTGCATCATACAACTTCAAAAATTTTGGGGAGGAAGCACATTTGCCTCTGTTTATCTCCGTCATATTAAAATCAGAAAGCAACAATAACTGAGTGCAATAGTCCTGAATTTCTGAAAGTGTGAAGAGAGCAGTAGATGCAAATTAAAGGGGAAAGTCTAATATTTTATGTATCAAATTCTGATATGTTTATCTAATTGTTGAGTCTTGAGAGTTTTTTTTTAAAATAATTTCTGGAATATTTTATTTAGATTTTTTATTATTATTATACTTTAGGTTTTAGGGTACATGTGCACAATGTGCAGGTTTGTTACATATGTATCCATGTGCCGTGTTGTTTTGCTGCACCCATTAACTCATCATTTAGCATTAGGTATATCTCCTAATGCTGTCCCTCCCCCCTCCCCCCAACCCACAACAGTCCCCAGAGTGTGATGTTCCCCTTCCTGTGTCCATGAGTTCTCATAGGTGGGAATTGAACAAGGAGAGTTGTTTTTTATAGTTTGTGTTTATTTCTGCTAGTTTTCTGGAATTTCATTAGTTTCATAAAGTTTATGGATGATTATACTCCAATCCCTTTATTTGACAATTGAGGAAACCGAAGTCCCAGAGCTAAGTGGATAGCTAGAGCTAGGTGGATGTCGGGGCTGGGAGTGGAGACAGCAGTTCAGGCTCTGCTTTATCCGGCATGTCTTCCTTCAGTTCATAGTACAGTATATGCTAGCACAAACCAGAAACCTTCTTTGTCTTGAACTAAACTTTGATGTTAGTTTTAAAAGTCAAGATCCCATGGTCTAGTTTTGAGGTTCTTAGACGTTTATACTTTATGAATTGATAAAATTTCCAGAGAATTAGGAGACTGACATAGAATTGCCAATTTTTAGTTTTCTCAGTTCAGAACATTAAGAGACAAAGCAAAAATACACCAATCCCTCATTATATTATTGTCATTTCATAAATGGACATTTTCTCATCTAAAAGGAGATGAGTAGGACTTTTCCTGTTAAGCTGGAAAGGGCAACTGTAACCCAAAACAGTGAACTAAAAGCCATCAAACTATTCCACGTTCTATAAGGATAGACATACACAAGTGTGGTCTGGTACCTCGCTCTGAGGCAGAGGCAGCCAGATGGGTTCTGATTCTAATCCTCATCCTGGCAACCTCTGAACTCTCATATACATAGACTCTAGGTGGGGAGAGGAGGTGTTGGAGAAGTGCGTTATTGGCCTACTGAAAATGAAGAACCATTTCTAGAGACAGAAGTGCCTTCAACAAAGGACAGGTTAACTTCTGTATCCCTTAGGCTCCAGTTAGGAAAACAAAAGGATTTAATACAAGCAATTTGTCAATTCTCCTGGAAGAATAAAGAGGGTCTCCTCTCTCCAAGTCTCTTCTAGTCTCCTACCAGTGATTTCCATTGTCAGCACCTAAAGGAAGCCACCTAGAAAGAGAATCTGTTAAATGTAGTTTGCAATGTAGTCTGCAATGTAGTTTGATTCACATAGCAGAATTTAGAATGATTGGCTTGGAGCTGAAAGACATTGGTAAATAACCGACAGTATCTCTTCTCTCCATTGATCACTTATGGAGAAGAATTTTGTGCTTTTTTTGAGAAGCAGAAAGAGAAGTGGAGAGATATAGCAGGGAACAGAGAAGAAATAGCAGCAAAGCAGCCTATACAGTTAGGTGTATCTGTACATTTAGTATACATACATTTAGTGTGTATATATTTAGTGTGACAAAGATGCTTAGGCTTATTCTGGATCAAGTGGACATTGCAGCTTGAGCCATCATGTCATTATTCCAATCAAGAGAGTAGAATATTGGGCAAGGGGACCTTACCAACAAGAGTTTCAATGTGTGCCAGTGGGGGTGGAACTGAAGTTACTTCTCCGCAGTGTGAAAGCTCCTACTGCCCTGTTACAGGAAGGGCCTCATCTCAACATCTGTCTTAAAGAAGGCATCAAAGTAAGTCTGATTTTACCAGAGAAGCAGAGACACTCAAAAAGATCTGCAATTAAATGCCTAGTTAAGTAAGAAGAATTGTCCCTCTTGTCATTAATTCTTCTACTCTGCCACAACATGGAAAGAGTTAGAACCTGAAGACAAAAGTAGAGAGGAAGAGTAAAAGAGTAGTACATTCTTTCTTCCCACTCCAAGTCCCAGACACTGGCCACTGAATTAAAACAGTTATAAGATGGGAGTTATGGAAGCAATCTGAACTGTTCTTAAGGAGGGGAGAATAGATTTGATATTGCATATGGAAAACAGTTATTGGAGAAAAATGAAGACTAGTTCATATCTGTGCTCTACTGAGTTCAGAATGTTCAATAAATCAGTTACATAAGAAATAGAATGAAAGCTTTTTGAACATCTTCTCCAAAATAAAAGATATTTTTTAAATTGGAAAAAAGTAGTATTTTAAACTCAAAATACTACTTTTGTTTTTCTCATTTCTGCATGGTTTTGTCTAGCATGTGTCCATGATACAGAATTTTAAAATAATTATCACTATTCATTGAAATCCCTTTTAGCCAGGTATCACTAGTACTGATAACTCTGACCTGTGAAAGGTGAAATTCACACTATTAACACAGAAGTCAGGGTCCTTTTCCTCAATTTAGCCTTTAAATATCTGTGGAGAAAGGGGAAAGAGGAAGAAGTGCAATTACATAAAGAATATTCTAGTCTGAATAAAACAGAACATTATGAAGGACTAATATAAATTTAAAAGCATCTTTTAAGTGGTGAAATATAAAACCACAGGGAAAACTATTAAACATATATCAGAAGTGGAATCTGTCATCACATTTATCACCTTAGAAATTTTTAGAAATACTTTGTTTTAATGAAGCATATGGTGTTTTGTTTATTCAGAAGCAAATTTTATAAGAGACAGTAATCTCAGATTAAGAGAACCTGATCTGTCCTCTCACTTACAACATTTGCCTTAAATATGAGGCATTTAAAAACTTTAGTATCTTTTAATATCACTCCTTTTTGTCCTTACACTCGCAGTGAGCATGGCTCCAGGAAACTGATCAACTTAACTTGTATTACCAACATCAGAAAAAAAAAAGATAGGAAAAGCATTTCACTTGGTTTCACCTTGAAAAGATATAAATAAGACCCAATCAGCGGTACAGTGATAGGTTAATAGTCTTGGTTTTAGAACAAGAATGTTCTGGTCTTAACCAGTAGAGTGCATGCCTTTGGGCGGGTTTCATTATGTTCCCAAGACATGATTCCCTCACTTGTCTTGATAATTGTGCCTAGCTCATTTGGTTGGTTGCTTTTATGACATAATTGAAATCACGTATGTAGAGTGCTTAAAAATGGCTCAAGGCAAATCCTCCATCTCTGTTAGCCTAAACAAAAGGCAGCAGAGGTTGCTGAAAAGAATCTCCATTGTCACCTGTGAGTGAGGACACAAAACTATTTTTGCCTTACAAAAACAAATTGAGATAATGCTTGCTAACCTTTTCTCAAAGTATCAAAACCAATCTGTATCTCCAAGTAGGTTCTACTCATTTATTCTTTGAATACTTATTTATTGAGACTTGCTTGTGTCAGTCACTGTGCTAGGAACTGAGGGGAGATATTTAACAATTACCTTCTGACTATTGTAAAGGTTTGGAAGCAAGTCTGTATTAGTCAGGATCCTAGTAGGAAACAGATTGTTCTCTTAAAGAGGATGAAAGAGAGTTTAATGGAGGTACTATTTACAAAGGGTATGGGCAGGGTTGAGGATAACCAAAAAGGGCTATGAAATACCAGGAGGCTAGCAACAATGGGAAGCTGCTTCCAGTTCTACAGCTAAATAGGGAGGCCTGCAGGATCTGTGACCTCAAGTAGAACATTTTAGCCATGGCTACACTACGGCCAGCAGAGAGGGACCCCTCTTTCCTCCTGCCCTCTGATCTTTTGCAACTGCCTCCATTGGCTGAACATACCCAGGAGCCAGAGGGCTAGACAGTACCTGAGAACCAGCCTCCCAGGGCACAGACCGGAATGGAGAAGGGCCAAGAGTGGGTCTGAAGGGGAAGATGAGGAATATCCAGAAAATAAGCAATCTCTATTTCTTGCTTTTTTTTTGTTTTATATAACATATGTTGACTTTTCTCCCTAAATATAAAATAATGTATTTTTATTGTAGAACATTTGGAAAACTGCCTTGTAACTTGTGGTCCTGCTTTTTCCGAGCCAGGACATGTGTCCGATTGAAGGCACATGAATTTATACAGTAAGTTATCATACTCAAAGGATCATAAAACAAATTTATTTCCATGGCTAAGACCTTACAAAAATACTCTTGCTTGTAAAAAGATCTACTGATGTTACCCTGGACCATTTTGTCTCTCTGACTGTTGTAAGCTTCCTCATCATGGCATCTTTCTACACGTATTGCAAACTTGGCATTCCTTTTTATATTTTTGAACATCATATTGTTCTACATTTTCTCCACTAAAGAAATCCAACTCACTTAGAAAACCTTCTAAAACCCTTATTCCATTATTATCATTCTTCCATTATCATCATTTCACATAGCATCTTTAATATTTTTATATGCTCACAACTTTACAGTTATAATCATTGAGTGTGTATAGTTTTATATCCTGCATTTAAAACACATTTAAATCTTGCTTTTCTTAAATTTAGGAGTCTGAACTTTTTTTCTGAGGTTTAACCCTAACTATAGAGGCCCTCAATATTGACTATAACCCTGATAAAATATCTCTTGTTACTTGTCCACTTTTGCTGGGTTTCAAGCAGCCTTTGAGTAAAAGTATTAAAATTCTGCCTACTGCTCTTTGGTCAGCATTAGAGGGGCATCGTAGTTCTAATCATTCTTTGGTGTATGCCGAGGAAATTCTTGTCCTTTGCATATTGAATCAAATACCTGAAAAGCCCGTGGGGTTCTCTCCCTAGAGCACTTTTATAAAGGCAAAGTTTCTCCCTTCCCCCATTCTCTTATCTACTTTGTCAGTTTCACTGCCAACTCCTGCATAATGTAGTCAAATTATGCGTTAGAAATTCAACCCTGGTTTCCTGGGTGATGGTACAATGCCACTACTTAGTATTCCTAGTCACATAGCTACAATTTCATCATGCTCTTAATCTATATATATCTTCATGCTAGAGAAGCAGACTTTTTTTAATAAGGCATGCATTAAGGGTTAAATGGACACAGTGAAAAGAATATATAGGAGTCCTTGAGCTCAGCAACAATACAGGATATTTTTGGTACTAAGACCTTGTGAAACCATCATATGGACTAATACTTCTTGGATTTTGTATTTTTTATAGTACATCTTTTTTCAGTTAAATTCTGCAAACACAGAATTCTTTGTATTGTCTTGTAGTCTGTTGTATGACAACTTTATATTTTAAAAATTTTATTTTAGATTTAGTGGGTACATGTGCAGGTTTGCTACATGGATATATTGAATAACGCTGAGGTTTGGGCTTCCAGTGAACCCATCACCCAAATAGTGAACACAGTGCCCAATAGATACTATTTCACCTTTTACCCCCCTCCCACTCCCTTCCCTTTGAGTCTTCATAAACCAGTGACTGTTTTGCCTTTGGTTTCCACAATCAGAGCGCACCCTTAAATTCTGGTAGTGTTATAGAGGTTCTTTTTTTCTACAGTGACCTCCAATGATCTACACAAAGCAGATGTCATGAACTACAGCATCTCTATCTCAAAATAGCTAGATTTGTGTGATTTAAACCAGGAAATTCAAACTCTAACTATCGGTTGCTAGAATTTTCTGTGATAAATAATTGCCTACTAGTTTATGCAGTAGACATATGAGAGATTTAAACTGGTGGTAAAAATTAAGATTAAGGTTTTTTTCTTTCATGTATATATATTTTGTATTGGTTTACTTTTCTTCACTTTTTTTGACAGTATAAAGCAGTCATATTGTTTAAATTCTAAACTCGTCATATTTTAGCTGTGTTACCTTGGCCAAATAATTTGCTCTCTCTGTTCCTTTGTTAGAAAAAATGACGAAAATAATCTAACAAACTGTTGCAAGCATCAAATAAAATATTTTATGGGAATATACTTTGTAAACTACAAAACATTTGTGTAAAATGCATATTATTTTTAGATTCTTCATGATCATTATTTGAGAGCCTAATTGTTACTCATTATTCTTACTGTCTTTTCCCAAATAGCTTTGTACCAATTTCTTGGATTTTTGTATTAATATTTTGTGACGCTCTTTTCTCAGCATATCAAACTTAATTGACTTGGTAAATTATGATGTTTGCTTCTACATGTACATTGTACATATTTCAAATGTTACTTTAGAGAGTATGCCACGTATTTTTCTTTAAGGATACAGAGCTGTTCTTTTTTGTGTGTTTTTTTCTCCTGTAGGTATTAAAACGTGTCAGCAAAGCTGCACTGAATAACAGACATCCTAAGAGGGGGTATTTTCCACCTCTATAATGAAGAAAAGCAGGAGTGTGATGACAGTGACGGCTGATGATGTAAGTTTCAAAAGGTCCCAATCATGTTTGGTCTGTTCAATAAAGAAGTCACTGGATAATTCTATTCAAAGGGCAGCTGGGGGCATTTAACACACCACTCAGTGACTAGGTGTTTCTATGACATGGGCACAGCCAGCACCTGGACCTGGCGTTCCGTGAGTTGGGCAGCAGGAACAATGCCCTCTTTGCATCTTGGAAATGGGCTGAGTTTCACTTTTATGGTTTTCAGTCACAGAAGCACCAATCTCTAGTCTATGCCCAGATCCTCGCTCTCAGATAATTCCTCTTTCCACACTGCTTGCATTATCAGTTCTCTGATAACTTTCTTCCACACTTTTAGCCGTGTACAGCTAACCCTTGAAAGTCACTTCCTGTGGTGGGGTTTTTGACAACTACTCCTAAGAAGCTTGTGATATACACATCCCCTAGGCCTTTGCTACTCAAGTGTGGTCCTTGGACCAGCAGTGTTAGCATTACCTGGGTGTTTATTGAGAATGCAGAATCTCAGGCCACACCTCAGACCTACAAATCAGACTATATTTTAATGGGATAGCAGAGTAAATAGGTATGTACTTTGTTTGAAAAGCCCCGATCTAAATCATCTGAAGAAATCTGTAAACTATCTTCTATAGCTTTGGATCTTGGTCCTTAATTATCTCTTTGCTTTCAATTGACCAGTCCTTCATTAGTGTGTCTTTAATTGTCTCATCTTTACCCAATTACTGTTTGTAATTGAACTAAAAATTATGTGCCGCTGATCAGATATGTGAAAGGAAAGAAGAGAGGGAAGAAGTAAAAACAATTTTCCTTGTTTTCTGTAATAACCCATCTTGTTAAGGCCCTATTTCACAGATGCTCACCCTGTGGGCCCTGTGGTCCCTTTGCCTCATACCATAGCAAATCCTTTGGCAGGAATGCTAGAACTAATTCTCAGCTTCCTTCTGTGTTCCTGTAGGACCCACAGTGCAGAGGGAGAGTTAGGTGTGCTATTTAGGTTCTTGCTTCCCAAATACACTCCTTTTCCATTGCCATTTCTATTTTTTGTGTCAAAGAACCTAGTTAATGTGTTCTGTTCTGTCACTTGTGGCAGCATTTACTTCCTCTTCTTCTTCGTTTTTTTTTTCTTCCTTCCTATCTCCTGAACCAGAAAGGCATTTCCTTAAGTTATAGTCTAAGTTCTCGGTACCAGCGTTGCTCAGGATACCTAAAAGAAAACTTCTAGAATTTAGAAAACGTTTTTCTTAAAAAAAAAAAAAAAGGCTTGTGATTGTCCCTTAATACTATTTGTATACTGTGTGCGCCAGTATTTTGTTTTTTGGAAGAATAAAACTGAGCAATGCATTCCATCTATAAAAGATGGACAAACCATTAGTTCTTTCTCATTGCATCCTTAGAATAATAATCCTGATCCTCCCTGAGGGAATGGTGGGCATAGTCAAAAGAAGAGGAAGGTTGCCTGCAAAAAACATGCAATGGATATGAACATTAACCCCACCGTATTGAATAAATATTACCTAGATTTACTCTGTCCACTATGGTAGCCACCAGCCACATGTGACTATTAAGTATTAGTCTAAATGGAAATGTGCTGTAAGCATGAAATACATCTTGGATTTTGAATATACAGTGCAATAAAAAGCATTCCATTAATAATTTTTGATAATATTACATGTTGCAATGGTTATATTTTGCATACGCAAGGCTAAGTAAAATATGTTATTAAACTAAATTTTACCTGTTTCTTTTTACTTTTTAAATGTATCTACTAGAAAATTTACCATTACACCTTTGATTCTCATTTGCGTTTCTAATCACAGAAATTATATATGCAAATATATTAGGAGATTTTTCAAAGCAGGGAAAATAGTAAGAGTGATAATAATTACTCCAACAAACTACTCTTGTAATTGATGGTGACTGCCTACAGTAAAATCAGTTTTCGAAGAAAAAATTACTTTTATTATTGTCTCATGGAGTATCATGATATTTAGCTTCAGTAGGGACCCTGACTGTCATTTGCTGCTTTCCATAATTTCAATTTCTGATTTCATAAGGCTTAAAAAATTATGTCCTGTGGTCCAAATTGAATGTGTACTGCAGCACAATAGGAGACCTTAAAAATACCTTATTCCATTTTCTCACTATGAGTTTAACCAAAAGAATTCAAAAAGTAGAGAATGCTTCAGAAATGAATGAAATAGACAAAACAAAAGACAAGTAACAACAGCAACAAAACCTTGACTACTTAAGCACCAGCATGTCTCATCTGGACATTTCAATGGTCCTAACTTGGTTGGTTTCAATATGGGGATATGACAAAGAGCTCAGTCCTTTGGTGTCCCCTCCCCCTCCTCTCTGTAAACTTCTACTTAGGTGCAGGATTTTACACTACCTTTTCCTTTGTGACAACCTTTTCAAATTTTATTGGCAAGAATACTGGCTTTTAAACAAAGTTATTCAGAAACAGAAGGATAATCCAAAACTGCATTGTTTCCTTAGGGATTTTTCATATTACCAGGCGAATTTTGGAAACCATGATACATTTTAAAAGTTGTGATTTCCAGAGGTAACATTCAAATTAATGTTCCTTTCCACAAAATCTTTGAAAATTTAGGAAAAGAAGTTCAAGATCACAAATCAGTAATTGAGAATTGACTAAATTAAATTTTATTTTGAGGTTTTTAGTAATTTTAGAGTAGTGGTGTATAAATTATGGGTATGAATTACAGAGTGTGAAGTAATTATGAATAAATCTGCGTGAGTTAATTAGTGTTTGTAAAACAATATTAAGTTTTCATCTTGAATTTAATTTCTGAAAAGCTATTCCATTATGTTCTTACTTTGTGGCAATGCATTTAATATTAACTGAGGTCTTCCGGAACAAATCTTTTTAACTTAAAGAATATTTCAAATTTGAAAATTTGAGCTTGTTCGCAAATGAGTGTGGGAAATATTTTGTGATAGGTGTGACTTTTTTATTTTTCAAATAACAAGTGCCAAATAGTACCCATTTAGGTCACTTACTACAATTAAACCTGGTTGGTAATAGTTCTTTTTTCTAAAGAAGAAAAATATCTAACAATCATATTAGGAGGCTAGGGTGGTTGGTGGTTTAGCTACATGATAGATATCCTTATTTCTGTTCTTTGCTATGGTGTTTCTTACATAAGAGATAAAATATATATTCAAGACTTTGCTTTCCAGATAACCAGTGCTTTCTTTACATGCATATTTGGAACTAGACTGATTTACCATTACGATTTCCTTTAGTTTGCTCTTAAATCTCTTCAGGAAGATTTTATGTATTTTGTCTCCTAAAGTAGTTTGTAAGTCTTTTAAAAAATAAACATATGTATTAGTTTTTCCCTTTACCCTCTAATTTACACACATAGACAAACGCACACATGCACACACACATACACACACACCATACAGTAAGTGCTAGACCTACAATGGATTTGATATAATAACTAGTTACTAAACAGTGAAACACTGATACATTCCAGAATGTTTCAAACTCTGCAAAATTTTAAATTGTTTTGTCTTCTTCCTGATACTGAACTATGGTTCTACTGAATTTCAAATAAATAGTATTTTAAAATTATAAGTCAAGCACAAGAAAATATAATGGTGTCCCATTTTCTGGTATGGAGGGTGGGGCTCCTGAAAATTGTCAAACCTGTTCTTGCCTAGATTTCTATCATCAAAATATAGTCTTGCGTGCATCAGATAGTATAAATCACTAGATTATATGTTCTATGAGAAAAGATATCATTCCTCTTTTTGCGATTGTTTCCTTCTTAAATAGCACAGTGCAAAATAATAATAGATGTGTGTCAAATGTTTGTTGAATTAACCCAGCTAGATCCTCAAACCTGAGTTAATTATCCTCATATGAACTAGGATAGGGGCTGTGGGGTGGAGCGGAGGGTAAAGAACTTTGTTTAAACTTTGGGAGGTCTAGTCTCAGGTTCTCCTAACTCGAGTCTGAAGAGCTAGTAGGAAATACCTGTCTTTAGGGTCACAGAGTAATTTTCAGGTAAGAGACTGTAGCCTGATTCTAGGACTTCCGTTATTCCCTGCTAGCTAAGTGTGGACGGTGAAAATTGTAACTTTTAAACCTTAAGTTGATATCAGTGACCATTGCAGGGCTATAACATTTTTTGTCTTTCAGCTGGTATGAATGGTACACCGGGCAGAGGCTCATTTGGGCCTCCCACTCCCAACAATCTCAGTACCCATTGTCACCAAAAGATATGGGAAGAATAAATAAGTTGTATCTTTGAGTATAGCACAATGTCTTTGTCTTCTCACAAAGTGTATGATTAATGTCAGCATTAGGGCATGTACTTGAACATGGCAGTTCAAGACTGAATAAAGTATACTTCTTTTTCTGAGTTCTTACACAATTTTACAAAAAAAATCTCCAATTGTAAGAAGACCTTTCATAAGAACATAACAGTCACCTCTAATTATCAACATTCAGCTGTTCTAAGATAGATAATATTTTTACTTTAAAACACTGAATGGCTGGGCGCAGTGGCTCATGCCTGTAATCCCAGCACTTTGGGAGGCCGGGATAGGCAGATCACCTGAGGTCAGGAGTTTGAGATCAGCCTGGCCAACATGGCGAAACCCTGTCTCTACTAAAAATACAAAAATTAGCCGGGTGTTGTGGTGTGTGCCTGTAGTCCTAGCTACTCGGGAAGCTGAGGCAGGAGAATCACTTAAACCCAGGAGAAAGAGGTTGCAGTGAGCTGAGATCACTCCAGCCTGGGTGACAGAGCGAGACTCCATCTCAAAAAATAAATAAGTACATAAAATAAAATACTAAATGAGAAGCTTCATATTTTCTCATAGTTTGTTCCCATAGTTGCAGAATGATAACATTGATTTCCAAAATATATTTTTAATTTTAGCAAATATCATTTTAGCAAATTATGAAAAATAATTAAAATAAGAAAGAAGGAGGCCTCCAATCCACATGCTACAACTAGTAAACATTATCTATATGCCTAAAAATCTCCAGGAATATGCAACTGATAAGTTTATTCTAAAAGCTGAGAATCAGCCTCTTCTATTGTTTTCTCTTTAAGCTTTTGACGTCAATGTTAGATTCTGATTGTGAGATAATCAGGACATCATAAGTGACAGCTTGATCATTTAGTTTCTTGTTTCACTCCATTTGACATTTGAATTTCATTTTCTTTCTCTTCTTTTTTTCTTTCCCTGTGGTTCCTCCAGAATGTTAAAGATTATTTTGAATGTAGCTTGAGTAAATCCTACAGTTCTTCCAGTAACACGCTTGGGATCGACCTCTGGAGAGGGAGAAGGTGTTGCTCAGGAAACTTACAGTTACCACCACTGTCTCAAAGACAGAGTGAAAGGGCAAGGACTCCTGAGGGAGATGGTATTTCCAGGCCGACCACACTGCCTTTGACAACGCTTCCAAGCATTGCTATTACAACTGTAAGCCAGGAGTGGTGAGTAGCCTCAAAATCAAATGTCAATTCTAAATTTTATTTTCCGATTTCTCCAAATACAATTTCATAGTATTAAAATGTGAGTTTTCTGTGAAATACCTAAGACGATTGACATTTTGAGAATTTGTTTCCTTTAGAATCAAAGATAAGGTAAAACAGTGGAGATATTTTCTAGTTCTTCAGAGTGGAAGGAACATGCTTCATTTAAAGCTACTGAGGAAGGAATGAGATACATTTACATTAATGTAAAGGGATAACAAAATTACTGCTTATGATCTAACTTTTTTTAAAAGAGCTATACAGTGTGCATCAGTATTTTTTGACTTAGAAAAGCAAATTACATGTTACTATATGTATATGATGTTCTTATTGCTGAACTCTACACTTATCCCTAGCTTCTATTTATTATCATCCCACTTAATTAATCTCAGTTTGTGATTATCTATAAAATAAAACATTTCATTGTAAATTGAAAGAGTAACAAAAATTGTGCTATCAGAGATGCTGGGACTGTTTTGCAAAGTCTATATTTGTGAAAGAGGCTATTTTAAACTAGTGTTGAAAAGTTAATCATATAATCTTACAATTGTGGTTATCGTGCCATTGCCATGACTGCTTCAAATATGTGCTTTATTATATATTTAATAATTAGTACATTCTCACTTTTTCTTTTCTGTTTTCCTACATCATTTAAAAATATTTTTCAAGAATGATTGGCTTACATATCATGGAGGTTTATCATGGAAGTGAAAAATATTTTCTGTTTGATATGATTTTAAATTAATAATGTGTTGCTTTTAAAATCGCTTTTTGTTTACATAATTTATCAAGGTGAAAGACTAAACATTAAATTATTGTACAACATTATTCTAGTAAGTCATTAAAAATCTATTATTTTTATGGTGTACCATGTACCTCTGCCACATGCTGAGCTCTCCAGGGCTGATGAGTAGCCCAGGATGTGCTCTTTGAATAATGATATATGGCATCTTGACATCCTGTAGTCAATGTTTACCTGACACACTGAGCATTAGATCATTGAAACTCCAGGTATCACAGTTAATAGCATCAAATACTTAATCAGACAATCTGTGTGATAGAGAATCATGCTAAAACATTTTAAAGAAAATGGGTTACAAATTTGAGAAGGACTGTCTTACATTTTCTGTTCAGCTGAATTAACATTATGTAAGAGTCATAGCCAATCATGGAGAATTAAAAGGGCACATAGGGCTCCCCTATAGGATACTCAATCACATGGCTTATGTGATTAGTCTTGATTATGCGTGTGTATAATTACGGATTTGGAGTCTTAAAGATTTCCAGATTTATTTTTCAGCAAGTTGGCAGTGATACAATTCTATCAGTTGTTAAAGTATTGCAATGCTTTCATACCATTTGGTAAATATATGCTTTCTTGAGCTCTCTGATTGCCCCTACTACTATCCCAGACTATTCTCCTGAAGCCTCCAGAATTTCTCACAATCTAAAAACAAAGAGGTAAAGACTGGCACAGAGGAATCTGGGTTTGGTGGGTGTTGGTGCTGTATCTGTTGTTAGATATTTTGAATAACACCCTGGATAAAATGTACAGTGCCTTGTCAAGTTTGAGTTCATTTAATTCAAAGACATTTTGGGAGTTGTAGAATTGTTCCTTCCTTCGAAATATCAAATCTAGACTCTGCCATTTGGGGCATGCTTGTTTATCTTCCTAGTTGAATGTTTTTATTTTTAAAGGAGGCCAATAATATTTACCTCATAGGCTATTGTGAGGATCAAATGAGGTAATCTATCTAAGGTATTTTGCTTAGTAAAATGCATATGGTAGGTAATCAGCAAATGTTGATTTTTGTCCTCTTGATCATTATCCAATAAAGATTTTTTGGAAATTAGAAACCATGTCTCAACTATCAGTAGCCTCATTCTTGGTGTCAATATTTTAAGTTGAAATGGAAAATTTAGCCATTATTCATGTTCAATAGTCAGTGAGCACCACATATTAGTAATTCATTTATAACATGTCTGTTTTATTTCAGTTAACAGGATGTTTTTTAAAGTATGAGAGTAGAGTATACAGATAACTCTAAATTTATTTTTAAATATAAGTAACTAAAAGCATTTCTGAACATCTCTTGAAAATCCAGCTTCCACTGGAATACTGATAGCTGAAGACTGGTGGAATTATTGGTGAAGGAATCTGATTAAAAATGATTTGACTAGAAGTGAGGAAACTGGGTTCAAATTATCATCAATGCCATCAACTTGATGAAAGTTCATAGAGATAAGGAGTACTGCCTAGTACTATGTGAGAGAAAGAATTATGCTTACCACTTAGAGTACCAAGAATATGGAATCAATTTCCATGCCAAGACCAGCAATGAGCAAATGTTTTCTGTAAAGGACTAGATAGTAAATATTTTAAGTTTTATGAGCTTTGCAGTCTCTGTCACAACTACTCATCCTTGCTGTTACATTGTGAAAGGAGCCATAGCCAATGTGTAAACGAATAAGTGTAGCTGTGTTCCAATAAAATTTTGTTTACAAAAACAGGCAGCAGGCTGGATTTGGCCTGCCAGAGTTTGCTGATCCCTTTCTGGACTAGTAAAGATCTCTAAGACATGATTCTAGGATTTGATCATTGCTTTTACAGTTATCAAGGACAAAAACTGACTTTGAGGTCATGGTTGATGTGCCAAATAAGTCATAAGTATGGGACTGTGTGTTCTAGATCAAGCCATCAAAGACAGTGAAATAATTTGAATCCGTTCTAATGAAAAGTATTGACTAATTTTATATAAAGTTTTATATAAAAACATTAACATGATTTTATGATATGTTTATTTGGAGAAAACGGGCCATCATTACGGAAAAAAGGCCTGGAATATAAGAATAGTGATTTTATTTATCATGGAGCAAGAAAGAGTTAGAAAGGACTCAAGCCCAGTTTTATTGGGTGACTTCCATTTTGTAGCCTTTCAGATGAGTTTCTATTATAATACAATCTCCAAAAGACACAAATGAACGAAAAATGGAGATGATAATACCTACACTTCAGAATCATGAGGAAAATTTTAAAAAAAGTTTTGCTATGCATGTAGCACAGTCACTTGTTCTTAATGGTCATTTTGATATTATTATTATTATTGTCATTTTTATTGTTACATTTAGACTGAGTAGCCAAAATTATGCATTTTCTATTATTGGAGGTTTTAGGGGAACTTTACCTCCTGAGTTCTTGGAACCAACTTGGAAATATGATGAAAGAGGAATTCAGATATGAACGCAAGATGTTATCTTTAATACTAATAAAGTTGATGTTGAAAAATATAATTTATGTCTGTGGGCAAGTGGCTTCCTAATATTGAAACCCATAATTGCATAGATGCTAGACCTGGGCAAGATCCCCTCACCTCTTATACACACATAAATAGAAGGCCTACCCCTACAAAACTTTTAGCATGGAGAATCTGTAGAAATCCTACTCGCCTGAGAAAGTAGAGGGAAGGATTGTACATGGCCAGTTCCTCCTTCTGAAAACACCAAGAAAGATTCAATTATTCATTCTCTCTGGGAAATAGCGAGTAAGGCAGCAGAAATTTCCCAATTTTTAAAATCTTTTCACCTTAACTTTAGGGGCACATCAGGGATGTACCTGTTCTTTAGAGGAAGATATCAGGAGTATACCAGTACTGACTTACTGCCATCCTTGTGAAGCTGTTCTCCCAATATCGACCACTGCCCTTTTGAGTATTCCCCCCACCCCCTAAAAAAAAAACTGAATTCAAAGTTTCCTGCTCTTGTAAACTGAAGTTCAAAGAAATGACGTTCTCAAATTTATCCTCCGTGTCTTCTTAATTTTCTCATTTTCTTGGCAGGACCTTGAAGCGTGGTTTAGAAGGAGGGTTTCCTAACCAGCTGCAGCCTGTCATCTGCCACTGTAAAAGCTGTAGTTTCTTCAGGCCCATAGAAATTGTATTAGTATAATACCAAGTCTCTGAGGGACTTCACTTTTTAAATAGTTACTGATCTATAGGTTATGCAATGCTGCATGAGCAAACTCAGATAATAAGCCAATTCTGGGCCTTGAACATCTATAGTTAATCTATAACTTTAATCTTCTTACATGAGGATCTTAGAACACTCTACTCTTTCAAGCCCTTCCCTGTTTACAGTTTGTTTTTGTGTATTTTAGTTATTTCTCTCTCTCTGTATATCTTACCGCACAATACATTAGCATTATTTTTGGCATTCACCGTTTGATTTGGATTTTCCCAGATATTTACCAATGTTTTTGGTTTTAATTCCTCCTCATATCTTAGACCCTCTGCTGGAATTACTTGCCTTTTTTCCTGAAGTAAATTCTTCAGAATTTATTTTGGTTTGTCTGAAAATGTCTTGTCTTTATTTCAACACTTTGAAACTATTTTTCCCTGCTTTTTGTCTTCTGTTGTTACTATTAGGAAATCAGCTTCACTCTGATTGTCTTTCTTATAGATAATCTGTCAATTTTTTTTTTTTTTTGTCTCTGGATTTGGGCAGTTGAACTTTGATGTGCTTAAGGATGGATTTCCTTTCATTTATCTTATTTGGGATTTCCCGGACTTTTTGAATATGTAAATTTATATCTTCCTCATCAGATTTGGAATATTCTTTCATTACCTCTTCAAATATTTTCTCTGCCAATCTTTCTCCTCTGCTTTTGGATTTCTGATTAAATCTATTTTTTGAACTTCTTTGTCTTCCATTTCTCTTAATTTATTCCACATTTTTTTCTCATTTTGTCTTTCTGGGCTGCATTCTGATAATTGTTTCTAATCTGCCTTTCAGTTTGCTAAATTTTTTCAAACTATGTCTCATTTGTTATTAAACCTATTATATTGTTTTTTTATTTTGATTTTTGTATTTTTAAATTTTAAAGTGTTTATTCATGTATTTAAAAATACACTAGATAATGTTATGTGGTTTTCTATTCCCTGCTATCTATTACTGCATAACAAATAATCCCAACATTTACTGACTTAAAATAACATTTTTATCTCAGAGTTTCTATGAATCAGGAATCCAGCTGTGGCTTAGCTGTGTGCCTCTGACTCAGAGTCTCTCACAAGACTGGAATCAAGTAATTGGCCAGTACTGTAGTCATGCATATGGGTGGAAAGCTGGGCAGATCTGCTTCCAACCTCACCAACATGGTTGTTGACAGGCTCAATTTCTGGCTGTGGCTGACTAGAAATACCAGTTCCTTGCCATGTGGGTCTCATAGACCCATGCGAAGGCTATTTATAACATGTCAGTTTGGTTTCTCCAGAGCAAGTGTTTTGAGAAAGAGAGACCAATAGAGACGGAGCAAGACAGAGGTCAAAGTATTTTTACAACTTAATCTTGGAAGTGACATCCCATCACTTTTATATATTCTGTTCATTAGGTCTTACACATGCACAGGGGAGGGGATTCTGCAAATGAAAAAACAAGGAGGTGGAGATCATTGGAGATCAGTTTAGAGGCTGTATGTTGCACTGCAGATATTTTCAAGCTTTTAGAGAGCAAGAATAGTTATTTTACCCTTTTGCTCATTTTAGTATCTAAAGTTTTCAGTGAGTCTGTTTTCTGTTATCTGTGTTTCCTGATGGTTTTTGCTCATGCTTTTAAAGAACTTTATTAAGAAAAATAGCTAATGCATGCTGGGCTTAATACCTAGGTGATGGGTTGATAGTGCAGCAAACCACCATGGCACATGTTGTATGTAACAAACCTGCACATCCTGCACGTGTACCTGGCACTGAAAATTAAAAAAAAATTCCTTACTACTATTTAAAAAACTTTATTAAAGTACAATCAGTGTGCAAAAAAGTATACCTATCATAAGAGGGCATGTTGATAAAATTTCACAAATTGGACACAACTGCAAAACCAGGAACAAAATCAAGAAGCAAAACTTTACTAGTGTTTCAGAAGCTCTTCTTATGCACCCCCCGAGCCCCTGCCCCATCACTACCTCCTCCATACATCCAACAACATCTATTAGTTTTGTCTGCTTTTGAACTTTACATAATGGAATCACCTAATGTGTACTCTTTTGCATTTGACTTATTTATTGTCCTCAACATTAGGTTTAAGAGGTGTGCTTAATTTTTTAAAATTTATTGTTTGCTGCCACAATAAATTAAATGTCATTGAAACATTATTTGTAGGCACAGTTTAAGGTATCAGAATAAGGTTCACCATAGAGAATTTGTGTTTGATTCTACCAGGTCTCTAGGGGCATTGGGACATTGGTAGATTGATCATAGGGTTTCTCAATCACCCAGCTGAAACATGATCATAATCTGTTAAGGTCCACTGCCTATGACCCCACACCCTCAACCCCTGGCCCTGCTTGAATTATCACTGAGGCTGCCCTTCTGGCAGTCTCCTGGATGTAGAGTAGGGGTGTGTTTACTTCTGTTTTACCTTTGCAATGAGAAAATAGCCATTTGAAATTCTGGTTTAAGTTGGGAAGACTCTCCTTTTGAATGCCTCATTGTGGCATGACTGGGCTTTGATTACAGTTCCCCCTTGACCCTCAAGGACATCAGACTAATATTAACTTTTACTCTGTGTGGTAAATATCCTCAGAGCAAAAGCAGCTTTAGTGTCCATTATGTACCTTTGGTGAGAAAAGTCCCCTTACACTTTGACTTGCTGTTTCCTTACTAACTTGGCATTTCTTTAGTAGCATCAAGAAAATAAGATGATAGTTTTCCTTATTTTTAAAGCAAAGGTTTTGTTGAGATAACCTTGTGAACAATATTACAAAAAACTTTCATAGCTACTTGCTATGGAGATCTTAGGTCCTTTCATCCCACACTTGTTTTGGCTATAAAATTGCCTTAGTACATTCTTAAACTGAAGGTTCTGATGATAATTCTTAAGTTTGTGCTCCTAAGGGCCTAGTGGGACCTATTTCTTTGACTTTTTCTCCCGAAGACACTGTCTTTCCCCAGTATCTGAATGTTCTTGGCTTTGAGTAAAATGTTTGCTTATTTTATGTGGTAGATATTAGTGTCTTTACTGTTTTATCTCCCTTTCAGAAAGGAACATCTGAGTTTGCAATAGTTTAAACTGAACCTTGTTTTAGTGTCTTTTCTTCCTTCATACTTGTAGGCCTACATGGAATTGATTACTTCACTTCTTTTACTTTCTCTTGCTATTTGATCTAGGTATTGTTAATTATCCACGGATGAGGATAAATAACAAATACACACACACACACACACACCCCTTAGGCATACCATATTCAAACTTCACCAAAGACAAAGAGAAAAATCTCTAAAGAAATCAAATAATAAATACAGACATATAGAGGAACAAGAATAAGAATTATACTGGACTGTTTGTCAGAAACCATGAAAGCGAGAAAAGAGTGGAGTACATTATTTAAAGTGTTGAAATAAAAACCTTCACCAGGCTAGAATTTTATAACCAGCAAAATTATCCTTCAGATGAGAAGGAGAGAGGGAGACTTTTTCAGAGAAACAAAACTGAGGAAACTCATTGTCAGCAGACCTGCTTTATAAGAGCATGTTAAAAGAAGTTATTCATTAAGAAGAAAAATGATACAGGCTTAAACACAGATCTACACAAAGAATAGTGTCAGAGGAGAAATAAATGAAGATAAGATAACATTGTTTAGGTTTTTCAAGCTAAACTTTCTTAACTGTATAAAACATAACTGTTTCAGGCAATACCAACAATGTACCGGGTGATTATAGTATAGGGGTAAGGGAAATGAAAGACAACAGTGTGAAATGAACAAGCAGGAGCAAATGGGAATATTCTGTTTTAAGATACATATACTACATGTGAAGGCAGACTTAGGTTACTTAAAATATATATGTATCATATATATAATACATGTAAATATATATAATATATATTATCTTTATCACATCTGGTACAGCAACTGCAATTGGAGTCATCACTCTGTTAAACTTATGATAAGCCACTGTCATTCTCCAAGATCCATCTGTCTTCTGCACAGGCCAAATGGGAGAGTTGAATGGGAATAATGACTCGTGCTTCTTTCAAGTCCTTGATAGTGGCACTAATCTCCACAGTCCCTCCAGGGATGCAATATTGTTTTTGATTTACTATTTTTCTAGGTAGAGGCAGCTCTAATGGCTTCCATGTGGCCTTTCTCACCATAACAGCCCTCACCCTACCAGTCAGGGAGCCAATGTGGGGGTTCTGCCAGCTGCTAAGAATGTTTATGCCTATTGTGCACTGGGGAAATGACCAGAGGATGAGTCCGGGGACCCACTGGATCCACTCTTTGTTGGACCTGAGCTACAACTCCATTAATTACCTGACCTCCATAAGCCCCTGCTTTAACTGGAGGACCACAGTGACATTTTGGGTCCTCTGGAATCAACGTCAGCTCAGAGCCAGTTTCCAGTAGTTCCCTAAATGTCAATCATTTCCCTTTCCCCAATGGGCAGGTACCCTGGTAAAAGGCTGGAGGTCTCCTTGGGGAAGGATGGGAGAAAGATTCACTGCTCAAATTGTTGGTAACGTAGTGAGGTCCTTCCTCAAGGGTACCTGGCCTCCCCTTCATTCAAGGAGTTCTGGGTCTGTAAACTGGCTAAAGTCTGGAAATCGATTGAGGGGCCATTATTCTCTGTTTTTATAATTTAAATTAGTCTTTTGTCCATTCAACCTAGAAGTTTTCTGCTTGTATAAATTAAGTAGGAATGCAGTAGGCTTCCCATCAATTTCACTTCCAGGAACACCGTGATTAATTAGCCAACGCCATAGCTCTACACGAGTCAGACTATTCTGATTGCCACTTTGCCTCTGCTGTCCAATAAGGTAGCTACGTCCACCTTGCCTTTGAAGGTTGAGTGCCACCACTTGGCCCCTGCCACCTCAGGATCTAGTTACTCCTGTTGTATTTAAATTTTGTGGTTGAGTGACTGCAGTTCCCACTGTTAGATCTGACATACAGAGAAGAGCAATTACAGGGCTCTTCAAAGATGCAGGTGCCACCCTCGCAAATCTATTTTGCAAGGCGTTGGTCAAGGGTGTATCTTCCGTATGCTCCCAGCTGGGATGAGAGGTCTAAAGTGACTAACCCACTCCACCATCCCAATCTCCCTAAGACTCTGGATCCCTTCCTCTCCATTAAACCAAGGGAGATCAGGCATTTCCAGCTTGCTTACAGTGGGCCATCTTTTAGTCCATATTTCAGCTAACCAAGCAAATAAACTATTAGAACCTTTTTTAACTCCCCAAGCTGCAACATTAAAAGCACAGTCCCTATGTAGTGGGCCCAAATCAATAAATTCAGCCTGATCCAACTCTATATTCCTTCCACCATTATCCCACACCTTTAATATCCATTCCCATGTTCTTCAGATTTCTGTTTATATAAATGAGAAAACTCAAGCAGTTCTTTTCCAGTGTAGCACATCTCCTCATGGGTTACACTCTCAATCTTACCTCTAGGGGCCCGCCAGGATTTTAGTCTAGTTATAGGTCTAGAAGCAAACAGGGGGTTTGGGGATGGCTCCTGAGGAGAATCAACATTACCTTGCCTGGCAACCACCTCAGGGGAGGCCATCGCTGTTGCCTCACGTGGCACAGCGTTTATCTCTTCAGACAAAGGTGGAAAGGCTGATGGCAGCATGGGTCGGGGAGGGGATGTTGCCACCACTGGGGATGGGGAAGCTGTTCCTTCTGGCAAAAAAGATTCATCAGAGTTTATAAATTCAGTGTCCCCAGCTTCATCAGGGTCCTCCCACACATTCCTATTCCAAGTTGCAGGGTCCCATTCTTTTCCAATCAATCTCACTTTAACAGTAGACACCTGGTGAGGCTGTGCATACACCTTCTGTTGCAGGTCACCCACTTTCATGATAAGAATTTGTGTCTGTTTTTCCACAATTTCACCTCTTTCTCTATAGGAAATAAGACTCTCACTTAGGGCAATCTTAGCAGACTTGAGGTTTAGTATTTGCCAGGAGACAGAATCCGTGAGTTCATCATTTTCTTTCATCACTTTGTCCACTGAACTTAGGAGCAACCAACCAGCTTCATTACATTCCTTGGTTCTGCACATATGGTCAAAGCTATTATGTATAGAGTCACTAAACTCCTTGCCCCTCACGAGTGGTGAATTGGGAGTGTCAAATGCATTTATTCTGTATAACTCTCTAAACAATCCATGCCAAGGACTATCAGTGTTCTCCATACTATTAGAAGTAGAATCCTTAGCATTTTTGAGTCTAATCATATTAAGCAGCCAACTCCAGAAACTCCCAAACTAATGAAAGAACTCCATCCTTAATATACTCTTCCTCTAGAACCATTCCTGATGCCAAAATCTATATTTTCCAGAGTTCTCTAGAGGGACAGAACTACTAGGATACAAAGTCCCACAATAAGCTGTCTTTAAGCTTGAGAAGCAAGGAGAGCCAGTCCGAGTCTCAAAACTGAAGAACTTGGAGTCCAATGTTTGAGGGCAGGAAGCATCCAGCATGGGAGAAAGATATAGGCTGGGAGACTAGGCCAGTCTCTCCTTTTCACGTTTTTCTGCCTGCCTTATATTTGCTGGCAGTTGATTAGATTGTGCCCACCAGATTAAGGGTGAGTCCTCTTTCCCCAGCCCACTGACTCAAATGTTAATCTCCTTTGGCAACACCCTCACAGACACACCCAGGATCAATACTTTGCATCCTTCAGTTCAATCAAGTTGACACTCAGTATTAACCATCACAGAGGCCACTGTTCTCCAGACTCCAGAATGGTAGATCCACTGGCAGCTTGTACCCTGCACCTGGAAAAGCCACAGGCATTCAATGCCAGCCCTTGAGAGCAGCTTTGTGGGGTCGAGTTCTGGAAGGCCACAGGGGCAGAGCTGCCCAAGGCCTTGGGAGCCCAACCCTTACATCAGTGTGCCCTGGATGTGGGACATGGAGTCAAAAGAGATTATTGTGGAGCTATACAATTTAATGAACACCCTGCTGGGTTTTGGACTTGCATATGGCCTGTAGCCCTGTTCTTTTGGCTGATTTCTCTCTTTTTGGAATGGAAGTATTTACCCAATGACTACACCCCCATTGTATCTTGGAAGTAACTTACTTGTTTTTTATTTTACAGGCTCATAGGCAGAAGGGACTAGCCTTGTGTCAGATGAGACTTTGGACTGTGGACTTTTGAGTTAATGCTGGAATGAGTTAAGACTTTGGGAGACTGTTGGGAAGGCATGATTGTGTTTTGCAGTGTGAGAAGGACATGAGATTTGGGAGGGCCCAGGGGCAGAATGATGTGGTTTGAATCTGTGTCCTCACTCAAGTCTCATGTTCAATTGTAATCCCCAATGTTGGAAGTGGGACCTGGTGGGAGGTGATTGGATCATGGGGGCACTTGCACATGAATGGCTTAGCACCATCCCCTCAGTGCTGTCCTCATGATAATGAGTGAGTGAGTTATTGTGAGATATGGTTATTTAGAAATGTGTAGCACCTCTCCCCTCTCTCTCTTCTTCCTCCTCCACCCATGTAAGATCTAACTGTTTCCTCTTTTCCTTCCACCATGATTGTAAGTTTCCTGAGACTTCCCCAGAAGCAGAAGCAGCTATGCTTCCTGTATAGCCTGCAGAACAATGAGCAAATTAAACCTCTTTTCTTTATAAATTACCCAGTCTTGGATATTCCTTTATAGCAATACGAAAATGGCCTAATACAAAAAGGTATACAGTTTGGGAAAGAAGAAATAAAATTATCTTTGCAGATGGCATGACTGTCTTTACAAAATATCCTAAAGACTGGCAGAAACAAACAAACAAACAAGAAACGCCTCTCCTTGGAGGAAATACTAATCAATATAACAAGGTTTCAGTACACAGAGTTAACATACAAAATCAGTTGCTTTTCTGTACACTGGCAATAGACAATTGAAATTTGAAATTATAATAATAAAATGTCATTTACAGAAGTGATACCCTCCTTCCCCCAACGAACCCACCAATTCAACAACAACTCACAGAAAAATTCTCTTACTGAGAAATCCAAAACTAGTTGAGAGGCTCCTGAACCCAGACACATCAAATCCCACAGGAAAATTCAAGACACCCTCATGTCTGAATCCCTACCCACAGCTCAATGCCACATGATTGAAAGGAATCATAGCTCCCAGCTTCTCCCTGGAGAGTAAAAGAGTTGGACCATGTGTATGACACTCTTCCAACTTCTTCCTCCCCAAAGGGTGGGCCTCTCTCTTTCCAGTCTTGGGGCAGTAATGGAACCCAGCATAATCTAGCCATCCAGGGGCTGGTAAGAACAGAGACAGAAGTTTGAACTGACAGTTCCCATATCCTTTCCCTCAGCTCAACACACAGCAAGAAAATGAAAAATCCCTGCTTCCAACATCTCCTTGGGAAGGGAAGAGTTAGTCTGCTTGGCCAATGCCCTAGTGTTTCTGGGAGCTTCCCAAAGGACTTCCTCTGTCTGGCTTGTTTTGGGGTACTTATGGGACCTGGCATACTCTAGCTGCCTTGGGGCCAATGAGAACAAATATGGTGGTTTGACCTAGCATGCAACTAGATGGCGCAGTCCCTCCCACAAGCTCAGTGTAGGGTGAACAGGTGAAAAACCACAGATCCCAGCTTCTCTCTCTGTGTGCCATGGGAAGAGTTGGAGAGGGCATTAAATGATTCAACTTTTCTGGGGGCTACTTGAGGAATGGCCCCAATATCACTTGTATTGGGACACTGATTGTACCTAGCATACTCTAGATGGTAGCTGCTAAGAACAAAGAAAACAGATTGGCAGGTTGGAGAGGCCCCCAGAATCCCTGGCTAAGCTGGTTAGTGAGGGTCTTCTCCTTTATAAGGTTAGTCTGTGAACATTGGGCGAGGTCGCTGTTTTGTCTAATGTACCGACCCAACACAAAGAGTCAAGGAAAATAAAAATAACATAGAAATAGTTTCCAAACAAAGGAACAAGATAAATCTCCAGAAACAAAGCCTAATGAAAGAGAAATATATGATTTACCTAACAGAGAACTCAAAATAACCATTATGAAGATGTTCACCAAAATCAAGAGAACAATGCATGAACATGAGTATTTCAACAGAGATATAGAAAGTATAAAAATTACCAAAAAGAATTTGTAGAGCTAAATAATACAATAATAGCTGAAAAATTCACTAAAGCAGTGTGACAGCAGACTAAATCAAGCAGAAGAAAAGATAAGCATACTTGAAGACTAGTTATTGTTGTTGGAAATTATTCAGTCAGAAGAGCAAAAAGAAAAAAGAAGGACAAAAATAAAGGCAGCTTAAAGGACTTACGGGACACCATCAAGTGGACCAACGCGCACATTATAGGAGTTCTTGGAGGAGAGAGGAGAGAGAGAAAGAACCACAAAACATATTCAAAGAAATAATAGTGCAAAACTCCCAAATCTGGAGAAGAAAATGAACATTCTACTCTAGGAAGCCCAGCAGATACCAGATGAAATGAACTGAAAGAAACCTACACTGAGATACATTATAATTATATTGTCAAAAGTCAAGGCAAAGGGAGAATTTTCAAAGTAGCAACAGAAAAGTGATTTGTCATGTACAAGGGATTTCCCATAAAACTAAAAGTGGATTTTTCAGTAGAAAACCTTGCAGGCCAGAAGGGAGTGGGATGATATATTCAAAGTGCTGAAATTAAAAAAAAACAAAAAACTGCCAATGAAAAATACTATATGCATGCCAAAATTCTCCTTCAAAAATAGAGACTTTCCCAGACAAATAAAAGCAGAGAGGCTGGGCGCCGTGGCTCATGCCTGTAATCCCAGCATTTTGGGAGGCCAAGGTGGGTGGATCACTTGAGGTCAGGAGTTAAAGACCAGCCTGGCCAATATAGTGAAACCCCGTCTCTACTAAAAATACAAAAAATTAGCTGGGCATGGTGGCACGTGCCTATAATCCCAGCTACTCGGGAGGCTGAGGCAGAGATTGCATTGAGCTGAGATCATCGTGCCATTGCATTCCAGCCCTGGCAACAGGGCAAGAATCCGTTTAAAAAAAAAAAAAAAAAATGGAGAGTTGATCAGCGCCATACTTGTCTTAAAAGGAATGCTGGCCGGGCGCGGTGGCTCATGCTTGTAATCCCAGCACTTTGGGAGGCCAAGGCGGGCGGATCATGAGGTCAGGAGATCGAGACCACAGTGAAACCCCGTCTCTATTAAAAATACAAAAAATTAGCCGGGAGTGGTGGCGGGCGCCTGTAGTCTCAGCTACTCGGAGAGGCTGAGGCGGGAGAATGGCGTGAACCTGGGAGGCGGAGCTTGCAGTGAGCCGAGATCGCGCCACTGCACTCCAGCCTGGGCAACACAGTGAGACTCCGTCTCAAAAAAAAAAAAAAAAAAATGAATGCTAATGGACGCTCTTCAAGTTGCAACAAATGACACAAATGGTAACATGATAGCACAAGAAAGTGAAACTTGGTAATGATAAATATATAGACAAATTCAGACTGCTGCAAACACTGTAACTGTTGGATGAATCACTTTTAATTATAATATAAAGTTAAAAGACAAAAGATATTGAAAATATCTGTAATTAAATATTATTTAAAGGGATATGAAATATAGAGAGATGTGAATTTTGACATCTATAGCACAGTGTGTGATGGGAAAGAAGTGCAAGTGTAGAGAAATTGAATGTAAGTTGTTATCAGTTTAATATAGACTATTTTAAATAAACTATAAGATAGACTAATAGATATTTTATGCAAGCCCCACAGTGGCCACAAAGAAATACCTATAGAAGATACAAAAAGGAAAAAGAGAAAGGAATCAAAGTATATCAGTACAAAATATTCACCACAACACAGAGGAAGACAGCATGAGAGAGTAAGACATAGGAGGTCAAGGGAGGAGGATTACTTGAGCCCAGGGAGCTTGAGATCAGCCTAGACAACATAGCAAGACCCTATCTGTAAAAAAATATTTTTTTAAAATTAGTTGGGCATGGTGGCATATGCCTGTAGCCCTAGCTGCTCAGGAGGCTAATGCAGGAGGATTGCTTAAGCCTAGATAACAAAGAGCTATGATTGTGCCAATGCACTCCAGTCTGGGTGATCCTGTCTCAATAAAAAATAAAAGACAGAGAAAGAATAAAAAGACAGCTGTAAGAACCACAAGACAGACAACAATGAACAAAATGGCAATAGTAAATTTTTCTCTATCAATGTTTACTTTACATAGACATGGATTAAATTCCTCAATCAAAAGACAAAGAGCAGTTGAATGAATTAGAAAAATAAGAGTAAACTATGTGCTGTCTATAAGAATCTCACTTTAGATTTAAAGACACAGATAGTGAAGGGATGGAATATATATTCTGTGTAAATGGTCACCAAAGGAGAAGTGGCTATACTTATATCAGACAAAATATATGTAAAGTAAAAATCAGTACAAGATACAAAGAAGAACATTATATAATAATGAAAAGGTCAATTGAACAGGAAGATATAACACTTATAAATATATGTACCCAACATCAGAGCATCTAAATATATAAAGCAAAAATCGACACACCTAAAGAAATAATACACAAAAAAATACAATAATTATAGGAGGCTTCTTTACCCCATTTTTAATAATGAATAAAACAACCAGACATAAAATAACAAATAGCAGACTTGAACAACACTGTAGACCGAATGAGCCTAACATACATATATAAAATATTCATCTCATAGCTGCAGAATATACATTCTTCTCAGGTCTACATGAAACATTCTCTAGGATATGTCACATGTCAAGTCACAAAACAATTCTTAATAAAATTAATAAGATTGAAATTATACCAAATATCTT
Organism: Hylobates moloch; assembly: GCF_009828535.3. Lineage (NCBI taxonomy): Eukaryota > Metazoa > Chordata > Mammalia > Primates > Hylobatidae > Hylobates > Hylobates moloch. The sequence continues at coordinate 35,348,645 of NW_026652293.1, read as the reverse complement.
TTTGGAGCACAATGGAATGAAACTAGAAATCAGTAGCAGAAGGAAAACTGGAAAATTCACAAATATGTGGAAATTAACACACTCCTGATATCCTAGTATTCTTTGCTTAATGGGTCAAAGAAAAGAATAAGGAAAGAAATTAGAAAATATTGAGGCAAATTAAAATAAAAATACAACATACCAAAACTTATGGGATGCAGAAAAAAAAAGAAGAATGTGATATGCTGGTATAGGACATTTACCATGAATGGAATTAACAGGACTGATCATAGCTCTGGGTGAGTCAGTGAGTGAACGTGAAGGCCCAGGATGTTACTATACACTACTATAGATTCTAAAAGCACTGTACACTTAGGCTACACTAAATTTACAAACAAATATTTTTCTTCAATCAAAAATTAATCTGAGCTTACTGTAACGTTTCGTTTTATAAAATTCTTAATTAAAAAAACTTTTTAACTTCTTGTGATAATACTTAGTTTAAAACACAAACACAGCCGGGTGTGGTGGCTCATGCCTGTGATCCCAACACTTTGGCAAGCCGAGGCGGGTGGATCACCTGAGGTCGAGAGTTCGAGACCAGCCTGACCGACATGGAGAAACCCCATCTCTAATAAAAGTACAAAATTAGCCATGGTGACATATGCCTGTAATCCCAGCTACTCAGGAGGCTGAGGCAGGAGAATCACTTGAACCTGGGAGGCGGAGGTTGTGGTGAGCCGAGATCACGCCATTGTACTCCAGCCTGGGCAACAAAAGCGAAATTCTGTCTCAAAAAAAAAAAAAAAAGAAAACAAAACAACAGCAACAACAACAACAACAACAAAAACACATCGTATAGCTGCATAAAGATATTTGTTATATCCTTATTCTATAAGCTTTTTTCTTTTTTTTTTTTTTTTTCACTTTTTAAAGTTTTTTGTTAAAAACAAAGACACAAGCACAAACAATAGCCTAGGTCCTTGCAGGATCAGGATCGTGAACATCTCTGTCTTACACCTCCACATCTCGCCCCACTGGAAGGTCTTCAGGAGCAGTAACACACATGGAGTTGCCATCTCCTAGGATAACAATGACTTCTTCTGGAATACCTGCTGAAGGACCTGTCTGAGGCTGTCTTACAGTTAACTTTTTTTTAATATACATAAGGGTATAAAGTTAGCACAGTAGGTTTGTTTATACCAGCATCACCACAAACACGTGAGTAATGCTATGACATTATTATATCACTAGGCAACAACAATTTTTCAGCATCATTATAGTCTTATGGGACCACCGTCATACATGTGGTCCATCTTTGACCCAAATATTATTATGCTATACATGACTGTGTTGGAAATAACAAGGAAAGAAATAGGAGAACCTCAGTTCCCAAGGTGGAGATCAGTTATTGTTAAATATTAGAGTGCATCAGAATCACCTGAAGGACTTATTGAAACACAGGTTGCTGGACCCTTAGAGTTGAGTGTCTAGGATAGGACCTAACATTTTGTGTTTCTAACAAGTCTCCAGGTGATAGTTATGGTATTGGTCTAGGGACCACATTTTGGGAACTATCCGCCTAGATTTTCTCAAAAAGTAGGAGGTTAGGTCATATGCTGAGAATAAGGGAAAGTGGGCCCTTGAACTCTCCTTTCAGCCAAAGGCAGGCATGTTCTAAACACTGAATCATGTTAAAAGTGAGTTTTAATCTGGGGGCAATTTTTTTTTTCTATGCCAAGCCAACTGATTAGTGGTGGGATTAATTCCCAGGTTTTAGATAACAGCACTGCTTTGCGAATGCTCACAGCTTAATGATACCATAGAATTATTATCAGCTTAATTTTCACTTGTGTAGGAAGAGGCACAGAAATAAAGAAGCAGGAGTCTTCTTTCAGGTTTCCTTGTGGTGGACTTTTTGATAAGAAACAGTTCTGGCTTCTCCTTTGTTACTCCCTCAAAGAAGATTATAAATATGTTTGCTTGTCTCCCACCTCCATCTGCCTGAGGGCTGTGCTTTGCTTCTGTAAATGTTTCAGTTGGAACATGTTGATTCTGTTTGGGTATCTATTAACTTAGGTGTGATGTCTAATGTTCACTGTCTCAACATTCACCTCCACTGGGGAGAGTGGTGGCGATTTCCCTGCCTCTGTCTAAGGCTGAAAACATTCGTTATCGTGGAGGAGAAAGTGGTTGGTTCACTGAGGTGGGGGCTCTGAAACACAGGATGTGCTTTATTGCTCCCACAATCAGTCACAAGTTGACAATCGCATGAGGCTTTCCATAAAAATATTTTATACTTTTGTGCTGCCTCTCAGCTGCAGATCCTAAAGCCCTGTTTTAAAGATCAAAATACCCATAGATGTGCAAATGCCAGGGATTCAACAAAAGCTGGTGCATGGATGGGAAACTGATGACACACACATCTGTTCAGCTCTCATCAGGCTTCATCACCCACTGGAATCTTTTGGCTACAGAAACTGAATTTGTGATTCGTGCATCAAGTACTGCAGTCGACAACTCAGCAATTCACAAAGTTTCTTCTGTGATTGCCATCTTAGGTATGTGAGGTAATGGACAATGGATATTTAAAATTGTGCCTCAACCCCGCTTTACCTCATCACTTATTCCGGTATCAGTCAAATTTATATTAGAATATGGGAAGTGCAGGTTTTATATAAAAGGTGCCTAGGATAGATTCTGGCCTATATAGCTCTAATAATTTGTATAATACTTTACAATATAGATGATATTCTCACTGTAACACATTATAGTATACAACGTCCATTCCATCCCCTACTTTATTTAAACTCAGCTCCATAAGAACCTTGTGAGATGGGCATTATTCCTTAAGGTAAAAGAAAAACAAACAAAAAATGGCTGCAACCAAAATGTAATAATTGGTGTAAATAGTTTCATAATAAAAAAGAAAGACTTCACTTTTGATATTTGATGGCTGACACCTTTCAGTTTCCCACCTCTCTTCCTTCTTCTCCTTAGCCCCACATCCTGAGAAGATAAGAGTACCTGGGCTCTCCTCCCTTGGTGCCCATGGGGAAGTTCAAACCACACAAACCCCTGTCCTCTAGGAATTCTCATTCTAGTCCCAACCCTCTTAACTATGATAAAAACTCTAAACCATCAACACCACCCCCATCTTGACTTGTGTCACCTTAGGTAGAATCTGAGCCCTTCACCTTGGGGAATATGTGAGTAGTAAACTTTATTTTATATCTGTAATTCCTATGTTTTATTCATCCTAGCATTCATAAATTTCTGAGGATGCTGGACGTTCGTATAAATAGGTGTATTAGCTTTAGATAGACTAATGATGCTTTATTCAAATGTGTGGTTATTTCAGATCAAAGAAAAGGAAGCATTGTGCTTGACACAGGGCTGAGAACTGAAAGATGAACAAAATATGGCCTGTGCCCTTTCCTTAGTAGTTATAGTCTGGTAGAAAAGGCAGACATGTGCATTAAAAAATTACAAAACAGTGTCATATATAGCATGTACAAGGTATTGTGGGAATGCAGAAGAGACAGTGGCTGGTTTTTCCTGGGTTTAGCAATATGTGTGTAAAGTGATAAGAGCATGAAGGAAGATTGTATGTTGAGGGAACTATTTTTAGTTTTATTTGGTTGGAGAGCCAGATTAGTGTGGGGAGATGCAATTTGAAAGGGCCTTAAAGGCTCTGCTGGTACATTGGATTTTATCCTGAGGGCATTGGTGAGTTTTGAAGGGCTTTAAGAAATGAAATAAAAGAAGAACACTTTTGAAGAGTTCACTTTGATAGCAGTATGCAAGATAGATGGGAGCCGAGACAGAAAGATACTTGAGAACAATACTACTTTAGTCCAAGAAAGCAATGACAATGGCTAAATCAGGACAAAAGCAGTGAGAATGGTTAGAGGAGGACACGTGCCAGGCACTGTTCCAGGTTTTGGGATATAAGGTTGAAAGAGGACAGAGAAATTCTGTTTCTTATGATGTTTTTATTCTAATAAGGGTATAGAAGAGAACCATTAAGATCCATCCTCTTCTTCTCTCCAGCAGTAAGAAAACTCCACAGATGCAGCTGAACACAGAAAATAGACTACTTTTTAGCCTTTCTTGCAGCTTCCTCCACGTCTAGCTATACTAGGTTCTGGCCAAATCATGCCCTTGAAATGAAGAGGCATTCTCCTCCTTTCCCTTTTCTCTTTCTACTGGTTGGAATGGGTACACAGTGATGAGATTTCTTGCACCATGTAGCCAAGGTTACCACGGGCCTGATAGAACAGCAAGGCAAAAGGGCCCCGAGTATGTGACAACTTCATGGAGAGCCGTCATACCAGGCTGAACTTCAATGTGAAATAACTGAAATTCTGTCTCTTTGTTCTGGGTGTCTCTTTGTCACAGAAGCTGAGCCTACCTCATAAGTAATACTGGGGGAGATATACAGTCATAATGGAGACTTACATGAAGAGAATGCTCAGGTCTTGAACCCCACAAAGGCAGTCATCTAAGCGTGTAAATAAGTTATATAAGTATAAGCTGAGTCTCTTAAGCTTAATATATAATTATTCAATATAAGTACTAGTTGTAATTTATATGCAAGGAAAAGCTTTGTAGACTGTCTGAGCTAGTCAGTGAGGGCTCCTCAGACAAGAAAGATCCACTTACGCAAGGCACTTACATGTGGGAGTGCCAGCCAGTGTGATGAAAGAGAGAAGAGAGCTGAATAGATATGAGAGCTGAGATATCCTATGTCTTATTATTTGAGGAACTTACTAATCCTATATTAAGAGTTTGGTTAATTATTTGATAAAGGCATGAGTTTGTTCATTGAGCTGCAAGCTGATTACAGTAGTGATTACAATAACTAACAAGAAAACTATAGAATGAGATAAATATAATAAATGAAATAAACAAGGTGATGCGATAGAGTAAATATAAGCTGAGCAAAAGAATGCTGCTTTAGACAAGGTTGCTATGGAAGTCCTCCAAGGGAGATGATGTTTGATTGATACACAAATAATAAATGGCAGTTATTGTATAAAAAGTAGGGGGCAGGGTAGGAACTTTATAGGCAGAGGGACTACAAATACAAAAGCTCTGAGGTGAGAAAGAGCCTGGTATATCTTCATAGGAGAAAAAAGGCCGGGGTGACTGGAGAATGGAAAGCACAGTGGGAGAAAGAAGGAAGTTGAAATTGTAGAGGGAGGGAGCAATTAGATCATCGAACTGCTTGTAGGCTATATTAAGGAATTTTGTTTTATTCTAACAGCAAGGGGAAGCCATTGTACAGTTTTAAACAAAAACATGACATTATCTGACTTTAAAAAAGTAATGTTTTCCTTATGTATAGAATGAACCATAGAAGCAAAGTGGAAGCAGAGATTATTGCAGGAAGGTAATTTGAAACAGGGTGATGCCAGAGGGAATGGGAACAAGTGAAAGGATTTAATTGCTTTTTAGAAACATTGATAGGGCTTACTATGAAATGCAGGTAGAGGTCTGAGAAATGAAGTCATCAAGAATCAATCATGCTTTTTGCTTGATTTGCTGGGATGATAGTGGTACCATTTGCTAAAGCTGAAAACACTCAGGGAAATATTTTTTGGGGTATAAACCAAAAGATCAATTTTGGACAAGTATAAATGTGTTAATGGCTATAGGAAATTAGGTGTATGAATCTGGGCTTCAGACGAGAGAGTGAAATTTCAGATGAGAGAGAGAATACATATAGTATTAATACTTTAATAGCTCATTTTATTTATAAAATATTTGAAATATACTGAAAGTACAGAAAATAATTTAATAGGCATAATCTCTTGATGTACCCACCATATAGATTTAACAAATGTTGATATTTTGCCTTTTTTTGCTTCAGAATTTTAAACAATATAATGTTGCAGATAAAGTTAAAGGATGAGAGTATTCTTAAGGATGATGGGAAGACAGAGGCTTGAATGTTATCTTACTTCTTGTTCACTCCCAACTCTACCTCTTCTGCCAGCAGACAGGTCCTAGAGGATAGGAATGAAGACTCAGGTTCTGTCGCAGTCTTGCCAAGGAGTGCAGAGGAATGTCTCTTCTTTGGGAAGAGGAGAGCTTGGGCATCAACACTGAAGAGCCCCAAGATCAGGATCAGAATGCCTGGATCCTGGGACAGCTTCACTCTCAGAAACTCGTAATCTCCCACAAATTCCCATCTAAAGAAATGTACCAAAATTCTTATTTCCAGATTCCTAAAAACTGAGAAATGACCAAACAGGCAGCTGGACCTTTTCTATCTCTTGGGTTGGGAGAGCATGACGAGGCCAGAGCAAGAAGATCAGAAAGGTTTCCTTCTGATGCCTTGACGTGGCACCAGCAAGATGTCCTTTACCAGAGGAAAAACGAGAAAGGAGAAAACCTATAAGATATACCTCATAAAATAGAGTACTGGGGGAGGCAGACAGTGACCCATGACAAAAAACAAAGTCCTTGGGAGATTCAAATACAAAACAGAAAAAAACTTTCTGGAACCAAAATAATTTTAAAAATTTGACACAAAAATATGTATACATTGTGAAATAGGTAAATGAAAACATATGCATTACCTCATATACTTATTTTTTTGTGATGAAAACACTTAAAATCTATTCTCTTAGCAGTTTGCAAAAATATAGTATGTTGGTGTTAACTATAGTCATCATGTACAATAGATCTCTTGAACTTATTCCTCCTAGGTGAAGTTTTGTATCCTTTGACCGACATTGCCCCAATCCACAATCTCTCCATTTTCTCTGGCATCAGCCTTTTCAAATCACCTTCCTGTAATAGTCTCTGCTTCCACTTTGTGCTTACAATTCATTCTACCCATACCCAAAACACTATTTTTCAAAGTCAAATTACATCACATTTTTGTCCAAAGCTGTGTAATGGCTTCTTATTGCTGTTAAGATAAAACAAAATTCCATACCATAGCCTATTAGCAATTAGGTGGTCTAACTACTCCCTGCCTCTACCATCTCATCTTCCTTCTTTCTCTTCCCTTGCTTTTCACTCTTCAGACACACTGACCTCCTCAGTCCCTGCTAAGCATAATTCTACTCTCCACTTCTGAGTTCAATTTTTTTACACTCCATATATAAGTGAGATCATGTGGCATTTGTCTTTCTATGCCTGGCTTATTTCACGTAACATAATGTCCTCCATGTTCATCCATGTTGTCATAAATGACAGAAATTCCTTCTTTTTTTTAAAGAATAAAGAATATTCCTTTTCATATATATGCCACATTTTCTTTCTCTGTTCATCCATTGATAAACACTTAGGTTGATTTCTTATCTTGGCTATTGGGAATAGTGCTGCAATTAACATGGTAGTGCAGATATTCAACATAGTTACTTCATTTCCTTTAGATGTATACCCAGTAGTGAGATTTCTGGGTCATATGGTAGCTCTATTTTTAAGTTTTTGAGGAAACTTTCTACTGTTTTCCACAATGGCTGAACTAATTTACATTTTCATCTACACTGTAAAAGGGTTTCTTTTCCTCCACATCCTCTTTAACACTTATCTTTCACTTATTTGATAATAGCCATTCTAACAGGTGTGAGGTAATAGCTCATAGTGGTTTTAATTTGCATTTCTCTGATGATTAGTGATGTTGAACGTTTTTTCATATACCTATTGGGCATTTGTGTTTCTTCTTTTGAGAAATGTCTATTCAGATCTTTTGTCCATGTTTAAAGTTACTATTGAGTTGTTTGAGTTCCTTATATATTTTGGTTATTAATCCCTTATCAGTTGTATGGTTTGCACATATTTTCTCCCGTTTTGTAGGTTGTCTCTTTACTCTGTTGATTGTTTGCTTGGCTTTACAGAAGCTTTTCAGTTTGATATAATCTCAATTGTTTATTTTTGTTTCTGTTGCTTGTGCTTTCAGGTTTATACCTAAAAAAAATATTGCCCAGACCAATATAATGGAGCTCTTCCCCTATGTTTTCTTCTGGTAGTTTTTCATTTTCAGATCTTACATTTAACTCTTTAATCAATTTTTAGTTGATTTTTGTTTATGGTGTGAGATGAGGGTCTAATTCATTCTTTTGCATGTGAATATCCAGTTTTGCCAACACCGTTTATTAAAGATTATTCTCATTGTGTATTCTTGGCACCTTTGTCAAAAATCAATTGACCATTAATGTGTGGATTTATTTCTGGGCTCTCTATTCTGTTCTGTTGATCTATGTATCTGTTTTTATGACAGCACTATGCTGTTTTGATTATTATTGCTTTGTGGTATATTTTGAAATCAGGTAGTGTGGTGCCTTCGGCTTTGTTATTTTTACTTAAGATTGCTTTAGCTATTCAGGGAATTCTATGATTCTAAACAAATTTTAGAATTGGTTACTCTGTTTCTGTGAAAAATGCCACTGGAATTTTGATAGGAATTACATTGAATTTGTATATCACCTTGGATAGTATGGACATTTTAACAATATTAATTCTTCAAAGCCATGAACATAGATTCCCTCTCCGTATATCTGAGTCTTCAATTTCTATGTTTTACAGTTTTCAATGTACAGGCCTTTCGCCTCCTTGGTTAAATTTATTTCTAAGTAATATTTTTGTAGGTGTTGTAAATGGGATTGTTTTCTTGATTTCTTTTGTGGATAATTTGTTGTTAGTATATAGAAATGCTACTGAGTTATATGTTGATTTTATATACTGCAACTTTACTGAATTTTAATTGTTCTAATAATTTTTTGTGGAGTCTTTAGGGATTTTTATTTATAAGATCATGTCATTTTCACCTAGGAACAATTTAACATCTTCTTTTCCAATTTGGATGTCTTTTATTTCTTTCTCTTGCCTAATTGCTCTGGCAAGGAAGTCCAGTAGCATGTTGAATAGAAGTGGTGAGAGTGGGCATCATTGTCGTGATTCATATCTTAGAGGGAAAGCTTTTGACTTTTCACCTTTGGATATGATGTTAGCTATGGGTTTGTCATATATGGTATTTACAATGTGGAGTACATTACTTCTATACCTAATTTGTTTAGTGGATTTTATTATGGAAGATTTTTGAATTTTGTCAGTTGCTTTTTCTGTATCTATTGAGAGGATCATATGGTTTTTGATTTTTTTTTTTAGATTTGCATATGTTGAATCATCCTTGCATCCCTGGGATAAATCCAACTTGATTATGGTGAATGGTCCTTTTAATGTACTCTTGAATTCAGTTTGCTAGTATTTTGTGATGATTTTTGCATCTGTGTTCATCAGGGATATTGGCCTGTAATTTTCTCTTCTTGTAGTGCCCTGTCTGGCTTTGGTATCAGTCTAATGCTGGTCTGAAAATATTTATGTAGCTCAAGAGCAAGATTAGATATAGAAATGCAGACTTATAAGTTTTGGGGCAGATAAAATGATAGTTGAATGTTTTATAGACAGGGAAATGGAATCCACAAATGAGTTTCTAGAATGAGAAAAGGACAACATTTGAAAGGAGGGGGAATGCAAAGAGCAAGTTAAGACAGTGGGGATGACCAGCCCTGGCCATACAAGAACAAGATCACAGACAGGAAAAAGAAGCAATTAAGCATACTGCAGGTAAGTCATGTAAAATAAAGGCAGGAAGTGTAGATTGAGTCTGGAGATTTGGAGAGCATTTATGACTTCCCATTTCCCCATAGGCTCTATGAATCTAGTAGTCCTGGTTCTTACATGGGGAGCATTCCTACCAGAGAACATGATAAATGTACCAGTCAACTTAAAGCTATAGCTGCTACCTGGTCACTTTGGGCTCCTTATACCAGTAGATGAATAAGCAAAGAAAGAAGTTAACATATTCACTTGGATAATGTATCCTGATCATCAAGGAAAGGTAAGGCTGCTGCTAAATCATGGAAATAGGCAGCACAGATATTGCAAGGAGAGTAAAGTTGAGCAAAGGCACTCCTACTTCTGTGCCTTGACTCCCTGCCCATGTGTTCTCCTATTTGGGCTGTAGAACTTCATAATGGCTATTGGTTTAAAGTGTATTCCTCATCCTAAAGTATAGGGTTCCATGCTATAGAGTGTCATTTTCCTACTAGCACCTCAGTGGCAAATTTGAGTCCATTACATATTTTACTATTGCTGGCAGCTTCTGGATGGTGTGGTGGTCATAGGATTAGTGCACTCCCTGATTATTTCCTCTACATCACACATCCTTTGCTGTAAAGTGATCCTTTAGTCTGAGTAAATATTTTGTAGATTCCAATTTGGTTGTCATATGCTTTGAGTTTTCGGATAGTGAACTGGCTGAGACACTGTAGGCAGGAAAGGCAAACCCAGCCCAAGAAAATGTTAATTCCAGCTACAGTAAACATAACCTTCACTGGGTGAAAGGGTCCTTATGTAATCAACTTGCCACCGAATGGCAGGTTGGTCTCCTTGAGAGATGGTCTCAACTTTACTTTCTGTTGTGAGGAGGTCCAACATTCATCAGCAGCAGTTACTAAATCAGCTTTGAAAAGATGGAGCCTATGCTGTTAGGTCCATTCATAGACTCTGTCTCTATCACTGTGGCTACACTGTATGTAAGACCATTTTCCAGGTATCAGGGTGGTCAAGTACAGAGATTTGCTGACATATCTGGCCCAGTCATCCTGGGGTTTCTATAGGATTCTTCTGCAGTGGATTCTGTCTGGTAGGCACAAATGTACAATAGAACAATCCCTGCACTTTGTGCCCACTCTCATAGGTTCATCCATATGCCTCTTACCCAGACCTTTTCATACCTGGTCTTCCAATCTTGTTTATTTCAAGGCTCTAACCAGTCAGCTAGGTAAGTCATTAGTCCATATATCCCAATTTTATGCCACTTCTCTTCTTTCCCTAACTACTGTTTTTCAGTGCTACTCTGTAGTACAACAGCAATTCATTTTCATCTTACACCCACACACTGAGTTGATCCATCCGTGTACCAGTCTTGGGCTTTTTCTCCCTCATCAACAGGTGACAGGAAACCCTTCATGAATTCATAGGTGTGAAATGGGGGAGAAGCATTATAACAGTGACAGAAAGCATGCGAGTTTGTGATATATGTTTGTGTATCTTTCTTATACCCTCTTACACCTGCTCAAGTTTGACCCTGGGCACATCCTATCCATGTTATGGTAGACTGCTGCTGGGGTCACCTGATTTTATGATTTGTTGGATCTATTGGAATCCGTGGTGTGCTAGTAAATGATTACTTCTGAAAAATACTGCCTTGGCTTGTAGCATTTGCTGGCTTCTATGGCATAAATATGTCTACTATGGCTGATTTCAAGTGCCAAACTGATGTCAGAATGTGGAGTTAGGAAGAGATGTGATGGTATGAACTGTCTGTAGCACATCGCAATCTTCAGCTGGTGATAGCAGTTCTGGTCACATGGTCACTTGATGTCACTTGAGTTTCCATGGTTTGATACTCATTTTCTACTGGGGCCCAATGGTATACCAGGAGTTGTTTATCAATAGTTCGTAGTCCTGTACTGCATATGTCATAGCCTTGCCCTGGAACCCTAGAAGTGTGCACTATATAAAACACATTTTGCTACTACAAATAATTCCAGTACTATAGGTGATGTGGTGCAAGCCAGAGTCCTGGACCTTATGCAGACCCATTTGTTGCTTGGGGCTCCTCTCAAAAGTAACGCTTCTTTGCATCATTTGGCAAATGGATTGTAACAGTAGTCTCAAGTGTATTATATGTTGCACCTCAACATCAAAGAGGTCTACTGAACATTGTGATTCTCTTTCAAAGCTAGGAGGCAAGAGAGTAATTTACCCTTTACTTTGGAGTACATATCCCAGGATGCTCAGAACGCTCGGACCCTAAGATGTTTACCTATGGGGCAGCCTCTTGAATCTTCCTCTAGAACACACATTTCTTTCCAAGGCATCCAGAATACTTGCTACTTTTTGCACATCAGGTACGGTTAACATGACATCCTCAAGATAGTGGACCAGTGTGATGTTCTGCAGAATGTCCACATGACTCAAGGCTGTGCTGACAATATTATGACAAAGAGCAGGAGAATTAACACAGCCCTGGGGCAAGACTGTGGATATACACTATTATCTGTTTATGTGAATGAGAACTTCTTCCCATCCTTCTTTCTGATAAAAATGAAAAAGAAAACATTTGCCAGTTCAGTGGTGACATACTTTTGGTGTGCTTGGTGACTCTGAGTTAACAGGTGGTCCACAGTTTTTGCAAGGCCAGGCTAGTGTATTAAATAGGACCCCATTAGGGACCACCATTTCTGTATCCTTTAAGACTTGGAGGGTGGCACTAACTTTTGCCATTTCCTTGAGATGCTGTTATGGGTTGAATTATATCCCCAAAGGATATATTGAAGTCCTATCCCCTGGTATCTATGAATGTGACCTTGTTTAGAAATAGGGTGGATACAGATATTATTAGTTAAGATGAGGTCATACTGGAATAGGGTGGACCCTTTCTCCAGTATGACTGGTATCTTTATTAGAAAAGGGAAATTTAGACACAGCTATAGACACAGAGGGAAGACAGTTATGTAAATCTGGAGGCAGAGATTGGAGTTATGCTGCCACAAGTGATGGATTGCCTGGGGGCTACCAGAAGATGGAAGAGATGAGGAAGAATCCTCCTTCTAAGGCTTTGGAGGGAGCATAGACCTGCTGACACCTTATTTTTAGATTTCTAGCCTCCAGAACTGTGAAATAAACCTCTGTTGTTTAAAGCCACTTAATTTGTGTACTTTGTTATAGCAGCCATAGGAAACTAGTACAGATGCAATATATATACTATATATAATATATATGAATACATATACATAAATATGTATACTATATATAATATATATGAATACATATACATAAATATGTATACTATATATATGTATACATATACATAAATATATATAATCATATATATTTATAAATTCATTATCCTCATGGAAGTGTCTCACTGGCATATCCAGGATCTGGGCCTTTGCTACAACAACAGCTATAACTTTACAATTCAATGAACAAAGGTTTCTGCCAACTGCTAAGTATGCCCATCCCAATTGTACATTTGGAAATTGCGCAAAGGGCCACCCGTACCCATTGTGAGACAGACATGGTTTGGACTCTGGTTGCTAGTTGACTTCCATATACCTCTACTCTTAGCAGGAGGGTAATGTATTAGTCAGGGTTCTCTAGAATCATATATATTTATATGAGAGCTTATTATGTATTAAGTTACATGATCACAAGGTCCCACAATAGGATGCCTGCAAGCTTGAGGAGCAAGGATAGCCAGTCTAAGTCTCAAAACTGAAGAATGTGGAGTCTGATGTTCAAGGGCAGGAACTATCCAGCATGGGAGAAAGATAGAGGCTGAGAGGCTAGGCCAGTCTCTCCTTTTCACGTTTTTCTGCCCGCTTTATATTCACTGGCAGCTGATTAGATGGTGCCCACTCAGTTAAGATTGGGTCTGCCTTTCCCAGCCCACTGACTCAAATGTTAATCTCCTTTGGCAACACCCTCACAGACACACCCAGGGTCAATACTTTGTACCCTTCAATCCAATCAAGTTGGACTCAGTATTAACCATCACAGGCAATGACGGTGTTTGGGATCTTTGGCTATCAGCATCAATCTGTATTCACTTGTTTGGAAATATCTGAGTAATTTACAGATTGATTGATGGTGTTGCACCATCTTTCCTGTTTTTCAGTTGATATGTTCTGGGTCACAGAACCGGCTCAGGCCTAAAAGCTGAGCATGGAAATAAAGCTTTTCACTGAGCATAGCTGACCTCAAACTTCTACTCTGCAGTCACGTATCTCTTTTGAATATTCATATTCAAATACCCTTATTGGCTGCTATCTATCTTGCCCTTAGGGACAAAATGTTCTATGAGCCCTTTCCATAAATTCTGTGGGTCATGCCTTGCTGACTCATTCTGAACTTGCTGTGGATTATAGCCTTCCGTCTACCACTTTTCTGTTGGGTACATGCTGCCACCTAGCCTCTGCTCTTCTCAGATCCTATCATCTCCATTGCTATTAGGGAACCCAGTACTATAACAATATCTCACATCATTATTCCCAGGGGTCCTTCTGACCTTATTGCCTTGGGCATGTCTCGTGGGCCTCCCTAAGGAATATGGTCGGTACAGGCTTTTCTATCTCATAGAATGGACCCATTGCTTGCATGTTGCTTCTGTGAGCCTTTTAAGCCCTTCGTCCATCATTTGCTACAGCAATTCTGGCATCTCTATTTTGTTTACTGTAGGCCTTTCCTTTTCTCGAGCTGTCAAAGTTAATTCTATCAGCCAATTACAGCAATCACTGGGGCTCTTGCCAGGGCATTAAATCCTGTGTCACTGGAAAGTGCCACCATATTGCAAAACTCTCCCTAACACAGCTGTATAGCCTATCTTCTCTTGATTTAACCCCCTGAGGAACCACTTCCAGTTCCTGATGGTAACATGTTATCCAGGTCTTGATATTTTTAGGCATGTAATTTCTTTTCAGCTTTACCTGGCCGGACACTCTTTGATCAGGTTATGCTGAGATTTTACTCTAATTATGAACCAAGAGAGGAAGTGGAGCAGGTCCTGAGAAGGTAAAGAAATGTTATCTAAGATACCTGCCTCACTTGATACCTTTGTATAACTTCAGACATGTGTGTGTGTGTAGCTCTGTCTTCCAATAAGAGATAATTGGTCACATTTTCAGGTGCATAGGACTCAGGAAAACCCAAGATCAAGATTCTTAACTGTGTTGATGCAGATATCCCCATCCAAGCATCAGGGCCCCACTCCCTTCAGGGCTCTAAGTTTGTGTAAGAGACCTGCCTAGACTGAGATCCAGCTTTCTCTGATGCATTGCTAACAATTACTTTTTCTTTTCTCCTGTTCTTCAACCGTGGCTGCCATCCAGGTGCAGAAGTGGAAGTTTTATTTAAATGGTGCCTAGGAGTTCCTGTTACTCTCACTTTGCTAATTTACTTTGTTGATTAATAGACTTGAACCTGTCATTTTCTCTCTTCAATCACTGGCGCTGAGCAATAGCCAACCAATTCCACATTCTTATAGTTGTTATTTCTTCATATCTCTAAAATACCCAGAGTATTGTCCCAGCTATTGCACTGCTTCCACCTGTATCCCATCACAGGCCACCATAGGTGACAGCCAGTAAAATGCACCAGCATTCCAAGGACTATCAACATTCTACCTATCACCAGCAATAGGGTTTTCATTATCATCCAGCTGGAAAATGATCCAGCTCCAGGATCCCCATCTTTAGAGTCTGTATCTTAGAAGTGCTTCTTGTATCGGTGGTCATAGATAGGGTTCCATTCAGGTTAGGGATCCTTGTTTAAGTGACTTATTGGGGATGTGCTCAATAGGGGAGTGAGGGAAGCAGAATAAGATGGGGAAAACGCCAAGCAAGAATGTGGTCTCAGAAGGGACTAGCTTCAGTCTGATCCTACAGGACACTGGAGCACAAATTACACAACAGAGCTAGTCCTACATAGAGAAAAAGAGGCTGGCCTTGTGTATCCCATGCCAGGAGGTTATTGGCTGAGTCAACCCTGGAGAAAGGAGGGAAAGTGGTGTATCTGCCCAGGCAAAGTGGCTTCCATCTGGTTCAGGGTGATTCTCTGGAATAGGGGTGAGCTGTTTACTGTTATCTCCAAAACTCACAGCAAATGGGAGATGGTACAACCAGAAGAGGGAATGTGGGCAAACACCAGCCACATTCACCACAATATTACAGAGCTATTAGGAACTGTAATGATCAGCACGAAGTTTTTCTGTGTCCTAGGTAAGAAATATATTTCTTTAAACCATCTGGAAATCTTCTTTAGTCTTGGGTAAGAAGGTTGTGTTTATCTTTCCTCGTTTTTAGTGGAACTATACTCAATCCCAAATGCCCAATTCACCATCTTTAACAAGGGACCCTCATGCAAATAGGATCTCTCCTCCTGGTCTGCTGTCAACTCTTCGAGTCTTCACATCAAAAATGTTATTCCCCACTGTGTTAACTTTACTTTTCTCTCTCCTTGCCTTTGTTCTTGCACTATAATGGTTGCAGTGAGGGATTATGAGAACATCTTCTTTCAGATACGTCGGCACATTTGAAATCGTGTGATCTAGCGTGAGAAAGGCTTAACCTTTTTCCTTTCTATGTGCCAGTGAAAATGTCTTTATACTAGTACATGTTATTTCTGAAAGGGGGATGAAAGAAAGGGACAAGAGAAGGGATGATACAGAAGTAATGTAGAAGTGGCCAAGAATGAGATTTGGCTTTCCTATTTTTTTCAGTTTGAGTTTGGAAATTTATGCATTCTTTTTTGTTTGTTTTTGATCCAGTAAAAAAAGTGTAACCTCTGATCAGGGCTTCAATACTTCTGAAGGGTCTGGAAGTAAGTCATTGTCTCCTGAGTTGATCTAAGGCAGTTTATGATGAGAGCCATTCTGTTTTTTATTCCCTAAAACTCTGAGCATACTGCTGAGTGAATAGTCTGTGCTCCACAACCGCTTGAGAAATGGTGATGCAGGCCAGTGTTTTGAAAACTGTAAAAATCATGTAGAAATGAGGTAACATGATTGCTTTAAATTGACCTCTCCAAAGGCTCTTTCCCCTTTCATCCTGTTTTACCCCATATATAGATCCCAAGCTGCTTCCTCCTACTTGCTTCAGAATGCCCTTTTCATTTTCTCCTTTTTAGCCCTAAAAATTCCAAGTATAATTCTAGGGCTTGGTGTGAATCCCACTGTGAGGAAACAAATCCCGATACTCTAAGGTTTGGCAATGGAGCATGAATATCCCTTTAGGGAAAACGATGGCTGAAACCTGTGGGTTTCACTCGTGTCTACTGAGATTCTCCTAAGGGACCTCCTTTTCTTAGGACAGTGTTTTCAAAGTGTAGTCCCCACGTCAGAATATTAGCATTACTAGAGAGCTTGTTAAAAATGAAAATGATTAGCTCTACCCCAGACCTATTAAATTTGGAACCCTGATTGTAGGACCCTGCAGTTTACGTTTCAGTAAGCCTTCCAGGTGATTGTGAGGCCTGCTAAAGTCTGAGAACCGTTGTCCTAGGGAATCACTTACTGATCACTTTTGATACCACCCCATTAGCTTCAGGAAGTCCTCCTCAACTTAGCACTTTACACCAAATTAACCCTTAATTGTTGTGGCACAGTCAAAACATTTAAACTAGCTTTCCTACCTAATGCCTTCTCCATCATAAAAGGAAAGTGAATTCTTAACATTAATGTATAATTAGGCCAGACGCGGTGGCTCATGCCTGTAATCCCAGCACTTTGGGAGGCTGAGGTGGGTGGATCACCTGAGTTCAGGGGTTTGAGATCAGTGTGGTCAACGTGCTGAATCCCCGTCTCTACTGAAAAAATACAAAAATTAGCCAGGCATGCTGGTGTGCGCCTGTAATCCCAGCTGCTCTGGCGGCTGAGGCAGGAGAATTGCTTGAACCCAAAGATGGAGGTTGCAGTGAGCCAAGATCATGCCATTGCACTCCAACCTGGGTCACAAGAGCAAAATTTTGTCTCAAAAAAATAAAAATTAAAATAAAAATAAAACCACCAGTTTTATAGTCAGGCAAACTACACTTTGACTCCTGCTTTTCACTCAATCATGTTGATAGGAAGGCTCTGCATCTGTTAAATGATGATAATAGTAATACCTACCTTTTAAGACTATTGTGGAAATTAAGTGAGATGGTGAATGGAAAGCACTTAGCAAAACGTCTGACTCATAGGTGGTTTTCAGTAAATGATAACAAATCATAATTTAGCTTAGTCATCATCATTTCATAGCCCCCTATCTGCAGTGGGTCTCAGAGACTAGCTCTCAGGCCACCTCCACCGGGCATGGAACATTTTTTACCCTTGGAATTTAGAGGCAACCCTAAGCATGTCTTGGGACCTTGGGGTCTGCCAAGAGAGAAGCAGGAATTCTCTCTTCTGTGTCTAACTTCCACTGTCCAAATTCTAACTTCCACTGTCTTAAGACCCTTCTGTCACCTAGGATATTGTTTTTGGGAAACATCAGGCCCATTCCCAACATTTACAGGGCCTGAAGCAGGAGTACAAATGGAAGGCCCACACATCATATATGTATTTATAATTTACAGAGCAAGCTGAAAATGTTTTATACTCTGTGTAGGCAGGATATCAGCCCACACAATCCCAGGAAGCTGTGGCTGTTACATTATGAGATAAAGCGACTTTGCAGATGTGATTAAGTTAAGGGCTTGAGATGGGGTGGTGATCCTAGATAATCTAGTCCGACGGAATCACAAGGGTCTTTATAAGAAGGAGGCAGGAGAGTCAGAGAAGGAGATGTAACAAAGGAAGCCAAAACTGGAGTTATGCAAATCTATGAGTGAGGTAGTGGGCAGTCTCTAGAAGCTGTGAAAAAGCAAGAAAAGGGATTCTTCCCTTGATCCCCAGTGGGAGTGCCTTGCTGGCCCATTTTAGACTGCTGACGTTCAGAACTGCTCCATAATACATTTGTGTTGTTTTAAGTCATAAAGTTGCAGCAGTTTGTTACTACAGTGATAAGAAACTAATAACCCTCCTACCTTCATAACAGTACAATTTTTAAAAAATGTGTACATATGTTTTTATAAGACTGAAAGTTGGCAAAATATCAATGGTGATTGAATTTGATTATTATTTTGCATAACAAATAGTCTTTGAAAGATTCAGTAATATTTGGGTGAATAATAAAATAAAGAATAAAATAAAGATACAATTTATTATTATCATTTTCTTTTTTAGACAGAGTCTCGCTCTGTTGCCTAGGCTGGAGTGCAGTGGCATGATCTTGGCTCACTGCAACCTCCATCTCCCAGGTTCAAGTGATTCTCCTGCCTCAGCCTCCCAGGTAGCTGGGATTACAGACATGCCACCACACCCAGCTTATTTTTGTATTTTTAGTAGAGACGGGGTTTCACCATGTTGGCCAGGCTGGTCTCGAACTCCTGACCTCAAATGATCCACCTGCCTTGGCCTCCCAAAAAGCTAGGATTACAGCTGTGAGCCACTGCGCCTGGCCTCATTAATTATTTTTATCTCATAACACTTATTTTTCTTACCTTTATTTCAGCACAATCATGAGTTACATGGTTCAGAGAACTTATTTCGTATACACCGTATTGCCAAACTAGGTCACCATGCTTGAATTACTGTAGTTCCTAGCTAATATTTTTAAATTATTTTCAGTCTGGAGAAACTTGGTTCTACTGAGGCAGTAGCAACTGAATTGTCATTAAAACTCTTAAAGAATACTGGATTAAGAAATAGATTATTAACTTATATATCACGTTCATGCATTATAAGGGGATTGTCTATGATGCATGATCTCATCATGATCTTATCATGATGTGAGAAAAAAATTAGCAAGTATTTAACTTAAGCAAGTGATTACTGTTATGTATATCTTGCTTTTCAACACCTACAAATCAATATCTAGATGTCTAGAGTTTTACTTAAGTTTCTTTTTTCCCCCAATCTTTTCAATGGTGAAATATTAGAAGAAAATTTTAAAAACAGAAGTATGATGCTTAATTTGATTAGTTCTCTCACTACATTTGATACTATTGCTAAATAAGAATGACCAGTCTGCAGGTTCTCATTTGTCTGTGCATGAATCGTCTCCTTTATGTTCATATAAATGTTTTCTATTTCCTTTATCTAATTTTTAAATATTTTATTGTTGCATCTCACATGTAGTTTATTTCAATTTAGAAAAAGGTGTTCAAAATATTTGCAAAGACTTTTTATTCTTTTTAAAATGAAGTAGCCAAACCTAGATTGTTAGTGTTTTTATAAACTTTTGCCATATAATAAGTAGCAAGCAACAATTCACACTGCATCTATTTGTGATTCCCTTGAGAATCACAAACAAGAACACAGAGACATAAGAAAACAGATGCTTGGCACTAGTGGAAAATGGTGTGTTATTATACAAGAATCTTCTGCTTTAGTTCTGTCAGAGAGGGCAGAATTGAGTAAATACTTTGTCTTTTCTTTTACCAAAATCCTTCTCTGTACCCTGAAGCCCTGTCCGTCCATCCATCTCAGATGTTACTTTCAGCACAGTCCCATAAACCTTCAGGCACTGACACATGAAGTTTTGTTCTGCGGACTGGGAAGAGAGATGTAGAAAAGTGTTTCACTAGGGCGTGGACAGTTTATACTACATCCACTAAAGTCAAGCGCGGTTCTGAGGGAACCCTTTTATGGGATTTTGCATTCTCTACCCATAGAAATGTGTCTTTCTCCTCTTATTGAAAAAACAACAAAAGCATAGAAATAGTGATAGAACTCATTACAACAGCATAATGCACCAAGTGGCACATGTGTGCACACTGACACTCACACAAGTGAAAAACTGAAGCAAGTCACCCAAATTTGCATAGGTAACAGATTTGGGATTGGAGCCCATGTCTACTTCACATTGAGTTCATTCTGGTACGTCATCTTGCTTCCTCAAGAGCAGGGTGTTGGCCGGCTGCGGTGGCTCACGCCTGTAATCCCAGCACTTTGGGAGGCTGAGGCGGGCAGATAATGAGGTCAGGAGATCGAGACCATCCTGGCTAACACGGTGAAACCCCATCTCCACTAAAAATACAAAAAAAAAAAATTAGCCGGGCGTGGTGGCGGGCGCCTGTAGTCCCAGCTACTCGGGAGGCTGAGGCAGGAGAATGGCGTGAACCCGGGAGGCAGAGCTTGCAGTGAGCCGAGATTGCACCACTGCACTCCAGCCTGGGCCACAGAGCGAGACTCCGTCTCAAAAAAAAAAAAAAAAAAAAAAAGAGCAGGGTGTTATCCTTTCTCTGGTTTATCTAGCATCTTACCTGTATTTGTCACACAAAACTGACTCACATTTCACCTCTTGGGGAAGGTCCCCCAATTCCCTTTTGAACTTTCTACAGTAACTTGCTATTCAGTCATTTATAGGGTTACATGCTATTCTCACGATGGCCTCTGATTCTTTGAGGACAAGGACTGTGTTTTACTGCTTTCTGAATTTCTGAGGCCTAACAGAGTGCCTGGAATATATTAGGAGCTGAAATATGGAATAATAAGAAAGCTCTTAATTTTAAAAAAGAAATCTACTACCACTATAATTCAGCATATTAAGCAATAAGTATGGACATGAAATCCAGAAGTCACATGAATTCATCTTTAGGTCCCAGATTGATAGCTGCTGGGATATCTTTAGAGAATTTTGAAAAGATTCCACAGTTTTCTTCAGCAATTTATTAAAATATGGGCCATTCTATACTATCAGCAAATTCTCTCTGATATTTGACCTGAAGCAGTAACCTATAAATGGTATGCTGAGGCTCTGAGACAGCTGATATAATTGCCAAAGTTTCAGTCTTACTACTGGGATATATTTAAGGTTTGGGAAAGTCTTAATTCAGCACATTTTAAAGAGCAGTATTTTTAGTTCCTTAGGTGAATGGTCCTGTTTTAATTCAGGAAACAATAGGTGCTGGTTTAGCTAACAGTTTGATTTCAATCTCTGAAGCCTTTCCACCAATTATTTTCTTTTTCAAGCAAAATCAATCTTTCCTCCATGTTCTCAAGTCCAATTTATTTAAAACACACACGTACACGTCTGCAGGCACACATACATACACACACATAGTATTACAGTACAACTATTATACACTGTTTTAGATGTAGATACAGAAAGAAGTATAGATATAGATTGTGGTTTCTTGAGTTTCTAAGAGTTTCCTTATTGTTTGCTTCTCCAGTGACTTTGCAATAACATAGCAAACTTCCAGTAAATGTTTGCCAAATACGTGAATAATAAATGAGATAAATGAGGTGGAGCTTGAAATAATCCTGCCACCTTTGTTTCTATCACTGTAAATGTTATGTATACTTGTCTCCTTTCGTAGAAAGTCTTGCACATATGTACCCGGAGAAGAGCTAGTCATTGGTGTGATTGCTGTCTTAGAGGGTATGCTCAGCTTGAACTTTACCAGGAAACAACAAATTATTTTTGAAAGTGATTGAAAATCTGTACTCCTACCAGCCATGTATAAAGGTTCCTATTTATCCGTGTACTCTCTGACCTTTGATATTGTCAGACTTAATTTTTGCCAATCTAGTAGGTATGTAAAAGTATCTCATTGTGACTTTACTGAAGACTTTGCACAATTTTCAGATATTTATTTGCTATTTATTTTTTATTTTCTGTGACATCTCTGTTTAGCTTTTTGTCCACTTTTGTTTTTCTTCTTTATTAGTGATTTGCAGGCATTTTTACATTTATGTAAATACTAATATTTTGTCTCAGGCTGGCTTGTCTTTTTACCCTCTTTCTGGTGCTTCTTGATGGATAACATTCGTCATTTTGATGTAGTTGAATTTCATCAACCTTTTATTTAATATGGTCAATGCTTTGTGCTTAAAAAATCCTTTCCTACCCCAACTTTATAAATATATTTTCCTATATTTTCTCTAAAAGCTTTAAGGTTTGCACACCATTCATTGACTGGTCCTTCTCTCAATAATTTCCAATGCCATGTCGGTTACACAGCAAGCTATCATTTATGCAGGGGTCTTATTCTGGGCTCTTTATTCTGATTTGTTTGGCCTATGTGTCTGTCCCTGAGCCTAATTAGTAATTTATATCAGTAAGGCATTTTCTCCTACTCTGTCACCTTTCAGAAATGGTGAGTTCTTGCTGGTCCTGTACTCATTCATGTAAATTTCAAAATCACTGGTTAAATTTTATGAAAACCTGTTATAACTTTAATTGTAATTGTATTGAATTTAGAAAGCCATTTCTGGAAATTGGCATTTTTGTGGTATTGTGTCTTCCTATCTATTAACATGCTGTATTTCTTGATTTATTTAGGTTTGTCAGAGTCTTTAGAAAATATTTATAATTGTTATTCTTAGGTCTTGCTCCTCTTTGTTACATTACTTCACTTTTGCTACTCTTGTAACTAGTATATTTTAAAAACATATATTTTCAATTCGTGGCTGATCATGGAAATAAAATTAGATTTTATATTTTGACATTACAACCAGCTGTTTGTTATTGATTATTACGCATAATAACTTGTCTTGAGAATCTTTTGTGTTTTACATAAAAACTCATTTTCTGCAAATATTAACACCGTGTTTCTTCCCTTCTAATCTTTACTCCTTTAATTTTTTTCTTGTAATTGTATTGGGTGTTTAGTACAGTGCTGAAAAGAAGTGCTATTATAGCTGTGCTTGTCTTGTTTCATATTGTACAGGGAACTGCAATCAGATTTTGTCTGTTGTAGGCTTTTTATAGATGCATTTGATTAGGTTATGGGCGCTTTTTGCATTCTTAGCTTTATAAGATTTTTAAAAATATGCTTGTGTTGGATTTTTTTAAATTACATTTTTCCCCGCACTTATTGAGGTGGTCTTTTTTAAAATTTATTGATATGGTGATAAATATAATATATTTTCTAATGATAAACTGCCTTTTCCTTCCTGAAATAAGCTCAACTTGGTCAAGATACATTATTATCCTTTTAAATTTGTTTTTGGAAAGTTTGCTTGTATTTTATTTAATTTTTTTGCATCTAGTTTCATAAGTGAAGTTGACTGATATTTTTTTCCCACACATATTTTAAAAAGTATCAATGATATGCTAGGCTCTTAGAGTGACTTGAAGATTGCGCCCTCTTTTTATCTTTTGGGGAAGAGTTTAAAACTTATAAATAATATGGTAGGACTCACCTATACAATACCTGGGTCTGATATTTTCTTCATGGGAAGATTTTTTAAAACTATGATTCAATGTTTTTAACCTATTTTAAGCCTACTCTTTATTCTTGATACTGTTTTAATGTTATGTTTTTTCTAATAATGTGTCCATTTTGACTAAGTTCTTTAGCATATTGGTATAATGTTGTGATACACACACACACACGCACACACATACACACACGCAAAATACCATAGTGTTACCTTCTTTTTAACCTGTTTTATCTGCAGTTACATATCTGCAGTAATCTGCAGTTTTGTATCTGTAGTTATGACTTATATAGTTATATTTAAAACTTCTTTTGAAACGAATATTTGTAACTGCATATCAGAAAGGTATTACAGAAGGTATTTAATCATTTAAATTTGAGTGTGTTCTGTGCTTCCCAGATACAGAAATATTTTCTTTTGTTTTATTTTCCAACACAAGGGGGCAGCATTGCTGCACTGTTAATTTCCTGTAGGCTAACACCGCTGTGCCTTGTGTAGGTTTAAATATACAGCACATCTCTTTCAAATGGATAATCATTTGAGGATTGCATAAATGTGGACCTTGCCTATTTTTCATTTACATGACATTCATTGAAATTTAGTTTTGAAAACAATACTCTCTGATTAGCATTTATACATGTTTTATATTTGCTTCATTGTTTCTGATTCTGTAACAATCACCTCATTCTGAGAAGAAGACTAGGTACTATTGTGTTTGATAGTGTTTATGTATGGTAATTTTCTAAAATCTGAATTTTTTAAAATGGGCTTTTCAATGATATTACTGAGAAAAAGGTAGGGTACTATTTTGACATAAAGGATGAAGAACCCACAAAGTCCATGAGCTTCCTGTCGGATGTGAGAGATTAAAACTGCTGCTGACTACACCACCAGGTCCATGTCAATTAACTCATTTGGAGATGGGAGGTGAGAGTGCAAAAATAATATTAACATTAATATTAAGTACCATTACTGGCTACTCATTATAGCTTAAATTCATTATTTGCTCTACTTAGATTTATTTTTGTAAAATCATCCTGTAAAGTAGGTATTATTACCCCCATTTTTACAGATGAGGAGGCAGAAGCTTGGGTTGGCTAACTCACCCCTTAGTTCATGAGGCTCAGAAGAGGGTGCTGATTAATAAATCCCCAGGCTTTCTCACTACTGCACACTGCCTCACCATCAACAGTAAAACAGGTTGAATTCAACGATTCAGTAAAAAAGTAATTTTGATAGTTGAGTTCCTTTATCCCTTACCATGTCTAGTTCACATATATGATTATTATTATTTTGGTAGAGACGTGGTCTTTTTATGTTGTTCAGGCTGGTCTCAAACTCCTAGGCTCGAGCAATTCTCTCCCTCCTGAGCCTCCTAAAATGCGGGGATTACAGGCATGAGCCATGTGCCTGGCTCACATATTTGATTTGGTCTAGGCTACCTTAAGCAAAATACAAAATGCTTTGTATTTGTCTAGGCTACCTTAAGCAAAATACAAAATACAAAATGCATTTTATTATTGCATTTGCTATTTTTAGCTCTTTATGTCTGAGCAGTTGTTTAATGCCTGTGCCTGAGAATCTTTTTCTCAACAGGGGAACTGTGGGGGAGATTCCAGAAGTTCCTTTTAGAGTTGTTGTTTCACTGTACCAGTGCATCAGTGACTGAGAAGGAAGTATTTGCTTTTGTGTGCCAGCACATAAAATTCACAGAACACAGTTCTGAGAAGCCCAAGGCACTAGCGAGAATGATAGGTCACCATCTCCATTATCTATCGGTGGTGGATATGTAAGATAGCATTGTATATTAACTTTTGAGAAAGAGAAAGTGAGGCAAGAAGAAATTGCTGAAATAGATTGTCTGTGATTGCTGATGGTTGAAACTTTTGAGCTAGCGTTTTTTATTCCTGGCCAAGGAATGTATCTTTTGGGTTTAATATCACTTAAGGAGTCAGACAGCCTTGAATGTTAGACTGTGCTTTGTATTTTTTAGGTCATGACTTTAGGCAGACTCCCTGAGCCTCACATTCATCATCTGTGAAAGAAGATAAGACTAATACCAATTTCTCCAGGCTACAAAATATATAAAAATATATTTTTTCAAACATACACATTCAAAAATAATGGCCATATTTTTAAATGCTACCCTACGTTGTGTCAAGGGCACCAATTTCTAACTTAGAGACATTTGCAATTCTGAGCAGTGTCCTTTGAGGCCACTGGGTGTCTCTAGAAAGCTTAAAGTTTAGGAGTAAACAGAAAGAAGCTTGTGAACATGCTTTATAAACTATAAAGATTTGTAAAAATATAAAATCATTATAATGGCTCCTCTCTCTGAACTCAACTTCCACTGGATACATGACATATACTTTTGCATGTATCAACTTAGTTCAAATCAATAAAAAACATTTTTGGACTCCTAGTAAGTGCTAGGAAAATATTTACTCATTAAAAAAATTATTAGGGACCTAAATGTACACTGTTTTAGGCACTGGAGATTGGACAATAAACAAAACAGATGAATCCTTTGCCCGTGGAGCTTGTATTTGTAGAGGTGACACATGCGGAACCCACATAGGTAGGATGTTTGGTAATAATATAGAGAAAAATAAAGTCTAGGCAAATGGCTAGAGAATGGTGGAGCCTTGCTACTTTAGATGGAATTGTCCAAAAGCCTTCCTTGAAGAGGGAAAAACTGAGTAAAGACTTGAATGAAAGAAAGAAACCAGCCATACATCTGTCTAGAAAAACTGAGTTATTGGCAGAGAGCACAAAAAGTCAAAGGCCTTGAAATGAGGATGTGTGCCTGATATGTTTGCAAAATGGCGGGAAAGCTATGGTAAACCATACAAATTATTGGGTTTTCCATGTAATCCATTGTCTCTTTGAGAGACGGTATCTATTATATTATAATTTTATAGCTCCTCTTTTATAGGTGTTCATAATAAGAATAAAGACAATAATTAGTACTTTTTGAGTACTTGCCATGTGCTATATTTGTCCTTACAACCCTCCCAAATAAATATAATTATCCACTATTATACAGAGACTCTAAATAGCTTTCCTAAGGTAGCATATTCAGTAAGTTGGTGAGGCAATGGTTTGTCTTATTTCAAAGTGCAGGGTGCATAATAACTCAATGGGAAGACAGATGAGTGAAAAATGCGTAGTAATATCAGAGGGCTTATGAAAGGTACCTAGGGAAGGTGTCATGAAGTTACTTAGGGAAGGTATCATATTATGCCATGGAGGATCAGTTCCTTAAGGAAGGAGAAGATGGATTGGGAATGGAGAGAGAATCTAATGCGAGAAACAAAGGCATGGAGGCTTGGAAGAGCATGGGGTACGTATACAGTAAATGATAAACAGTTAAGTGTGGTGAAGAGTCTGCAGCATGCGCTGTAATACAGATGCTCCTCCACTTATAATGAGATTACAATCTGATAGACCCATCATAAGTTGAAAACATTGTGAGTCGAAAATGCACTTAATATACGTAACCCACAGAACATCATAGCTTAGCCCAGCTTACCTTACATGTGCTTAGAACATTTACTTTAGCCTACAGTTGGGCAAAATCACCTACCACAAAACCTATTTTATAATAAAGTATTGAATATCTCATGTAATTGATTGACTACTGCACTGAAGTGAAAAACAGAGTAATTGTATGGGTACGCAAAGTAAGGTTTCTACAGAATGTGCATCCCTTTCACACCTTCCTAAGGTGAAAAAGGAGTCAGTTGAACCATTGTAAGTTGGGGACCATCTGCAGACATGCTCAGGTGCTGCTGTGCTGGGCAGGGTCTGCTACTGTAGCATAAGACACCTCCCAGCCATGGCTGATTGGACAGAGGTGGAACTCTGACCCAAGGGTAGCAGAATCCACTGTTTTACTAGGGACATAGAATGTGTGTGGCTTGACTGAAGCAGCTGAGGTGACTGAATCAGATTCTGACTTTCAAAACGTTGAAGCAAGGATGCAGAAACTGTTGCTAGTCCATGAAGGGCCCTGGGATAGGGAGATTATCCAAATTTGGGTGGCTCAAGAGGTCACTGGGCCATGGGACAGCTGATTAGGAAGCTGTCTACAGAAAGAGAAAAATGGAACAAGTACAGAGAGAGGCAAAGATGGAATATTATGAAACCTCGGAGAGAAATGGAGACAGCAGATTCTCAGTTTCTGTTGCATTTCCAGTTCTTTAGGCCTCACGAGGCAGGTCTATGTCCTGTCCTAGATCCCAGAGATCTTTCTATCCCAAAATTAGGGGGGGCATGTAAGTTAGATCCAAAATGGCACTCTTTTGAAAGTGAAAGTGGCTGCTATTAATAATTACAGGCAAAAACCTCCAAATCACTGGGAAAACTGGGTTGTATGCAGTGGTGGGCTAGGAAGTATTTAACAACTAGGTCCCCA
Organism: Hylobates moloch; assembly: GCF_009828535.3. Lineage (NCBI taxonomy): Eukaryota > Metazoa > Chordata > Mammalia > Primates > Hylobatidae > Hylobates > Hylobates moloch. Next base: position 35,320,473 of record NW_026652293.1, on the reverse strand, counting down.
GGAAACAACAGCAACAACAAACCAGAATTTGATTGGTAGTGTTTGTCGATTTCCATGTTGTAAATACTCTCAGCATAGCTGATTTCCAGCTACCAACTGGCTTGAAAAATTCCTGAAAATTTAATAATCACCTTTCTCAAGCTGCGATAAGTCAGCTCCTATACGCCACTGGATGCATACTGCCCTACCTAAAGTACTCTCCTTCTATACTCACCCCCCGCCCCCACCTTTACTTTTACTTCGGTTTTGTGAGTTTATTTGAACCTTGCAACTCCAAAAGCACTGATTAGAACAGTAGTGCGTCTGGCCCTGCGACTGCAGGCAGTGGGAGGCCTGCCTACAAGCCTGCCCTCCAGCTCCTTGAAGAGAGAGACTATTTTAAACTTCCCTTTCCTCCCCAGCATGCCCAGCACAGGGAGGAGAATGTCGCAGCTGTCAGTAAATGCCGACTGCATTAATGCTTGAGGTGTCCCTCATTGCACCCCTGCAGTAAGGTTGGCCAGTTGTGATTTACAATTTGCCTGTCAGCAGTGGGAAAGTAACCTTGTGACAGCAGCAAACACCAGCTTCTCAGAGGATTTTGAGACCTGGGTTCTGACATTTTTACCTAGATGTGATTGTTGTCAGCTTATCATCCCCTGTCAAGTTCTAGGCTTCCTTGAGCAGAAAATGAAGTTTATTAACTCAGTTATGGGATGCTCTGACTCTTTAGCCACATGGGTGCTAACTGCTTGATCGGTGCCTCTCCTTAGCGTGTTCACATTGGCCTGAGGCGAGCCCTGTCACACTCATTCTTCCTTCTTCAAATAACACAATCATTGCCTTCCAAAAAGCAGAATCATCCATCCTGTTTTAGGAATAAACTAGTTACCCAAACTAATTAGCTGAGCTTGGACTGTACAAATACCTTTTTCCCTGGAATCCAGGTTTTTCTTTACATTTTCCTCTCTTTTATTCCTATTTATGCTTGTATGTAAAAATCTTTATACATTTGCAGAAACTGGTAAATTATCAAAAGAATTTGATTCCTGTCAGCTTTCCTAAAAGCAATTATTTTCCCTGTTTCTGAGAAGTGATAAGAATAAAAAACATTTCCTCTGAACTTTCTGAATATATGATTGTTAAATGATTAATATAACACTTACACTGAGAAAAAAATTTATTCCAAGTCAGGCACATAGGTGAGCTTACACACACATAGACACACACATATACTTTCTTCTCTAGCAGTTCTCGGGTGAAAGAGAATCAGGTGAAATGAGAATTCTATGCTTGTACTAATACTGTCTTTTAAAGTTGTTTATTTACAAAAGTCTTCCCAGGTTACATGCCAAGCAATAAAATGGTTAAACAATTAAAAGGTTTCCAAGGCAACTTATTGCAAAGTACCATAAAAAGTCAGCTATGATATCACACTTGTAATTGAAGACTCTAAGTCTCAGCTTTCAGTAGGCATGCATTAGTATCAAGAAGGTCAAGATTCATGGATTCTGGTATTTTTGGTTATAGCAAAAGAAATTAACTTTTATAAACCATAGCGTGAAAATCAATTCACCACAAAATTCTGTGTGTTTACAATGTGTCTGTTAATGTCCTGGTTAATGTAAAATGATGAGGACATGAGTCTAAGTAATAGATGTTCATAAAGTGCAATATATAGAGATGCTTTCTAGAGCATTATTTAAATTTTGAAAAAGAATAACAATTCTACATCTCCAATAAGTGAGCATGATTTAATTTGGACAGATAGTGAACTGCTATCTGACCATTTAAAACCATGTTGTAGAAGAATATTTGCTGCTGTGAAAAGATATTCAGAATATATTGCTAAGTGGTGAATTCAGCTACAAAACTCTGTAATAACAATTTTTACATATTGCATATGTGCATGTGTGTGCGTGTGTATTACATATAGGACTAGAAGAATATAATAATTTAACAGTGGTTATACCCAGTGGAGATATCTGGGGAGAGTGATTAAGTCATATTGCTCTATTTGCCTATTTGCATTTTTCATTGTGCCGTTTTTACTGTCGGAGCATGCTCGACTGTTTTAGTTACAGGAAAACTTATTCTCATGAGTGTACTGAATTTTGAAGGGAATAGAATCTTACGCAATTAACGAAAATGAGACATATATATGTGCCAAATGTATGGTGTAGGGACCTGCAATTCCTTACATTCCTGCCCTTTTATTTAGGGACAGGTTTTAGAAAGGTGAGTGGGGGTAACCTACAGGAATGAAAACACCTTGGGTAATATGAATTGATGCCTGCTTAAAGAGTTAAGGCATTTCATCCCCCCACCCCATGGAAAAGGAGAACAAAGCTTTTACTGTACGATTAATTAGAATTCAGCTTTGCATAGTCTGTGGTTACAAACTTCAGTGAGATTGGTGCAGGATCCTATTCTCAAAGGGTTACAAAGCACATATTGTTGTCAAAGTAAACCCAGTACAGAAAGATAGCATCCTCAGAATAAAAATTAAGTACATTTTATATGAAACGATCCACATTAGACACTTTCATAGGTTTAAATATTAAACAGTGGTGAACAGTTCCAGGAATCTTGTGAGCTTTTTTTTTTTTTTTTTTTTCATAAAATGAATGCCTTTATTTCCCAGAAATCCAAGACCTAACATTTCTTAACAGCTTATCTGATGGGAACAAACCCAAACTGGCATGTAAATATTATCAACCAGGAGGGTTTCCAATTAATAGATCAAGGTAAAACAAAAATTACATTTTATTCAACTTTTACCACTAGTGCTTAGCACAGTGCCTAATGTATTATTGGCACTCAACAAAAACATGCGTATTTTTCTTTAAGACTGTTGAATAAACAGAACCAACGACAAAAATCACGTGATTATCTCAATAGATGCAGAAAAGGCCTGCGATAAAATTCAACACCCCTTCATGCTAAAAACTCTCCGTAAACTACGTATTGATGGAATGTATCTCAAAATAATGAGAGCTGTTTATGACAAACCCGCATCCAATATCATACTGAATGGGTAAAAGCTGCAAGCATTTCCTTTTAAAACCAGCACAAGAAAAGGATGCCCTCTCTCACCACTCCTATTCAACATAGTGTTGGAAGTTCTGGCCAGGGCAATCAGGCAAGAGAAAGAAATAAAGCGTATTCAAATAGGAAGGGAGGAAGTCAAATTGTCTCTGTCTGCAGATGACATGATTGTATATTTAGAAGACCCCATCATCTCAGGCCAAAATCTCCTTAAGCTGATAAGCAACTTTGGCAAAGTCTCAGGATATAAAATCAATGTGCAAAAATCACAAGCATTCCTACACACCAATAATAGACAAACAGAGAGCCAAATCATGAGTGAATTCCCATTCACAATTGCTACAAAGAGAATAAAATACCTAAGAATACAACTTACAAGGTACGTGAAGGACCTCTTCAAGGAGAATTACAAACCACTGCTCAAGGAAATAAGAGAGGACAAAAACAAAAGGAAAAACATTCCGTGCTCATGGATAGAAGAATCAATATAATGAAAATGGCCATACTGACCAAAGTAATTTACAGATTCAATGCTATTCCAATCAAGCTACCATTGACTTTCCTCACAGAATTAGAAAAAAATTACATTACTTTAAATTTTATATGGAACCAAAAAAGAGCTCATATAGCCAAGACAATCCTAAGCAAAAAGAACAAAGCAGGAGGCATCACGCTACCTGACTTCAAACTATACTACAAGGCTACAGTAACCAAAACAGCATGATACTGGTACCAAAACAGATATACAGACCAATGGAACAGAACAGGGGCCTCAGAAATAATGCCATACACCTACAACTATCCGATCTTTGACAAATCTGACAAAAACAAACAATGGGGAAAGGATTCCCTATTTAATAAATGGTGTTGGGAAAACTGGCTAGCCATATGGAGAAAGCTGAAGCTGGATCCCTTCCTTAAACCTTATATAAAAATTAACTCAAGATGGATTAAAGACTTAAACACAAGATCTAAAACCATAGAAAACCTAGAAGAAAACCTAGGCAATACCATTCAGGACATAGGCACGGGCAAAGACTTCATGACTAAAACACCAAAAGCAATGGCAACAAAAGCCAAAATTGACAAATGGGATTCTAATTAAACTAAAGAGCTTCTGCCCAGCAAAAGAAACTATTGTCAGAGTGAACAGGCAACCTACAGAATGGGAGAAAATTTTTGCAATCTATCCATCTGACAAAAGGCTAATATCCAGAATCTACAAAGAACTTAAACAAATTTACAAGAAAAAAACAAACAACGCCATCAAAAAGTAGGTGAAGGATATGAACAGACACTTCTCAAAAGGAGACATTTGTACAGCCAACGAACATATGAAAAAGAGCTCATCATTACTGGTCATTAGAACAATGCAAATCCAAACCACAATGAGATACCATCTCACACCAGTCAGAATGGCAATCATTACAAAGTCAGGAAACAGCAAGATGCTGGAGAGGATGTGGAGAAATAGGAACACTTTTACACTGTTGGTGGGAGTGTAAATTAGTTCAACCATTGTGGAAGACAGTGTAGCAATTCCTCAAGGATCTAGAACTAGAAATACCATCTGAACCAGCAATACCCAAAGGATTATAAATCATTCTACTATAAAGACACATGCACACGTGTGTTTATTGCAGCACTGTTCACAATAGCAAAGACTTGGAAACAACCCAAATTCCCATCAATGATAGATTGGATAAAGAAAATGTGGCACATATACACCATGGGATACTATGCAGCCATAAAAAAGGATGAGTTTGTGTCCTTTGCAGGAACATGGATGAAGCTGGAAACCATCATTCTCAGCAAACTAACACAGGAACAGAAAACCAAACACTGCATGTTCTCACTCATAAGTGGGAGTTGAACAATGAGAACACATGGACACAGGGAGGGGAATATCACACACCAGGGCCTTTCGAGGGGTGAGGGGTTAGGGGAGAGATAACATTAGGAGACATACCAATGTAGATGATGGGTCGATGGGTGCAACAAACCACCATGGCACGTGTGTACCTATGTAACAAACCTGCATGTTCTGAACATGTATCCCAGAACTTAAAGTATAATTTAAAAAAAGAAAAAAAATGCATACTTGATTGAGCTAGAAAATGTGCTTGTCTGGAGGTCTCTAATCTGTGTTTGCTGATAAATAGAATGACATGATAGAAAGACTATGGACTGAGAAACCAATACTCAGACCAGCTGGGATTGAGTTCTAACACCAGCTCTTCTGTTAACTCAATGTATGGCTTCTTCTCCTTGTGGCTCCATTTACCCATTTGTTAAAAAGAGGATTGGACTAGATTAACTCTAATGAGAGTGTCTTTCAGATCAGAATACCTAAGGGTTTCTTTTCTTTCTCTCTCTATTGCCAAAGCTCATGTATTTATTAATGTATTCCACAGATGCTTATTGAATGTCTTCTCTGTATGTCAGGCATTGTGCTATGTCACGCAGAACAGGCCTGTAAACAAGGCACACACAGTCTCTGGCCTTGGGGTCCCTTCCTCCAGTGAGAAAGTTGTGTTCCCTCCTACTGGGTTGACTATAATTTTTTTTTTTAATTCACTCATTGTTTAAAGCAAGATCTTAGAGGAATGGGAAGTTATTGGGAGAGTTGTTTGTCATCATAGAGTTCTCTTTGATGAGATAGAGAAATTTAGAAAGATTAAACTCCTAAATTGCATTTCATTGTGAATTGTTTGAATGGACCAGAATAAACACAGATTTGGTGTTTTCTAGCATTTTAGTGACAGTGTGGGTACACCTCACATTACAATGTAAATGCATTTTAAAAATGCAGTTTGTAACATATGTTTTATTAACTGTCATATTTTTAGAGTACCAGAGTAAACTGACCATTTGAAGGAATGCTTCATATAGTGAGGCATATTGTCATGTAATTATGACCCAACCTATATTTTTATTTCATTAAAGGACTTTTCTTAATGCAAAGCATCTTTAAACTTCCATGTAAAGGAGATAATTATATTAAAATATTCATAACCACATTTTGACACAGCATTGCACTTTTTGTTGCTTTGATCTAGTAGTTTGTAGAAAATAGAATGTATCAAAATATCTCATTTAATTTTACCTGAGAAACACCATACTTTTTCAGGGTGTATAAGTCAGGATAAGCTGGCTATGATGCTATAACAAACAACTCCAAACTCTCAGAGGTTTAAAACACTATAGGTTTTCCTCTTGCTCATATGGCACATTCATCTTTGTTATGGATGAATTGGACTGATCACAATTGCTCTGGAACCCAGGCTGACAGCCGCCACCATCTCAAACATTTTCATGGTAAACGCAAGAGAGCAAAAAGAGCTCTGAGAGGGTCTCACTTTGGCAAAGAATTGTGTGGTTATATCCAGTTATAAATCACTGGCTAGAATAGTCACATGCTCCATATTTTCACAGGGGGGCAGGAAGTACTATCCTGCCATCTGCCTAGGAAGAAGACAGCTGGGACACTTGATGAATAACACTAATTACTACCAAACACGGTATGGAAGAGTTGTTTTCAGGCATTAGCTCCCTTAATTTGCTAGAGAATCAATTAACACTTGGTTAGCTTAGCAATGTATTTAGCTGAAAAAACGTTTTTTTGAATATTTTGAAGCACTAACTTTTTTGAAAAGATCTACTACATTGTACTATATCTTGCTGGAATTCTATCAACATCTTCAAATTTTAGATTTGTTACAATATTTGTAATGATATGTATTTTATACTTTTGCCCATGGATATTAATGACTTTTTCACTGTGATTCTCAAAAGCATTAAAAAAGAAGAAAGGTTAGGTCATATAAATGGTATGATTAGTTTTGTTTCTTTAATTCTTTTTCCTTTGGTGTTTTTTAGACTCAGAGTTTTGCTTTGAATTGCTCTTCTAGTATTATTTTGAGAGTGCTCTACTAGTGCTTACTCATTTTCCATTCTAATAACAATTCTAAGCCAGAACAAATAGGAATTTATCAGAAAATTATGGTCCACTCTCAACTACTTCTAAATATCAATCTCAAAAGTTCATTTAATAATTCAACTTTCTTAGGTACAGTAATAAACAATGTATAAGTGCCTTTTAATATACATCTTAAAGTATTATTTTTATATTTATTAATAATTGTATTCATTTATAAATTTACTTATTTAACAAACTTTTATTGTACTCCTATGTAGCAGGCATTCAAACTGATTTAATAGTTTGAAATATATTTAATTGTATAGTAAGAATTTATGAGAATTTGCAAATATCTTCTAAGTAAGTTTGTTGTGCTTTAAAGGTTGTACGGTTCTATTCTTCCATATGAAACTGGCAATACAAACCTAAAAATGGGAAATACATTTTGGACTCCATGTCCAGAGGCAGGGGCTGGACTACCTTCTTTCCTATGGTTTTTTTGCAGAAGAATGATACACGTATTTGGAAGATAAATGGCAGGGAGGTATTAGTGTAATATATTGCTGTCAAATATTCTGGGATTCATACTTTATTCACTTAACCAGCCAAAAGTGACTATGTGTTTACAGTGGGTATTATGATTTGGTAAGGACTTAAAATATAAAGATTAAGACATGGGCCATATTCTCATGGGGTTCACACTCAACTGGGGGAAATAGATATGCCAATATACAATTAACAAGTATATAATGTAGTAAGTTCTATGGTAAAGGTATCTACTGAGCACAATGGAAATACCAAACAACCTGGAGGCATCAGTGAGATCTTCCAAGAATGGAAGTGACATTCGATTGGGTCTTGGGGTGAAATACACTGGGGAAGAAAGGAAGGAGAACATTGCATGTATAATAAGCAATGCATTTATAACAAGCAGCATGAGTGACTAAATGAGTGAACGTGTGAAAAAATGTGCACCTGGAGGACTCCATACGTGAGGTGTGGGGTTCAGTAGCAGGAAATGAGGCCAAAAGAAAACCCGGGTCTGGACAGGACAGGATCTTGGCTTGAGTTTGCCTCAGATAAGAAAGGATAGGCTAAAGGATAAGAGAGGAGAGGCTAAAGAGCTTCTGGAGAGGCATTAACTAAAGGGATTGGAATTTATCTAGTAGGCATCTGGGATCACTGAATTGTATAAAGCAAGAGAGTGACATGGTCAGGCTGATATAGTCAGGAAAATAAGTAATTGTAGTGAGAGACAGAGAGGAATAAATTAGAGACAGTGAAGCCTGGAGGCACAAAAACTTACATCTTGGCTTCATCAGCTTAATTTGCCAGTGACTAGATGCTAGGCAATTGAGATAGGTGACTAATTCTTGTACTTTAATTTATAATATTATGACTATGTGCTTAGAAAATGACACCTGGTCCTTTAATAACTTGATTGCTTTTTCTATATAAAACAGCTCCATTAAATTTTCTTTGAAGTACCAATGCATTTTCTAGAAAGCAGAAGACATGTTAATAGCAGCGATTGCCTTTCTCTGCTATGAACATCTATGTGGTACTAAGTAGTTATTTAGGCATTTCTATTAATAGACAGTAATAGGTATACTGGGGAGATTTCTGAAGGAATCATTTCATGAAGCGCCTTATATTACTTTAATGCAAAAACCTATTAGTGAATAAAGGAATAAGTTGATCAAGTCACACATTTGTAGCCACCAGCATAGTTTGGAGAATGATAGGTAGTTGGTTGAAGTGAAATGAAAATGCTGAGAGTGATATTTATTCCAACTATTTCAAAAGTAGAATATGATAGTCCCTGACAATATTCAGAGAGGATGGTGTTATCAGCAATATGAGCTGTTTTTGAGAATCAAGAATATAAATGAGGGAGAATGATTCGTGCCAAAATTGACTAACTCCAAGTAATCATCTCTAGAATGCTTAAGTAGGTATTTTGCTATATTCCTGTAGCTCTAACAATACACCATTTGAAAGATTTTCAGAAATGATCATCATTATCAATAATGAAAAAAGTAGGTCATAGTCTCTTTTTCCTTTGGACTTTTAAATGCCAAGTCTTGTATCTTATGAATATAAAATCCATTATCTGTGTTACCAAGATATATCCATCATTATTACTTCTCTCTGTTATGAAATAACATCCTTTTTTCTAGGTAGACTAGGTGGATTCTGGTACAAAAAATGTGGTAACATATTATGACTGTGCATTTATTGGATTTTATGTTTATTTTAAACTTATATGTTTTGATTTTTAAATTTCTAAACATTTAGGTCCCTTGCACTTTCACATAGAAGTGTGTTTTAATGCACATGCCTTGTTGTTTTGGGAATCAGTTTGCCATTTAGACAATCAGTTCCCCAAAAGGCCAGGAGAATATTCCTTCAAATGGCCCACTGGCAAATGTGTACACTTCTTTATCTTGCCATATTTCAGAGAGGATATTTTTGTCAATTGGGATTATGCATTTGTTAGAGCCTGTGAGTTCTTGGGAGATCCGTGTATCTTAGCCTTTTTTTAGAATTTTTTCTTGGTATAATGTTTTATAGGTCTAGATTATTTGGGAAGAGGTGTGATAAAGCTGAATATTTTCCTGTGGAAGAAACAATTTGTAATCTAGATTAGCTTTCTGTGACAGAAAGTAGCTTTGGCCAAAAGGTGACTATATTCTTCAATTGGTAAGTGTGGAATTGGATGAGAGATACAATCAATCTGAAGGTGTATGCTGTTTACCAAAAAGTAGACTAGAAGTGGAGGAAAATGAGGAATTAAATTCCATCTAATATACTCTGATTTACTTAGTGTTTCTGCATAACTATTTCTGGACATTATTTTCAATTTTTTCCTTTATTTAGATGCAGTTCCACTATAACTAGTCTTACTACAAGCAAGCCTTTTCAGTAAAGAGAGGAGAAAATATACTGTACTGTTTTTTATGTCTTTGGAATCAAATGTTTGTTGAATGCTACACTGGGCCATGCATAGAGTTGAACATGACAAATTGTTGCCAAAGAAAATTCTGGACTGGTGAATAATTTGTCTTGAATGTTTTTTGATTGCATTTAGGTAAAGTTCTTGGAGCAAAGTGTTCTGTTGGCTGCAAATCTATCCCTTCTGTTTGTTTCAGAAAAACCCAGCTTTGAGCATTAGTTAATTGACAATATTAGGAAAAAAAATCAGCCCCAGATCCAAGCCCTTATTTCCATTGATTGGGAAGACACACAGAATTATTCCTTAAAGTGGTCCCATTTCCATAGAATGAAACTGAAAGTAAATGAGTGACAGAATTGCTTCAATCCACAGATAATTATGAATGAATGTAGGTTTACTAATATAGGTACTCAAACTCAGTGACTATGTTTATATTTATATATAAAATATATATTTATCTTTATAATTTTATGTATAAAATAATATATACTGTATTTTATAGAGTAACTGATTTTTAGAAGAGACATTTTGGTTGGAGAAAGATCTTTAGAGTGAGACAGCTGGGTTTGAATAAAACTTTAGTACTTAGTATTTTTCAGCTTTGAATCTCAGAACAAGAGTTTCTTTGAATGTACAATGGGAGATGAAAGTACACATCATGCAAAGTTGTTACTGTATTTGCAAACTTGGATACAATAGACACCTAGGAATTGGTAGTTATTATCCTTTTGCTACTAATTTATGTTTAACAAATATTCCAGTGCTATTGTGATCAGAAGACTGCAGGAAGGTATTGTGGGAAAAACACTAAGAGGAATAACACAAGATCTCTCTCTTTAAAGGACTTTGATACAGTTCTTGGAGAGACAGACACATTCATACATCCAATAAGTCTTAAAGAATTCTAATCTAAATCATACAAAACAATGCAAAACCATTATAGGACATAAATGTAGCACTGGGGTTTCACCATCCCACTAATTTTGGATTTTTTATTTTTTATATTTTATTATTTTTTTTTTGAGACGGATCTCCTCCCCTGCCTGGATCATCAAGCTCCGCCTCCCGGGTTCACGCCATTCTCCTGCCTCAGCCTCTCCGGGTAGCTGGGACTACAGGCGCCCGCTACCACGCCCGGCTAATTTTTTTGTATTTTTAGTAGAGACGGGGTTTCACCGTGGTCTCGATCTCCTGACCTCGTGATCCGCCCGCCTCGGCCTCCCAGAGTGCTGGGATTACAAGCGTGAGCCACCGCGCCCGGCCTAATTTTTGGATTTTTAGTAGAGATGGGGTTTTGCCATTTGACCAGGCTGGTCTTGAGCTTCTGACCTCAGGTGATCTGCCTGCCTCAGCCTCCCAAAGTGCTGGAATTATAAGTGTGAGCCACTATACCTGGCCTGGAATAATTTTTATGTCACCAAGATGGAAATTTTAGATCATGGTTTCCCTCTTTTCCAATTTCTACTTAGAGATTTCCTCCTTACATGTGGCCATAATAAAGTACTTTTAATAAACTAAAAAATGTTCTTAAAAACCATTTTCAATAATTATGATGTGATCAATGACAATAAACAGACTATTTGTAATTATCATGGATTGCTTCAACCTGATTCTATATTAAGGTCTCATTGTTATTTCTAATGAACTACTGATTGCTAAAGCTGCATTTTTAAGTTGGCTCATTATATAGGAAATATTCAGATCTTAACATAACTATAGGTGCTCATAGTTGATCACTCTACAATGCTTGGGTGTTGCCATTCCCTTCTCCCTGGGTCATGGCAGACATTACTTATTAATCAAGGCATCTTTGTTTCTATTCATTGCAGTCTCACAAACCTTCTCATGTCAGTGTAATATGGTTTAGATTTGTGTCCCTGCCCAAATCTCGTATTGAATTGGAGGAGGGATCTGGTGGGAGGTGAATGAATCACGGGGTTGGAATTCCCCTTGGTGTTCTTGTGATAGTGAGTGAATTCTCACAAGATCTGATGGTTTAAAGTGTGTGGCACTTCCTCCTTGCTCTCTTTCTCTTCTGCTTCACCACAGTATGATGCGCTTGCTTCCCTTTCACCTTCCATCATGACTGTAAGTTTCCTGAGGCCTCCTAGCCATCCTTCCTGTACATCCTGTGAACTGTCAGTCAATTATACCTCTTTTCTTCATAAATTACCCAGTCTCAAGTAGTTGTTTATAGCAGCATGAGAACAGACTAATACAGAAATTTGATACTGGGGGAGTGGGCACTCTTATAAAGATAGCTGAAAATGTGGAAGCAACTTTTGTAACTGGGTAATGCTCAAAGGTTGGAACAGTTTGGAGGACTCAGAAGAAGACAGGAAGATGTGGGAAAGTGTTGAACTTCCTAGAGACTTGTTGAATGGTTTTGACCAAAATGCTGATAGTGATATGGACAATGAAGTCCAGGCTGAGGTGATCTTAGAAGGAAATGAGAAACTTATTAGGAACTGGAGTAAAGTTGACTCTTGCTATGTTTTGGCAAAGAGACTGGTGGCATTTTGCACCTGCCCTAGAGATCTGTGGAACTTTGAACTTGAGAGATGATTTAGGGTATCTGGTGGAAGAAATTTGTAAGCAGCAAAGCATTCAGGATGTAACCTGGCTGTTTCTAAAAGTGTACACTCATATGCATGGACAAAGAGATTATCTGAAACTGGCACTTATATTTAAAAGGGAAGTAGTGTGTAAAAGTTCAGAAAATTTGCAGCCTGGCCATGTGGTAGAAAAGAAAAATGCATTTTCTGGGTAGAAATTCAAGCCTACTACAGAAATTTGCATAAGGAAAGAGGAGCTGAATGATAATAGCCAAGACAATGGGGAAAATGTTTCCAGGGCATTTCAGAGACCTTCACTGCAGCTCCCATTACAGGCCCAGAGGTGTAGGAGGGAAAAATGGTTTTGTGGACCTGGCCCAGGGCCCTGCTGCTTTCTGTAGCCTTGGAACAAGGCACCCTGAATCCCAGACACTCCAGCTCCAGCTGTGGCTAAAAGGAGCCAAGGTACAGCTCAGGTCATTGCTTCAGGGGGTGTAAGCCCCAAGCCTTGGTGGCTTCCATCTGGTGTTGGGCTTGCAGACACACAGAAGACAAGAGTTGAGGATTGGAAACCTCCACCTATATTTCAGAGGATGTATGAAAACACCTGGATGTCAAGGTAGAAATCTGCTTCAGGGGTGGAGCCCTCCTGGAGAACCTCTACTAGGGTAGTGTGGAGGGGAACTGTGGGGTTGAAGCCCCCACACAGAGTCCCCACTGAGACACTGCCCAGTGGAGCTGTGAGAAGAGGGCCACTGTCCTCCAGACCCCAGAATGGTAGATCCATCGACAGCTTGCACCATGTGCCTGGAAAAGCCTCAGGTACTCAATGCCAGCTTGTGAAAGCAGATGTAGGGGCTGTATGCAGTAAAGTCGCAGTGGCAGAGCTGCCCAAGGCCTTGGGAGCCAACCCCTTGAATCAGCATGCCCTGGATGAGAGATATGGAGTCTAAGGACATTATTTTGCAGCTTTAAGATTTGATGACCACCCTGCTGGATTTCAGACTTGCACAGTGCCTGTAGCCCCTTTGGTTTGGCTGCTTTCTTCCTTTTGGAATGGGGGCATTTACACAATTCCTGTACCCTCATTTTATTTTGGAAGTAACTAACTTGCATTTGATTTTACAGGCTTATAGGCAGAAGGGGCTTGCCTTGTCTCAGATTAGACTTTGGACTTGGACTTTTGAGTTAATGCTGGAATGAGTTAAGACTCTGTGGGACTGTTGGGGAGGCATGATTGGTTTTGAAATGTGAGAAGGTCATGAGATTTGGGAGGGTCCAGGGATGGAATGATATGGTTTGGATTTGTGTCCCCAACCAAATCTCATGTCAAATTGGAGGCGGGACCTGGTGAGAGGTGATTAGATTATGGGGGCAGATTTCCCCTTGGTGTTCTTGTGATAGTGAGTGAGTTCTCATAAGATCTGATGATTTAAAAGTGTGTGGCACTTCCTGCTTATCCCTCTCTCTCTCCTGCCCAGTTGTGGTAAGATGTGCTTGCTTCCCATTTACCTTTCATCATGATTATAAGTTTCCTGAGGCCTCCTAGCAATGCTTCTTGTACAGCCTGCAGAACTGTGAGTCAATTAAACCTCTTTTCTTCATAAATTACTCAGTCTTAGGTAGTTCTTTATAGCAGTGTGAGAATGAACTAACAGAGTATTTCAGGTAGTCACAGCCAACTAGTTTGACTTGACACATGTGATAGGATCTATTTTTCATCCCATCATAAGCATTTCTGAGTTTGAGAAAGTTCACACTCACTATGTTAACTGAAGCTACCTTGTAGCCCTGTAAATCTATTTTTAGGAAACTTGATCTACTAGTTATAATTCTGCCTTTTTCTTCTGGTCTCATTATATGCTAGAATTCCTTGATTATCAGCTCTGAAAACATGGCAGAATGCAGTGGTTCACAAATATTGGTGTGCATCAGATTCACCTGAAGACTTGTTAAGAGATTTCTGGGTCCCATTCCCAGAGTTTCTGATTCAGTAGGTAGCAATATTTTAAACAGGTTTAGAAAACTTTTAAGAGATATAAGCTCAAGTGATGACTTTGGTGCCAATCATGGAGCCACATTTGGAGAACTACTGACATAATGAAAAGAACATAGACTTACTTACAGAGAGAAAAGCATTGAAAGCATCATTACTAGATTTTTGAACCTCAATTGTTCTCAGTGAAGTTTTCCCAATGATAAAGCATGTATCATGGAATTACTTGAAGCATTACCTGAGAAATATTTCAAGTATTTAGCAATAATAACCTCTCAGTGAATGTTCATTCCCCTTTTTGTACTTTGTGCACTTTGTAATAAAAAAATCAGATCTAACATTGTTCTATATACCATAGGGAAATGGAGATGGTGATGTATAGTTCTTGTTCTTTCTTCCATGAACTGTTGTTACATATTTTAATATTCAGAAACTCACTCTGTGTTATCCTATACAGCATACCATATTTGCTCTTTGCTCTGAAAAGCTTGCTTTAGGCACTAAGGAGAAAGTTTTACTTTTTTACTTTGAGTTTGGAAAAGTGCACAAATGGTAATCCAGCAGGTAACTGTGTATAAAAGCTGTGGAGCCACATTAGGCTGGGATTTCCCTCTTTACAGGTAATATTTTTAAATGAATGTGATAATACTTAAAGCATATTTCACATCCTGCAAAGCAGTATACTATTCAAATATTTGTGCCAGATTTCATTGTAAATGCAGCACCATTTAATTTTAATTTAATTTAATTTTTAATTTTTTTTGAGATGGGGTTTTGCTCTTGTTGCCCAGGCTGGAGTGCAATGGTGCAATCTCAGCTCACTGCAACTTCCGCTTCCTGGGTTCAAGCTATTCTCCTGCCTCAGCCTCCAGAGTAGTTGGGATTATAGGCGCCCACCAGCACACCCAGGTAATTTTTGTATTTTTAGTAGAGATGGGGTTTCACCATGTTCGCCAGGCTGGTCTTGAATTCCTGACCTCAGGTGATCCACCCGCCTAGGCCTCCTAAAGTACTGGGATTACCGGCATGAGACACTGCTCCCGGGTGCACTACCATTTAATTTTAAATTTTCACTTATTAATTCACATGAATTGCCCTGAAGAATACTTGGTCCAAACATTTACATCATCTATGGATAAGGCACTGAGAAACAGAAAGCCTGAAGGAATTTCTCAAGGATGATGAAGAACCTGGCTTAGGTTTGATCTCAAAACACAGACTCCTGATAAATAATTCACTCATGTAGGTCATTCTCCTCCATGATTGCTCTTCAATTTACCAGGGGTTTGATTTGTTTCCCCAAGTATTTTCACATGCAGATTCTTTATAGATTACTGTATTTTTGTGCTTAGTAATCTTAATAAAAATATCAAGGGTACTGTTTAGGAAATATAATGTTATCTATGGCAAAATAGTTCATAATTATAATGTAGTGTTTTTGGACAGTATAAATGATAGCTTAGAATTGAAAAGAGAATTACTATGCTTACCATAGATCTCCTTGACAACAAGTTCAATGTTTTGAATACTGAATCATTTAGAATTTTATGCAGATTTACAGGTCTCTCACCTTGGCATCTCATTCCTTTTTTATACATCTGGGATTTTAACAGATGTATAAAATCTGTTATAATTATTACTGCTTTATTTATCCCCATAATTATTACTGCTTTATTTATCCCCATAATTATTACTGCTTTAACAAATATTTTTGGCCATCCAACTCATTTGTATTTGAAATGTTTGCCTAGTTTTTACTATCATCACCATCATCATCATCATTCATCTTCATCTTTCTTCAATATTTATCGAGCCTTGAAAAACTGTGAAAATCAACTTCAAAGAACATCTTGATTACTTTACTGAAATGAAGGTCCTTATTGGAATCCCCACTCGAGAAAAAAAGAAGTGATTCACAGATTCTGGGTCTTCTTTCTAAGGGATATATAACGTCAGTTAGGCAGTTACCATCCCCCAAACTGCTTGCTTCTCATTTTGTAATGAAAAGAAAGCTCTCTCAGCATATACTATTCTGTACAGATTGCCTTCCTGCCTTTGGCGGAGCTCCTGTTTCTCCTGTGAATCATTCCTCGGTACACAGTGTTACCATTGTGTTATCTGAAAGAGCGAATCCTGCTGGGTGGTGGTGCAGCTACTCCATTGGGAAGGTCACAAGTTCATGTCTGCTTTGCCTTCTGTCTAGTGAAATGTGTTCCCACTAAGGAATAGAGAACTGCAATATTTTTCTGCTTATGGAAAGTCAGGCTTTCAGTGGTACTCTAGCAGTGTTGGCTAAAAGGCCATCAATAGTGGCAAATTCAAGACAAGGCTTAATCTTGCCTGTTGTCTATCATTCCACGTGTTTTTTTACACCTCTTCTCAGTGGCTGAAAAAATGAATTTGCTCAAGGACTTGGTTGCAGTGACTGAGGATGAAGCAGGTGGCCCTTAATGGGACCCTGGAGTAAAGCTCTTGCAGTTTAACTAAGTGGTCTTTATTGATTAAGCAGAAATTTATTGAACATCAGCTCTATGCCAGGCACTGCTTTAGGTGCTGGAGTTACTGAGGTAAATGAAACACTAAAGGTCTCTGTTGTTTCAGGGCTTTTATTATAGTGGAGGTGTCAGACAATAGCAATGGCAGAGAGTGAGTGACAGACGCTGTTAGGAGATTAAAGCTGAGGAAGGTAAGAGCAAGGGCAGCGCTGTTGTTTTACATCGGGTCATTAGGGGCAGACTTTCTGAGGAGAAGACGTATGAACAGAAGAGAACCATAGAAAGATCTAGAGAGAGAGCTTTCCAGAAAGAGGTAAAAGCAAACAGATCCTGAGGAGTGAGTGTGAGTCGCCATGAGACGGGGACCACAAATTCAACATTTGTTTGAAATAAGAGTATTTTGTTGATAATGATTACACACATCTATATAAAATACATTTGAAAATACGACATTAAGCACAAAAAACCATCACCACTTTTAAAAATATGTGTATATAATGAAGGTATAAAATAATATTTTCTGTCATAAATTTTTCCCCAGTAGAGCCATCACAGGGTTTAAAACAATATGTTTTATACATAATGTACTGTAACTGCTTTTTTAACAACTGAAAATGTACAGAAAATGGTGTTTTGACTGTCTATCTTTAGTCTTCAGCTGTTGCTGTCACGATTCAGAAATTTGGATCTCTGCCTTAAGAAGCACATTTTCTTAGCTATAAAAAAATCTGATGGAATCTACAACTGTAATCATAGGCTGTGGCTTTAGAATATAAATCATTTGTTATAAAAGGGGGGTGTTGGTGTTTCTTTTCTTTTCATTTGATTCTCATTTGTGTTCTCAATATGCTTTACTTTGAGTTTGTTCGTATTTGGATGAAGATAAAATTTTCCTTGGCTTCAGTGTGTGTCAAGCAGTGCCCGTTTATTTTAATAGATACTGTACCAACCAAATCCCAATATGTGTCAGGAAATCCAGAAAACTGAACCCAGAAATGATGCTAGACACAGATAGAAAGGAGGACTTCAAAAATTCCTACATGTTACTTTGGTGATTGGTGTGAAGGGGTACTTTATAGTATCTTCTAAGAGCACAGTTACTTTCAGAAAAATGAGAAAAATTTAAAAAGATTAAAAAACACAGTATCATTAGAATTTGGTCTCTTGCCTCCAAATTTTCTAAATTACCAAAAATAA
This sequence comes from Hylobates moloch, assembly GCF_009828535.3. Taxonomy (NCBI): domain Eukaryota; kingdom Metazoa; phylum Chordata; class Mammalia; order Primates; family Hylobatidae; genus Hylobates; species Hylobates moloch. The sequence goes on along the minus strand of NW_026652293.1, from coordinate 35,302,328 downwards.
AATAAAATAAATTTGTTGGCTATAGATAATATAGCACAAATTGGATAATTTTAAATCTCAGACATGTAAAATCAGTACAGATTTCACATCAAAACACTATTTGTAGCAATAGTAGCCGTGAGAATTAAGTATCTGACCTGGGAGGCCCCAAAATATCAATCTCAGGTGTGTCCATTAGAAGGTAAAAAATCTGGACATCCTGAGATGATATTTCTATCTATAATACTTAAGGTAAAGAAAACGAGGTACATAAGAAACGTTTCTAGATTTTAACACATGAGAGACAAATAAATTCTTTTTGACATGAAAGACAAATAAATTTTGAGTTGCAAATGAGTGAACATGCCAAGGTACATTAAATTAATATACTTTCTTCCAAAACTGGCTTAAGATTGATAAGAGTGCATTCAGGCAAAATTATTTTTTAAAATTACTCATTAATAAAAGTTTGCTAATTTTTGTTGCTTATTCAAATTGCTTTGTGTTGTCCTGAAATATGAAATTATGGAGAAACAATTCTAGTTTCAGGATACAACTTAATTGGAGTTAATAGGTTTTTAATACAGTGTGTTGTATTTATGTGTATATAAATATGGCATATTCATGTTTCTTTTTTTTTTTTTTTGCAATAAAGTATAGTGGATTGAAGCCTAAATTTTGAAGTCAGATGTCTTTGGGTTCCAATACTTACCAACTGGTTGACCTTGGGTAATTCATCTAATGTTTCTGTAATTCAGTTTCTTTATCCATAAAGTGTCAATTATATAGTTCAAAGGGGGTAGTATAAGATTAAATGTGATAATGTGATAATAATGTATATAAAATTAACTAGTACATAGCAAACGCTCAATAAATAATGGTTATTATATCTTAGTTCCCAGTGGTTCTCTCTTTCTCTTTCTGCCTTCTCCGCGAGAAAGGGCTGGAACTGATTCTTTTCTCATAGCCCTTAAAAAGAACTAACTCAGCTGATGCCTTCATTTTTGTACATCTAGCTCCCAGAACTGTGAGACAATAAAGTTCTGTTGATTAAGCCACCCAGACTGTGGTATTACCAGGAAGTACTAAGGTAGTGCTGTAAAAATACTTTAAAATATGGAAGTGGCTTTGGAATTTGGTTGGCAGAGACTGGAAGAGATTTGAGGTGCTTTGTAGGAAAGGTCTAGATTGCCTCCAGGAGACTATTGTTAGACTTATGAATGTTAAAGATGTTTCTGATGAAGTTTCGGACAGGAATAAGGAACATCTTCTTGGAAACCGGAGGAATGGTGATCCTTATTACAAAACAGAAAAGAACGTGGCCTACTTGTGTTCTAGTTTCTTTGTGAAAAATATAGGTGATTAACTTGGATATTTAGCTGAGGAGATTTCTAAGCAAAGGGTCGAAAGCACATCCTAGTTTCTCCTTACTGTTTATAGTAAACTGTGAAGGGAGAGACTACATTGAAGAAGGAGTTGTTAAGCAAAAAGTAACCAGAATGTGAAGACTGGAAAAATTCTCAGCCTATCTACATTGCAAGAAATGAGAAAACGTGTTCTGAAGAGAGCATCAAAAGTGTGACTGGACAACCATTTGCTACTTAGAGAAGCATGTGACTCATTAATCCAATCAACCATCTCAGCAAAAGACAGGAATAGATACGTGATCATCCAGGAAAGATCTGTGAAAGACCCTCTTGTCTGGTGGCTTGGAACCCTGTGAATTGCACAGGAGGCCAACAAGATTTTTGAGAGTTTTAGATCAGCAGAAACACTACAAACTCTGACTGAAGGTGACAGAACTGGGATGAAGTGAAGGAAAATGGTCAGACTTCTGGGATTCTACAAGCAGGAAATGGGTTGATTGAACTATCTGGCTGGTTGGTAATGCAAATAATTTTTAAGAAAAGAGAAGAATGATCCAGAAGGTAGTTTAGAGGCCAGCAGAGCTGCTTCTGTCATCATTGGTCCAGAGAGCACAAGCCTGGCAACATTGGGGCCATCTCCTCATCGATTCCAGAAAAATAGGACCACCTCCTTGGTTTCAGAGGGCAGGTCTGGCCACTAATGCTCAGTCCTAGAAAACTGGTGCCACCACATTCATGGGCCCAAAGGACAGAACACTGAGCCAAAGAGGATTATTCTCAAGCCTCAACATCTAATGGAATTTTTCCTGCTACGTTTTGGACTTATGATCTATTTCTTCCTTTTGGAATAGGAATGTTTGTCCTGTGCCTGTCCCACCATTGTATATTCAGATCAGATAACTCATTGTCTGGATTTATAGATTTCCAGATGGAGAAGAACTTTGCCGCAGGACGAGTCATACTTCAAGTTTCACCCATAATCAATTTGGATGATTTAAATGAGATTTGAGACTCGGAGTTGATGCTGGAACAATTAAGACTTTTGGAGGTGTTGTGATGGGGCAAATGTATTTTGCATATTACAGACAACGACATGAATTTTTGGGGTCAGAGGATGGACGTTTACGGGTTTGTGTCCTCCCCAAATCATATGTTGAAATTCTAACCCCCAGTACCTCAGAAAGTGACCTATTTTGGAGAAAAGATCTTTACAGAGATTATAAAGTTAAAATAAGGTCATTAAGATGGGTCCTAAGCCAATATGACTGATATCTTTATTAAAAAGGGTAATTGTGACATTAAGACAGCATAAAGGGAAAGCCATGTGAAGGGGCATAGGGAGAAGGCAGCCATCTATAAGCCACGGAGAAAGGCCTGCAACAGATTCTTCCCTCACTCAGAGGAGCCGATTCTGCTGACACCTTGATTTTGGAAGTCTAGCTTCCAGAACAGTAAGACAATACATTTCTGTTATTTAAACCACACACTCATTTGTACTTTGTTATGGAAGCCCTGATAACATAATATACTATTGTGTATGTCAGAGGTTCAGACTGTATTATCAAAAAGGGTCTAATCTATATTGTATAAGGATAGTTGAACGAGTATAGTTATTTAGGACGGAAGAGAAAAGTACTAAAGAAAATATCTTTGCAGGGCTATATATGACCCAGGAATCCTACTCTTGGGTATTTTCCATAGAGGAATGACAGCTTATATTCACACAAAAACCTGTACATGGATGTTTACAGAAGGTCTATTTATAATTGAGCTCAAAATTAGAAACAGTCCAATTGTCCTTCAGTGGGCAAATGAGTAAACAAACTGGTAGAGACTTACAATGGAATGCTATTTGGCAATAAAAAATTAATGAACTATTAATAAATGTAACATCTTGGCTAAACTTCAAAGACATTGTGCTGAGTAAAAACTTGATCTCAGCAGGTTAAACACTATATGATTCCATTTATATGATATGATTGAAAAGACAAATCAGTGATGGAGAACAGATCACAGGTTGCCAGGGATGTGTGGTGGCAGGAAGGATGTGACTATAAAGGTGTAGCAGAAAAAGTTTTCTGAGGGTGACAGAACTATTCTATATCCTGAACATGTCGGTAATTGCAAGAATATCTATGTGTGTCAACTTTCATAGAACACTATGCCAAAAAAGGTGAATTTTATTTCGTGATAAATTAAAAAGTAAAACAAAAGAGACAAAAATAGTAACCAGGGAAGCTTTCAAAAAATATATGTTCTTGTTCAAGACCAGCATGGCCAACATAGCGAAACCCCATCTCTAATAAAAATACAAAAATTAGCCAGGCGTGGTGGTGGGCGCATGTAGTCCCAGCTATTCAGAAGGCTGAGGCAGGATAATTGCTTAAACCTGAGAGATGGAGGTTGCAGTGAGCCGAGATGGTGCCACTGCACTTCCAGCCTAGGCGACAGAGTGAGATTCCATCTCAAAAGAAAAAAATATATATATATATATTATATATTACCTTTGAAAGTCTTTGCTAAAACTCTCAGCATGCTTACATATCAAATGTCTCAAGCCTTTGATTTTACATATGTAATATTGCAGTGTTTTGATAATATGAAATATTATATTGAAGTAAATTTGAGTAACTCTAAATTTAATTTTAAATTTAAACTTAAATTATAGGACTTTATAGCAAGTCTTGAAAAATAAAATTCTATTTTCTTCATTATAAACTAATAAGCCATCATCATTAATGTTACTGAAATTTTTAAAAATTCTAATATGAACAGATTTAAAATAAACAGACTATGTAGTGAATAAACAAATCTTGAAATTAAGTCAGCTGATCTTGATCTAACCTACTATTTTGGAAGAATTTTCTACATTGATATGTATTATGTACCCATATAAGGCTCATAGTAGTAAAATATTAATTTAGGAAAATATTGTCTCTGTGAAATAGCTTGCAAATGTCCACTTAAACACATGATGGATCTCTGCATATTGTTCTTTTTTTAAGAGCAGTGGAGTGGATTTGGTTTAATATTAATGTGTGCTATACTCTATGATCTCTGTAGTATCACAGTTAACTGGACTTACGTAGGTAATTATTTACATTTAAAATTTTACAGTGTACATTATTACTATGTTATTTTTTTCTTATCTATTTCAGACAAGACTACGGACAAAGTAGGAAATAATAAACAGATAAAAGCTTATTTTAGAGAAAGAGGTTTTCCCAAATATAACTTTGTTTCCAACAGCTATGTCCCTAATATTTTATTCATTTGAAATCACCCTTTTAGACAATTTGCTGACAGGTTAATATTATCTTTGGGAACAGGAGTACCCTCTTTTAGTGTGGTTTTTACAACATCTACCATGGGAACACCTTCCCCTTGCATTTAGGTATCTGACTCCTCCTTGCTAATATATCTTGATTTAATGATGACCTAGGGAAGAAAGAGAGGAACTCCCTTAGTATTTTTATTCTATGTAATCTGCCTTCTCAGAATGTGCCTTGTGAAAGAAGCACCTAATTACTCTGCCAAAACCAGAAAGCACTGTGAGGAGAAAGCCTGGCAAGTTTCTCCTACCAGTCTGCCACCTAATGAATAGACATTGCAACACACTGGTATTCTGCTTTTGCACTGAGGCAGGAATGTGAATAATAATAATAATTATTATTAAAAGAACAAAGAAATGTTAGCTAAAATGGTAAACATAGATAAACTGCTGTGATTTAAGAAGTTTCCATTTGGAATCCTCTGTAAGCTCAAGTATAAAAAGGATATTGGCTGTAATCGCTTTCAAGACAGTAAGAAAAATGCAGGGCTAATAGCAGGGCATGATTTGAGGTGCCAAATTTATTTTTCTTTCATATATTTAGCTGCTAAGTATTAATCAGTCAGAATACACAATGTCAGCCTCTGAAAATACAAAGGTTAATACGATAGTTTATGTCCTTGGAGAGCTCACAGATTAGGCCAGGAGAAAAATGAAAAAAAGTACCATAACATACCACAAAACATTCTGAGGGAGACAGCCAATGCTGGTGGAGTACAGATGGATGAAACAGCTGACTCTTCTTATGGAAGTTGAGAAAAAATTTACTGAAGAGTTTTCCTTTGAATTTAGACTTAATGGATGAGACATGACATGCTTGACAAAGATGATAGAGAAATAACACTTCAGACAGTGAAAACTGCATAAAATAATAAATATACAACATTTTGAAAATGCTACTGCTTAATGCCAATATAGCTCTTACTCTAATTTGAGAAAAATAGCTTATTCCATTTTGTTTGATCCCTCCTCGTTTGTCTTATTCTGCACCAAGGCGATCAGTTATTTATTCATTCAATGAATATTTGTTTAAATACCTACTATGTAGCAAACAGTATTTGGGGAGCTGAGATTACAGGATTGAACAAACAAAGTTCTGTTCCTTATGAAACTTAAATTCCAGGAGGAGTAAACAGATGATAACAAAGTCGTTAAGTAATATCGACTAGATAAACAAGTAATTAATATTATATGCTGACAAGTACTATGGAGAAAAATGAAGCAGAATAGGGGAGGTCGGTAGGTTTAAACAGGGTGATTATGGGGGACTTCATGAAGCAAGCAATATTTGGGCAAATGCTGAAGGAGATGAGGGAACAAACCATGCTGGGAAATACACTGGGAAAAAGGATACACTGGGAAAAAGGAAACTTGAACAACATTTTCTGTGAACAAAAAGGAGGCCAGTGTGGCTGAAGAAGAACTAAGGGGAGAGTTGAAGAAGATGAACTAAGAGAGGTACTGCAGTTGGAAATGGGGGAACCTCATGTAGGGACCTCAAGGCCACTGTGTAGACTTTGCTTTTACTCTAGGTGATGAGGTGTCACTGGAGGGCTTTGAGCGGGCAATTCCTTCTTGAATGGGACCATCTCTAAGAAACATGAAACCATGCTCAGGCATCTAGGATACAAGCCTCCCGCCTAGGATTCAGGTGACTCTATCAGGTAGTATGGGCTAAAACTGATCTTTCTGAAGCACCATTTTACTAAAGATGAGTAATTAAATAGCATCATATGGATAAAAGTGAGGTATTCATATCACCTTATAAAGGTATCATGCTAGATAACTTCAGACTCAAGGATGTTAAGTATATGTGAAGATGAACTTCTGGCAATATGACTGGATCATGCTGGGAGCATGAATTCCCTCTTCTGTCCCATAAGGTATCCTCTGTTATAAAAACTTGGGTAGCATTGCTGAGGTATAATAAAATGGACACTATAGTTAGAGTGGAAAGACCTGGTTTTTTAGTATTGGATCAACTGTTTAAAAGCTATGCAATTTTATTTCTTGATTTTTTTTTTTTTTTTTTTTTGAGATGGAGTCTCGCTGTTGTCTGCCTGGGCTGGAGTGCAATGGCACAATCTCTGCTCACCACAACCTCCACCTCCTGGGTTCCAGCAATTCTCCTGCTTCAGCCTCCCAAGTAGCTGGGATTACAGGCATGTGCTGCCACGCCCAGCTAATTTTTGTATTTTTTAGTAGAGGCGGGGTTTCACCAGGTTGGCCAGGCTGGTCTTGAACTCCCGACCTCAGGTGATCCGCCTGCATTGGCCTCCCAAAGTGCTGGAATTACAGGCATGAGCCACCGTACCCGGCCTTGCATCTTGATATTCTTATCTGAAAGTGGGTATAATAATTTACAAATAATGTACATTCAGTCTACAAATATTTATTGACTGTCTACTCTGTGGCATAGTCTATCCCAAATTCCAGAAATACAGTTTTGAACAAGACTCAGCCCAGCTCGAAAGGATTTTATATTTCAAACGGAGAATTTCAACAGTATTTGTCTGATATATTTATGAGGATCAAATAAAGTAATATATTAGAAATGCTTACTGCCATATATGGCACTCAGTAGGAATGCAAAAAAATGTAAGTTACATCTCTATAATTCTTTTAAAGAGTTGCCAGTTAATTTTCTAAGATAGCTAGATAACCATTTTTATTCAGTTGAATATTATCTTCTTTTCAATCATGTTAGAATAATTCTCTAGCTTCGTTTTTAAAAACAAAATAGAAAAATTGGGAGAAGTTGCAATTTGGGGGTTGCTGTAGTTATATATAACAGTATATTTACTGTTATATACTGTTGTATAACAGCATACACTGCTGGAAGAGGTATGGTTGTTCACTGGTGCTCTGTTACCTTGTCTTTGACTGAAGGAAGGGATCTTGTATAGCTTTACTTGAATAGAGTCTAATGGTTGTGTGTTGTTTTAGAAAAAAGGAACCAGCTAGTGAAATAAATAAAGACAAGATCAATAATAATTCAATTTTATTAATATTGATAGTCTTATAAAGATTTTTTTTAAAAGCTTCTGGATTGTCTTCTTTAAAAAAGCTTCTTAATTCATTGTCTTCTCAAATATCCAGCTTTGTATTTACAATAAGTGGGAACCATGTTATTTTGAGTGCCATGTTGTGCTAGGTATAATATTATTGTATACAAACTGCAGTTTTGTCCATTGAAAATACTTTTATAATAGTTGAAAAGTAGTTACTTGCAGAAAATTTATTCCAGGTCAACTTTTAAAGTTTGAAGGATACCGAATATAAAAAGAATGTAATTATTTTCATCCAAAATAATTGTATTACAAAGATGTTGAGTTTTAAAAACATTTTAAACCAAAGCTATCATAGTGTCACTATAAATTTATCATATTTTTGGCTATAATTAATTGACCTTTCTTTTCAATTCAATGAAAATCAAAATGTTTCCATTTTTTCCACAATATTTATAATAAGTAATGCATTATTTAGTTGTTATTGACTACATAACTCTATTCAAATCCTTTAATGATATTTTATTATGATAAATTATTGATTCTTATTGCTTTGACAAGATGTGAATACCAGAAATTTCATTATTTAAAACTGAGACAGGCTGGGCACGGTGGCTTGCGCCTGTAATCTCAGTACTTTGGGAGGCTGAGGCAGGCAGATTACTTGAGGCCAGGAGTTTGAGACCAGCCTGGCCAACATCGTGAAACCTGTCTCTACTAATACAAAAAATTAGCCAGGCATGGTGGCAGGCACCTGTAATCTCAGCTACTCGGGAGGTAGGATCGCTTGAACCCGGAGGCAGAGGTTGCAGTGAGCCTAGACGGAGCCACTGCACTCCAGCCTGGGTGACACAGCGAGACATTGTCTAAAAAATAAAATAAAATAAAATGTAATTGAGTTATAAAAAATAAATAAACCTGAGACATACCTTTAATTGGAATTCTCAAATAATTCTCAAGTATCTGTACATTGATAAATTAATTGGGAATTACTCATTTCTCCTTCTGAGGTGCCAAGGGCTAAGGGTTATATATGAACAGGAAGGTTTTCATTTTATTCATTAGTTCCTTCCGAGGCACCTGACAGGGCAAATAGATTCTATTTGCTTTTTCTCCTGTTCTCCTGGCTGTCTCTCTCAAATAGTACACTTTGCTGAAATATAGCATAGGATTTGTTTTTACTGTGCTTATGTTTACTTTTTCTTAGAAAGCATTGCCTATTTCCTACCTTGTAGGCTCATCTTTGATTTCAATATTTGGCAAAGTGTCTCTTTTTTTTTTTTTTTTTGGCAGTTTGGCTCTAAAAGCAAACTTTCCTGCACTTGCCTTAAACATTTTTTTTTTTTTCAGAAATAAGTAATTCAGACTTTCAAAGAGCCTGATTATCTTTTAAGTTTTATATTTCAATTGGCTCTCTTTGGTATTCATATCTTTTTCTAGAGTAGGTAGAATTACAGACTTTACATATTTTTGTGAACATCACATCTTAGGATGATTCTCAAAATTTCTTTACTTGGGACCTTGGCTATCATAGTAGGTAAAGTGAAAAAAGTAATGTGGAATGCCACGTGATGGCACATAATTTGGCAATAATAATTGGAAAGTAATTTAATTGCACTATTGTAGTGCTTTAGGTAAGTTTATGTCAACATTTCTTTATCTAAACTCCAGTTCACATATAGCTATATCTGGGTTGTGAAATTTGCTGTAATATTTTTAGGAAGAAATTCCTAAAATGCTTACTATATTTTGGCAGTTTTGAAAAGTAAATATGAGGAGTATCTTTTGTAACTTCAAATTGCTGTTTTATTTTTTGCCAATACATCACTATGAATAATGGCAAAATCACATATTTTCATGTCCCAGTTTTAAATCATATTATTGCTGGAGAAAAGTCCCAGCTTTCTTTTCATAATTCAGCAAATAATAGGTAGCTTATAGCCATATTTTCTCCTGTGACATTACTAATAGTTTGTTTTCTCAAATAGGGCAGTTAAAATATCTTTAGATATTAAAAAATGCATTAGCGCCTACTTGAACAAAATTACAATTTTGTAATTGAATTAAAGATCATTCCATTGGGAATCAAAAAACCTGGGTTTTAGTTTTAGCTCTAACATCAGCAGCTAATATGACTTTAGGTAAGTTGCTTAAATTCTCTATCTCTGTTACCTTGTGTTTGGAATGAGAAGCTGAACAAGGTGATTACTAGGATTCAGTGCAAGTCTAAAATTCTATGACTGTGCTTTTGTTCATAATATATTTTAGTTAATTATTGAAATGTTGTTCTGCTTTCCAGAGTAGTACCTGTAAACCAGTAATTTAAACCCTTCCTATTATGTTTGAATCACTTTCCCAAGGGCTGGTGTGGGTCTTACTTGCTCCTACATGTAGGAGTTAGTCTGCTCTTATTTAGCCCTTTAGATATTTAGCACATTTTAGCCAGAATATCTGACACAGATGAATGATATATATATATTTTTGAAACAAAGACACACTCTGTCACCAAGGCTGGAGTGCAGTGGCATGATCTTGGCTCACTGCAACCTCCGCCTGCTTGGATCAAGTGATTCTCGTGCCTCATCCTCCTGAGTAGCTGGGATTACAGGTGTGTACCATCGAGCCTGGGTAATTTTTGTATTTTTTTAAGGAGAGACGAGGTTTCCCCATGTTGGCCAGACTAGTCTCAAACTCCTGGCCTCAACTGATCCACCTGCCTCGGCCTCCCAAAGTGTTGGGATTACAGGCATGAGCCACCGCGCTCAGCCCAAATGATTTTATAAGCGTAGAAGACTTCACATCTTAGTGGGAGAATTAAATGCCTCCCTTTTTCACTGAAGTCTTACCGAGAATCATTTCTTTTCTGTCACTCTTGCTGATCTTGCTGATGAGCCCTAGTTCTGCTTTGTCAAACTTATTTGAGATCAGGCTGGCCCTTGTGACAATCATTGCCGGTATAGACTTTTCATAACATCCAGAAACTTCAAGCACCACTATATTCTTTCTACTTCCGCATGTGCCTTTTAAAGTATAGAAGCTGTATTCCAATATATATCTACGTGTTAGGTTACCGTGATCTACTTTTGGACATGAGGCATTTTTTGGACTCCCCTGCCCATAAGTCTCACTTGCATTCTTTGTGAACAGAGTACACCCACTCTCAAATGTATATGCCCACACACAAGCATACAGTATCTTGTACACCTACCCGCACACACACAAACACATGCATAGTGCTTGACTTTGGACTCTGCACTTTAACTGAGAGTATCCATTTTTCCTGGTTGTTACCTTAATTCCAGTTTTGTGAGCTTTGCTGTCAAAGTGGCTGTGCATCTAACATAGAGTGGCTGCCGTTGGCAACCCACGAACAATGAGCTTAAACAGGAGAATGAGGGTAATGTTTATTGTAATAAAGATTGGGCATTAAATTCCTTGGGGGAATGAACCAAATCCAATGTTTTCCTGTTCGCTGACATTTTTTATATTGATGCTGTTTTGGATCTTCTGGAGAAGGGAGGAAAAAAAAACTTCAGCAAATCAGCTCTTTCATTCAAAAATGGAATTCAGAAGGCTATTTTAGCTAGCTTTTTTTGACAACCCTGGATTTAATCAGTTTTTACTGTGATGAAGACAGTTAGCCTCACAAATTTTGTGGAAATCTAAAGCGATGAAGGGTGTTGTTAAGGGGGAAACAGAGTGCAATTGTTTAAATAATCCTGGGCCAATAGCATTTGGTAGGTGGAGTTACTGTTGTGTGCATTACAGAGCAAGATAATTCTGAATGAAGACTTTAAACATTACACATGCTGGACGGATTCTGGGTCTGCTCTTTGTGCAAACAAAACAAGTGACTAGGTTTTGCTTACTATCCATTAGTGAATGCAGCTGGTTTGATAAGATTTTTTAAAAAAAAATGCATGTAAAGGATTTATCAAAAGCCCTTATGAATATTTCATGAGTTGATATATTCAGCTGAATGAATTCAGTGAGTGTCAGTGTGTAGCTTGCAGACAAACCTCATCCACAAGGAGGCTACTGACATTGGAAGCACTTTGGCGCATTTTCAGAGGCAAAGCCAGCCTGATAAAGCTCCTTGTGACAGCCTGACTTGCTATTCTTCGAGTGTGCTGCTCTTGCTCGAAGACGCTCATATATTGGAATCACAGCTTCGTAAATTAAACTGGAAATAGTTTGCAGACTTATCAGTCTTCTAACCTGCAGCAGTGTCTCTGCTATGTTTGAGATTTTTGTTTTGGATGGTGAAAGCTAGCACTCCTTACAAGACATGACAGCAAAAGATTCTTCAAAGGAACTTACTGCTTCTGAACCTGAGGTTTGCATAAAGACTTTCAAGGAGCAAATGCATTTAGAACTTGAGCTTCCGAGATTACCAGGAAACAGACCTACATCTCCTAAAATTTCTCCACGCAGTTCACCAAGGAACTCACCATGCTTTTTCAGAAAGTTGCTGGTGAATAAAAGCATTCGGCAGCGTCGTCGCTTCACTGTGGCTCATACGTGGTAAGATAAGACTTGGAGGTATCTACAGTGCTTTTCAGATTCTCGCATTAGCACCAGTGATCTAGCAGTGTAGAAAATGGAACATTTGAGTTTTGTTCCTAAAACATACCACAAGTGTGAAATGAATGGAGACCAGGTCAGATGAAGAATACATAAATGCACTGTGCTAACTTGTCATTGTGCTACTAGCTTTTTCCAGATAAAATATGCTTTTAACTGTAGAGTCTTTAAAATTACTTCTTATCAGAATACATAGCTATTCTAGGTAAGCCAAGTAATAAATGAATTTTTAAAGTCAGTTTTTTGTTTCATATTTGTTGAGGTGGTAGGTGACTTTTTTGTTTTGTGATTGTTAGTGATTTAAAAAAAATAATTTTGGGACATGAATAAGTGTTTTAATCTTAGTTCTAACTTATTTTTAAGATAATGTATAAAGTCTAACTTAATGTATTGTACCACCGTGTTTATAGCGTATAAACCAGTGAGTTTTTTATTTATTGACTTATCTTTACACTACTTAAGGAAAGGGAAAACTAAGTTCCCACTTCTGAAATTGCATGGTCAGTTACTTTAATTTATGACTCCAAAATGCTGTTATCTTTAAGAGCTTCTTTTTTTAAAAAAAAAAATGGACCTTAAAATTTATAGCTATTTTTGAAATACTCAGCAAATAAATTCAAGAACCCTCTGTAAAACTTGCACTGAGCCTGCCACCTTTAATATACATGTTTACGAGGTATGTAAATATAGTAGGGTAGCGTTCTTAAACAGTATAATGATGAAATGTAAGGAAAAAACATGATGAAATTAAATCACTTTTACTGTAAAAGCCAGGCCACTTCAGATTTTTCTGGAGGATATATTTTCTTTCAGATCAAGGTACCTTTAAAAATTGAGTAGCTGTACCTTAGTTTTTTCTAGCAGGGACCATAGCAATAAAGGGAGCATGTACATTTTAAAGGCAATTCTAACACAGTGATTTTGTGACTACATGCTGGATTGCCAATCAACATTATAAACTGAGGAGATCTGATTTTTAAACATTAATATTCACTTGAATTATTTCTACTTATCTAAAATGTTTGTCTGCTTAATCTACTGTATAGTGCATTGGCAAATTAAAGTTATGCCTAGAAAGATATAGCTTGCCTTTGATAGATACCACATGTTTAGCCAATACATACTTTGCCTGGCATGTATGATGTGCTTATTCTTGCTTTCTGACAATGGACTGTTCATATAATGGCTTTATTGCAGAATTTCTTTGGTCATCTTCTTGATGTATTAAATCATGTTGTTTAATTGTAATCTCTTATTTGCAGAATACACGTGGTTAGTCTTTCAAAGCCTACCAATGATGGTAACATTCGTATAAAGGGAAGGTTTATGTATAAGGATGTACTGACTTGAAGAAGTCCTCTCTTTTGTGCTTTATCCCACCCCTAACATGTATGTATTTTCTTATAGTTTGCTGAGTAGTATAACTGAATAGGGAAGATATATAAATATATGCTTAATTAGTTATGAAAATAATATATACAGAAAATACACAATTAATAGATGCACATTTTTTCTTGAGTTAATATTAAATCACTATTTTAACCAAAAGAATATTTAATTTTAGATAGCTAATTTTTAGATAGTGATGTCTTCTTAAACCCTTGGTAATATTTTTCTTAATGTAGAGTTTTGGTTCTGAACACAATAGTGTGACCTTTTTCTTATAATAGATTTTTGATGTGCTAAGAACATAGAGCTATAAATACTGGAGTTTTTTACTTTTCCAAAGAACCTCAATTTTAAAATGATTAAAGAGTTAGTTTTACTCATGCATTATACAAATTTTCTGGCAGCAAAAGGAACAATTAAATGGTATCTGAAGTTACCTACGCTAATAAGATGATATTCTTTTAGTTGAATTAAAACAAAATTTTACAATTGCCAAAAAAGAAAACAGGACTTTGATATAATGCTCTATAATATAGATTAAAATAATTCATTAATCATTAAACTTGTAAAGTCACTTTAGTTATGACTGATTCATTTTCACCCTTTTTTCTTTCAACTCACACATTCCCCTTCTGATGTTTCTTAGTAAAACTGTTTCACAGTTTGTTTTCAGCTCATGACTGTCTTTATTTATATTTATTTCTATTGTTTTATCTGAATACATGTGTAACATTTTTCAAATTTATTTTCATACAACATGCAATGCAAATCTCTTTCTAGAAAATAGACATATATCTTACATATTTTTATGACTTTTTCAAATCTTAAAAATTTTGCCTTTCCTGGGGAACCCCAATAAAGGCTCTAGCCTAATGCTTCATGCTTTCCCCTTGCTTCGCTTTTTTATCTCTTGAGCACCCTAATGTCTTTCCAATGAATATACGTGGCTCTGTATGGTCTGCTATACCTCCTGTCTCTAAGACTTGTGAGAATAATAAACTTTTCTTTCTTGAGTTTCCAAAAAATTTCATGTGCTTTTTTACATTAGATGAAATGGTTACACAAGGAAAGAAGAGCATAAGTACTTTATTTTTGCCTCTTTGTCATAGTGAAATGTAACCAGCCTTTCACGATCAACGATTGGTATTTTTCCAAACCATGCACTTAAGTTAGAAATTCCAAGATATGCACTTAGAAGTCTCTAAAAACATGTTATTACTTTACAGTAGACAGTAGGCTTCTTTTAAAAAGATTGGATTGTTTTGATTCCAGCATTGAAATTAAAGTAATTTTCATGATGAAGCTAAACAATGCAGAGGATGCAGTTTATATGCAAACCCACTAAACAGTTTTTATTTGTAGATTTCATATTTCAGTCAGATGGATGTGTAGTTCTGGCTTTAAAAACCCAAATTATGAACTGTGGACTAACGGCAGAAGATTTAAGAAATATTTATGAAATTCTGACTCTGGGCTATTTAAAAATATCTGGGGAAATGTGGATATTCAATGTGTTATCACTAATCAGAGTATTTACAAAATCCTAAATCTGGAAGGAATTTGGATGATTATCTCATTGCTTCCTTTTACCCTTGGGCAGGACCACAATTACTCCATCTTTAACATATGGGAATCTGCCCTACTTTTAAGACTCTAGAGAAAATAATTCTAAAATCTCACTTAGTATACAGTCTTACTACTTTATAGTCCAGGTACTAGAAAATTATTTGTTATGATTTATCTATATTATTTATATATTATATATAATCTTTTTCCCCTCAGTGGATATTATTAATAACAAAGATGCATAAGAGCCTGCATGAATCTGAAGATTATTATTAACTTGTGCCAGGGTTTTCTTTTTCATTCACTCAACATATGTAATTGAGCACTGCTGTGAGCAAGAAGAGAAAAAAAATCTGATTCAACCCACATGTATTCCAACGCCTACTATATTTTAAGTTTTTTACTAGAATGTCTGCATATGTTATCTCATTTAAGTTTCATTTGGAATATAAGTATACTCCAAATTCATGATCCTTTCAATATTACCTGCTGCAGATATCAAAAGTATTTTGAATTGCTTTAGCATCTTATAGGTGTTTATACTCCATTAATCATTATTTTGACTCTGAATCACCGTCTCAAATTTCAAAATTTTTCTTTGAATTTTGAAACCCAAAAGTGGATACCACACTCTTTGTTAGATGATACGAGAAAATATAGATATGAAACATGTAATAAGTTGCAAAGTGTCAATGGAACCTTCAGAATTACTGAATTGGAAAATTACTGCCAGAGTTCTTAGGTCAGCATAGTATTTATCCCCAATCCCACATCAGGGATGACAACTTCTGAAGCACAGTGTTATCCTACTTGGCCTGTATGGCCTGCTTGTGCTTGCCTGGTACTTGTCACACAGTGTCCAGCTTTTACAACCTTCCCTTCTTTGTTGATGTCCTAACTTCAGTCATCAGTTCTCTTTCATCATTAACAACATGATGCTCTCTGAAGAAAGCTACTACAATGGTCTTGAATATATCCTGGGCCCACTGCACCCCCCTGACCCACCCCTGCCCCCCACCCTGCTGCATTGCTGCTCCTTTTTGGAGCTCTCTTCTTGTACTGGTGAGCACTACCCTCTATCTCTCTGTCCATGCTTGCACACATGAAACAATATTTTTGTAATTAGAAGTTAGTAGGAGGAAAGAGGCTTGTATTCCTTTTTCTCGTTTAGTTTTACCTATATCTTGGAAATCTTTTCTCATTTTAACAAAGGTTCGTGAAGTCTTTACTTGTGTATCTAATATTTGAATACAAAAGTTTTAAAAGCCATAGTTAGTACTCTAAAGGGACTTATATTTGGCAAGACAACACTGGATTAAGTGGAGAATAGGAAAAAAAAACAGTGAATATGGCATATGATTGACCTTAGAACTGCAGACATGCTTGCTGTATTATACAACTTAGTCCTAGTTTGTTAGCTAACTCTACTGAATCTGTGCTAGTAATATTGATCAATTGCCTTGAATTCTTTCCTGGTAATATTGGAAATTTTTTGAGAGATATCTATCTTTACATATTTATTGATTCAACATTTGTTTGAACAAAACATTTGTTATGAGCCTACTATGCACCAGGCTCTGATCTGGGCTTAGGAGACACGAAATGAGGAAGAGCCCTTGTCTTCAAAGAACTCCTATACTAGCTGGAAGACAAACTTATGCAATAATAATTAACCAATGGTGTGGGAATAATGCTACTGAAGCATGTTGTTCAACTTGTCATGAGGGCACAGAAGAAATAACTACCACTACAGAGTGAGTCGATGTTTTAAGGGAAGTTTAGAGAAGAGATGACATTTGTGTGGGGTTGTGACAAATGAATAGGAGTTTTCTAGGAGAAAAGTGGGCAGGAAAGGTATTTTTTGGCCAAGGGAGCAATAATTAGGAAATCCTGTTAACAAATAATAACAATAATAGCTCCAATATATTCAGCACTTATATAATGTGTTGGATATTAATTATAAATGTATTTACTCATTTAAGCATATAAAAACTCCACGAGTTATATACTATTATATTATTTTCATCTTATAGGAAAAGGAATAAAGGTCAGACAGGACAAGTAATTTGTTCAAGTTTACACAGAAAATAAACAGCTGAGTTGGGATTTGACTCTCAGCACGAGTGGAAGTACACATAGTTCACTGGGGTTTCAGCCTAAGGATGCAAGGTGGGAAAGCTAGGAAGTAAGACTGTGCCAGCAGATTGGAGCCATTTGCTAGGGCTTCCAATGTCATGAACAAGAGTTGGAGTTTTAGCCCATCCATTCTCAGTGGTGAGCCACGACAGGGTATGAGAAGGGGATTGCCATATATTATTTTTATTTTGGAAAGGTACTTTGCAGGTCAGGTGGGGAATGGGTTAGAGGACAAGGAGCTTAAAGATAAATGGAAAAGGGACAATGTGCATTTGAGAGATAATGACTTCTACTTATTTTGTATATCCCATAACATTGAAAACTATGCATATGACATGTTTTATGACTTAACAAATTATGGTTTACGGAAACTGGGAGGAAAGCATGTGAACTTGGTGTCTCTTGCATTTATCACTTACACCATGATGCTGTAGATAGTACTAGCTGGTACAATACCCCCGCCTGCATCAAACAATCAGCAAAGGTGCATAGGAGGATGTGTGCATCTGAGGAAAACCCTATTAGCTCAGTCCTAATTTACTAGAGGTGCTTTGTATTTTACTTTAAGTGCAGACTCCTAGTGGGTTAAAAAAAAAGCAGGTATTATCTTAGTCCACAATCTGAATCAAATGGCAGTAGAAATCTATGCCTCATAGCCTGAGTCTGTTGCTTTAATCAGAGCAAGCATTTTATCAGTACATCTATAAATAGTGTTTTCCTGGCCTTTTAGTGTCCTCAAGTCTTCGATATATTGGATTTTTAAAATACTTGCTGTAAAAAGGGCTTTGCAAAGTTAATGGTGACAACCCCCAGGACACATGCCGGAAGGTGGCCCGGCAAGCTTGCCAGCTGCCTTTCTGCTAAAGGCTAAACCCATTTTGCTAAATCCCACTTGCGTTCTCTTTCCATTCCTTTCTGTTTTGTTATCTCTCAGTTTTTCTCCTTAGATGTTTATAGTGCTTCCTTCTCTAACATCACTGTCAATGCACTTGCAACATTATGCTAGAAGCATTTAAGTGATTTCTTAGAAAAAATCTCAAACGCTTACCATGGTTTTCAGGCCCTACATTATCTGGCCCCAGGCTGCTTCCAACCTCCTCTCCTGTTCTCCAGCCCTGTGAGCCTGCTTTCTGTTGTTCAGCAAACTAAGCCTGTATTCACTTCTGGCCTTTGCACTTGGTTTTCTTCTGCCTGGAAGAAAAGTACCTGGATGTTAACATGGTCTCCTCTTATGTCCATTCAGGATTCTACTATATCTAGGTATCACTATCTGGAGAGGCCTTTGCTGACCTCCCTATCTAAAATCGCACCCTTTCGCCTTTTAGTTCCTTGTCTTTTGGGTACTTATTATTACCTGAAAATACATTATAGACATGCTTATTTGTTATATTGTCTTATCCTTTCATCGTCTGCCATCCCTGCTAAATTGCATGAGGGCAGTGATTCTGTCTTGTTTTCAGTATCCTGAGAGCATACAAGAAAGGCAGTTACTTAACAAATACTTGTTGAAGAAAATAAAGAATGAATATGGTTTCTGTTTCCTGCTCTTTATTCTATGAGCATTTTTCCTGTAGCTTGATATGACGGAACCGGAAAGGAAGCTTTGTTGATACTTACTCTACAAGCATTCTTCTCCATTCATCTCTCAATAGCTGTGCTCTCTTTCTGTCAGTAGAGCTACTGCAGCTTGCTTCCTATATTGTATTCTATGATATTGCAGATATAGATTTAATTATAATATCTCACTAGAGCCTAAGTGCTTTACATGGTAGCCTATTTAAGTAAGTCACCATGTACAAATCATATTACCTAGTCTGTAGTGCTGTAAACTAAATATTTGTCTGTAGCACTGTACAATTATTTATTTGGTTATTCTTCATGCACCAAGTAGCACGGTTGGTGCATTAGCTCAGAAAAGCTCTACATATCTCTCACCAACTGCCTGAGGAGAAGTGTTGTATGGGGGGATCTATTTGTTATTTTGCCTTCAAAATGTTTACATAGTGTACATTAGAATGCTTAATTATATTTTTCCACTGATGCAACATTTACGATATTAACTCTAGCAGCAGCTACAGCAATTTTAGCTTTTAATAGGATTTCCCTAGGGAACTTGGAAGTAAGAAGTCTATGACTTGCAGAGTGAGGAGATTGCAAGTTAATAACCCTTGTACTCTAGAAAAGACATCACTGAGAGGGAAACTGTTCACTTGGTTCTGTCTCATTTTTTCTTTCCTGAACTAGGAGGCTGGGGACCTCTGTCCCTGGTAGTAATTTGTTTGACATAAATATGTTTGAATACCACTGTGTACTTTAGGTTGGAATGAAAAATAACTCAACTTCTCAGGTTGCTTCTTCCTGGAACTTAGGGAGACTGAGGATGACTGCTTCTCAAGACCTTTGTAAAAGGAATGCCTATGAGATGATGTGCTCCCCTTGACAGACCCAGGCTTGTTCTCTTCTTCCAAACTATACCTCTCAAAACTCAGCTTTATTGCAAACTATGCAGATTGGAAGTCAGGGGATGGAGGATAGTGTAGCTTCAAAGAGTGCTTCTTTGAAACTGTATTTTCTGGAAAATCAGTGATCTAGGAACCATTTGGAGATTCCTTAAAAAAGAGGGTGGTGATGATCTGTTTCCTGGTTCTGGGTCAGAACAAAGCAACGTGGATGATTATATGCTTGGAGAATTTTGGAGGATTCTCACACAAATTCCATAATCTCCAAGTACTTGAAAACCACCAGTTTAAGAGTTAAATGAGTAGAGGGAGAAAAGAAATCTGTTTAGTTGTGCTTGATAAAGTCACAGACACTTCCAGATAATTTATAATATTAAAATCATCTTCATCTAATATGTCCAGGAATGGCAGCAGGATAAATGAGGAGGATGAAAGCAACTGTGGGTCAGGGAGACATCACTGGTAGTGAGCATTTAAAATTTCAAAGTTGAAAGAATAGTACAATGAACACCTTTAACCTAGATATACTAATTGTTAGTAGTTTCTCTTATTTACCCCTTTGTCTCTTTCTGTGCATAAAATCATATATATGTTTTCTTTATGTTGAAGAGAGCACATTTAGATGGAGAGCAGTAGTTTTCGGATCAAAAGAATAATATTATTTATTTTAAAATAGTTTCCATATATTAAGCATGCTGCTATTACAATTCATCCATGTTTTTGCATTTATTAGTAATTTATTCCCTTTTATTATTAAGTGGTATTCCTTTGTATTGGGTGTACTACAATTTGTTTATCTGTTCACCAGCTGGATCAAAATTTGGATTTCCAGTCTTTTGGCTATTATGAATAAAGATGATATAAACATTCATATGTAGTTTTCTGGGTAAACATATATTCTAATCTTTCTTGGGTAAAAATATCTTAGAGTGGCATTGATGGGTTGTATTGTGAAGTATATGCTTTTCTGGTTGTTATTTGTTTTTGTTTTTTTGACACGGAATCTTGCTCTGTCACCCAGGCAGGAGTGCAGTGGCATGATCTTGGCTCGCTGCAACCGCTGCCTCATGGGTTCAAACTAGTCTTGTGCCTCAGCCTTCTCAGTAGCTGGGACTACAGGCACGTGCCACCACACCCAGCTCATTTTTGTATTTTTTGTAGAGAGGGATTTTCACCATGTTGCCCAGGCTGGTCTAGACCTCCTGGGCTCAAGCAGTCTGCCTGCCTCAACCTCCCAAAATGTTGTGATTACAGGCATGAGCCACCGTGCCTGGCCTAAAGTATATACTTTACTTTATAAAACACTGCCAAACTGTTTTCCATCATGGATGTCCCACTTTATAGTCTTACTAGCTATATATGAGAGTTCTTATTATTCTGTATGTGTGAGGGCATTTTGTATTGTCAAGTTTTTTTTAAATTTTAGTCATTCTAACAGATAAGTAGTGGTAACTTACTGTGATTTTAATTTGTGTTTCCCTTATGACTAGTAATACCGAACATCTTTTAATGTCTTTATTTGCTATCCTTATCTCTTTGGTGAAATAAAATTGTTCATACAAGTCATGGATCAATAAACTTTGCAAATATTTTAATTCTTAAGAGCACACTGACATATTGACAAGTTATGAATACATTTGTAGCACTGGTTTAAAAAAGAAAACTATTAAAATATAGTAGAGGGTTAAAGGCATCTATCATAACATATGATTTTTCTTGCTGAAAAATTATTGGTTTTCATTTCTTAAAATGGTTTCTAAGAGATGATGTCTATAGGATCCAAATTTTCTTCCTCAAGAAGGGAAGTTTTTTTTTTTTTTAAATAAATCTATAAAAATTTTATCATAAATATGAAACACTATATAATGTCTTAATGTAGTATACTGTAGAACATGGGGTTCTATCATTGTATAATTTTGATGTTGTCTTGAATTTATTTTTCATGGTGAATCTTTGTTTTATGTGACTTCATCTGGAGTTGAGAATGCTAGGCTGGGTATCAGTATTTTACCTTGATTTGCTCTTGAAACTTTAGATCAATCCTAGAACTAATTTAACTCTCCTAGACCTCAATTCTTTAACTGGCAAAAGGGAGAAAAGAGTTTTATGTTCAGATATTTTCAAATATTAATTTAATTTAAAAAATATCTACCTAGACTGTGAGTTACCTATTTCTTGAGATAATGTATTAAAGTACTTAGAACAGTACTTCAAGCATTATAACTTGTTTAATAGATGTTACTGTTTAATTATCTGACTAAATCTCTAAACATACACAAACATGCATATTATTGTCAGGGTTGGTTGGTAAAGCAGGAATTAGTTTTTTTTTTTATTTTTTGAAAAGCATCACTGTGTATGGACTGTGCCAATTTGAAAGAGTCAAAGTGCATATGGGTTAGTAAAGAAATACATTTATAATATCCACAGTGTGACAATTCAGTATACTAAGAAACAAAATATCATTCATTTGCTGTCATGTAATAATCATATCCTAATGAATCAAGCTAAATTATACTAAAATGCACTAATTTTCAGAAGACCCCGTGTGAGTAGCTTACATTCCCGATAAGAAACTTTATTGTCTTGTTTTGCTCTCATCAATACATTTTTTTTTTAAAAAAACATTTATCATCTTCACTGTGTGAAAAAGATAGGAAGAGAGCCACTTTGAAGTCATTCCATCCGCTTGTACCAATAAGCTTAAAAGCAACAAGACAAAACAAAACATAAGAAGATGCCTTGTCTATTTCAGGATCCGCATATTAAAAGCCAATATAGGATTCAGTGAACAAACGCCTTGGAAGAATGCCAGTGTCATCAAACTTATTTATCTCAAAATGTCTCCTTTCCATCCTTTCTGATCCTCTACAAAATTAATAAGCTGAGACTATTTGTTGCAGCGTAGAGGATCTGAGCATGCTTCTGTGGCTTATTTCTGCTGTAATTCCCTCAGCAGTTTATACAGGAATTCTTTATCTCACCATCAGGATTCTTTAGGCCAGAAGAGAGGTCAGAGAAGACTGGACAAATAAACTATGGTATCTAAGTCTTTCTTGCTAAGATCCTAACTGCGCAAGACTTCCTCCTGAGAGTCTACTGCTGAAATTCATATGCAAATTTCAATTTCATGGGGTTAACCCTGGCTGTTGTCTTTACCTGTCAGCCTGCTCAGCCAGGAGTGAGTTCACCCATAAAACAGTGTCTTTCACATGCTCATTTACCAAAACGACATAGAGACTTTAGGATGCCAGGTGATATGATACAAAAAGCACAGCATTTGGTTTCTAACTACACCTTTTACCAGACACTGGTTTTGGGCAAACCATTCAGCCTATCTTAGAAAAAGTAGAAAAATTAGAAAAACTCTACTTGTATTTCATTAGGCCTTTATGAAGATTAAATAAAGTAATGTGTGCATGATGGCTAGTATAATCCCTGGCCAATGGCAGGTAATAAAAGCAGTCCTTAGTTCACTAATGTATCGAGAGCTTATGATTTTGTGTAAAATTTATATAATATGTATCATAATGTAAACTACTTAAAGATCTTTATAACATGGTTTAATTAAATCAGTTTTCATTGAGCAAATGTCTTGCATCTTAAATCCATTCTTTTAGACCACTTAGATATTACTTAGTTTCATAGGATATGACTTTATCATAAAGCACATATTAATTATCCTTACCACAGTAAAATAAAAAGTAATAAATCCTTATGTGTTATGGTATGTAATCACTCTCATTCATCACAGAGACCATTCCAAATTGCAGATTTTGATCATAGAATAATCCTTT
Organism: Hylobates moloch; assembly: GCF_009828535.3. NCBI lineage: Eukaryota > Metazoa > Chordata > Mammalia > Primates > Hylobatidae > Hylobates > Hylobates moloch. The sequence goes on along the minus strand of NW_026652293.1, from coordinate 35,278,712 downwards.
TTCTTTAAAATTCCAGTTACCTTCTTGAATTTGATACTTTCTCCATTAGTGAAACTATTAATAGATACCAATGAAGCACTGTTTTTTTTAAGTTAACGTAAAAAACATTTAATGGTCTTTTCAAAGTGCCAGAACGTCTCTGAAGTTGTTTTCCTTAGTGGGATCTAACCTCCTAGTGACTTGTTTATATCAGAAAGTTTATTCATGAGACGCAGTGGAAAAGCACCTAGGGATCTAGATTGACAGAATCTAGACATGTATCCTGGCACCACCACTTACAAACTGTTTGTTTATTTATTTATTTATTTATTTATTTATTTTTTGAGTGGAGAAGGAGTAGTCCTTTAACTTTTGGGAGCATCATCTTCCTCATCAGTAAATAAGAGATAAAACAATAACACTTATTTCTCTACTTATATGATTTTATATGATTATATAATATTTACAAATATTAATTAGTATGGTTGAGAAGCATGGGAAAAGAAAGATAAAGATTACTGTACAGAAAGTAAGGGTACTCTATCATTAAAATATAAAAATCAAAGATCTTGACTTAAGTGCCGCAGGTGTATTTGGGTATATGTAAAGAGCATCCCATTAATAAATATTATCAGATACCATACACATTGCTCCAGATTTATTTTATAAAATGGGGAATAGTTTCTGCTTTATGGGACCATGTAAGTGAGAGACTGGAGACAGGAGACAGACTAAGTAGTACCTTAAGATCTCATCTACCCCATGGGTCTTTATATCACTTTTATGCTTTCTGCAGAAAGATAATAACAAGCTCATATAGCCAATATATAATGAAGTGAAAGTTGCCTTTATTCAGACAACTTTACAACATTTAAATCAAATTGCTCTTTATTTCTTGGTCATTTCAAAGAATACTTAAGGATGAAAACAAAAAATAAAAGTTATTGCCTCTCCTTTGAGAAAGTTTTCCTTCTCACATAATCTTTGATCAGGCTATTGTGTCACTTGGCAACTTAAAGGCAGGAAAAGGTTATATCTTTAAGGCCAGGGATTCTATTTAAATGCATTGTCATTGAAAAGTGGTTATTCAAATCAACTCAAAGCTTAGTAACAGTGAAAAATAAAGTAAACTACTTTTGGGTTTCACTAGGATCATGCCAAGTTTCTGGGTCTGTCTAAATTAATAAAAATAAGATTTTTAGGAACCTGTATGGAAATTGTAGATTAAATTAAGCAACTGCTTCATCTGAATAAAGCTTTGCAGAGTCTAATATGAAGGAGCTATCTTCATGAATACAGTGCTTGCTTGGGATTCAAGGGATTTGAGTTTTAACGCCAGCTGAATCCTTAATGCCCATGGAGCATATGTGCATTCATTTGATGCTGGTAGCTTTTCTGTCAAGTGGGATTAATAATTACCTGCTCTACCACCCTTACCTTATGTATTATAGTATGAATATTCAATGCCAGTGTTCACAGAATGCTCTGCCTTTCTGCAAGATAACATGGCAGAAGCATTTAGAAAGGAAAAAACATTTCTAAAAAAGTTTTATGCATATCAGATTTTCAAAAATGTGTCTCAGCTTTAAAATACATTAATGAATTTTGTATTTTATGTGAACCCTAAAAATGCTCTTGTGAAGTACTTAGTTATCTGAAAGCTAAGATAATTGTTTTGGGTTTCTTACAGCATTGCTGCATTTGTGTATGTTAGTCCTTTTTCAATGGATAAACACCAGATGGACATCGCTTAGTGAGTTAACTCTGATGGGTGGTTTGTATTTTCATTTTTTATTGATTACAACCAACAGATATTTATTGCTGGATAATGCAAACATGATGCACCATGCCATCAAGGAGCTTTAATCTGGGTAAGGAGAGTATATAGTCATTTGGCATGTCAAATGATTAATTTTGCATAGATACAAGTGTTAGGAGTATATCAGTATAGCCAGGCATGGTGGTTTGCACCTGTAATTCCAAACACTTGGGAGGCTGAGGCGAGAAGATTGCTTGAGGCCAGAAGTTTGAGACAATGTGTGAGTGTGAGCCCGGGGAACATGGTGAGTGATATGGTTTGGCTGTGTCTCCACCCAAATCTCATCTTGAATTATAGTTCCCTTAATCTTCATGTGTCATGGGAGGGACCTGGTGGGAGGTAATTGAATCATGGAGGAGGTTCCCCCATGCTGTTCTCATGATAGTGGGTGAGTTCTCAACAGATCTGATGATTTTATGAGGGGCTTTTCCCTGCTCTGCTCTGCACTTTTCCTTCCTGCAGTCATGTGAAGGAGGACGTGTTTGCTTCCTCTTCTGCCATGATTGTAAGTTTCCTGAGGCCTCCTCAGCTATGCGAAACTGTGAGTCAATTAAACCTCTTTGCTTTATAAATTACCCAGTCTCAGGTATTTCCTAACAGCAGTGTGAGAATAGACTAATACAGTGAGACTCCCATCTCTACAAAAATTAAAAAAATAATAAATTAGCCAGGCATAGTGGCACGTGCTTGTAGTGCAAGCTACTCTTGAGGCTGAGGTGGGAAGATCCTTGAGCCCAGCAATTCCAGGCTTTAGTGAGCCCTGATTGCACCACTGCACTCTAGCTTGGGCAACAGAGTGAAACTTTGACTCTGAAAAAAACGAATAAAAGTATAAAATACAGGGCCAGGCATTGTGGCTCATGCCTGTAATCCCAGCACTTTGGGAGGTTGAGGCAGGGGGATAATTTGAGGTCAGGCGTTCAAGACTAGCCTGACCAACATGGTGAAACCCCATCTCTAATAAAATGCAAAAATTAGGCCAGGTGTGGCGGCAGGCACCTGTAATTTCAGCTACTCGGGAGGCTGAGGCGGGAGAATTGCTTGAACTCTGGAGGTGGAGGTTGTGTGAGCCGAGATCATGCCACTGCACTTCAGCCCGGGTGACAGAACAAGAAGAACAAACAAAACAACCCCCCCATCCAAAACCAAACAAATGAAAAACAAGTATAAAATACAATGCTCACCCACTGCTACCAGGTGGAAATGATCTAATTATGAAACTACAGGTTTGAAGAGCAATGGTTCTACTTTTTTTTTCCAAATGGCTGTGAGCCTTGAGTCTGCCCCTGTTATGGTGACATACTGAGCAATTAATCACTAGTGAGCTATACTTGAGAATCTGGTGTACTAGCAATAGGCTAGGTAGTCTGCTGATGTGAGCAGGTAGGAAATATCTCTTAAGACAGAGGGAAACAAATTTGCATTTTAATTTTTTTCACACGAAAACTAGGCAATGATAGAACAATTACATCATATATTTCTTATATCATTTACTCTTCATCTCCATTTACAGATGAGAAATTTGAGACTCAGGAAGGTCAATTAACTGATAACCAGATAAACAAGCTATAACGAAGTAAACCAAGATTTAGTACATGTGTTCTGATTTGGAGTAACACATTTTATATGTTGACAAGGTTCATAGATACAGAGGTATATCATTACACAACCCACCCCATCCCCTTTGCAACTTCCAACTCCCAGCTCCTGTGGGAAAACATCCAGGGTTACTGGATTCACATGTCCCCTTATTAAAAGCTTCCTCCCAGGAAGGCTTGTAAAATTCATTTGCTCTTACACATAATGGACTCATGGGGTCTAATTTGGGGAGAATAAACCATTAAACTAGAAGAATTAATTTCTACTTACAGAATTTGGCACATTAGAGAGAAAAGACAAAGGGGAGTATTTTGGAGGATGAAAGGGTATGTTCCAGGCATGGAACACAGATGATGGGCTGAATGTCCAGGCATGTCATTGTATTTGTAAACCATTCATTCACTCATTCATTCATTCATTAGCATTGTCAACCACCTGCTTGATTGTGCCCATTTCCTGCTTTTCCTGTTTCTATAGATGAATTATCTGTGTACCTGGTTAAGGCCACCCCTCACTGTGCACTGCATTATATCAGTACTCACCCACAAGGGCTTTGCTCTTGCACTTGTCCCTGCTGTCTCCTGTATCATCAATTTTCCATTCTATTAAATGGTATCCATTTACAAACATGCTATTTCCCTTTAAAAAGCCCTCTTTGACCCGAGGCACTCCTCTATCTATTGCTGTATTTCAATTCTCCCTTATAAGCAAAACTCTCCCAAATAATTGTACCGCTGTCCTCGTTTCCTCTCCTCCAGTCATCTTCTGGAAACTTCTTACCAAGTTTTCTCCTCACAATTCCACTAAAAGTATTCTTACTGAGGTTATGACATTCTATGTGCCAAATCTAATGACCAATTCCTTCACTTGGTCTCCAGAACACTGAATATCTCTCCTTCCTCACGGGCTTCTCTTTCTCCATTGGTTCCTCCTCATGTCCCTCATGTCTAAATATTGGAATGCTCCAGAGGGTTGTGGACCTCTTCATTTTTGTCCTACAATAACTCCCTAGGCCAAGTATCTCAATCTAAATAACATCTGTATGCTGATGCTTCCCAAATTTATATCTCTAGCCAGACTTTTCCTCTGAACTCTACATATATGTCTCTCTCCAGCAGCCTTCTTGACAACCAAAACTTAGCACATCCAAAACTGACTTCATGGCTTTCTCCCCCCTACACCACGCCCTTGATGTAATATGTTCCAAATCTTTTCCATTGCAGTAAAATGTAATTCAATTTTTCTAATTACTCAGGTCAGAAATCTTGGAGTCTTGCATGATTCCTGTTTTTCTCTGATATTTCCCATTTCAAATGCATCAGCAAATCCTATCAGCTCAACATTCACAAGGAAGCGAGACTGTCACCACTTCTCATCACCAGCTGTCGCTGTTCTTATCCAAGTAACCATTACCTCAAACCTGGATTATCAAATTAACATCTTACTGGATCTCCCTTCTTTCATTCTTTCCCCTTTACAATTAATTCCTCCTGTAGCTGCCACAGTGATCCTTTGTAGTATCTGATCAGTTGTTTCATTCCTCTATTCAGAATCCTTTAACAACATCCTATTTCACTCAGAGTATGGGTCAATGTGCATGTACCATGCCTACAAATCTACCCTGGTCTCAACCTATTGCTTCTCCAACTCCTTTCCTTCCCCTCACACAATCCCAGCCACACTGCTGTACTTGGTTCTCAGGCTAAGCAGGATTTCTTATCAAGACCTCGGCCTTTTCTTGTTGTCAAGAAAAAACTTTCTCCAGATATCTGTATGGGCTTTTCTTTTCTTATTTCAGGTGGTGTCTTGAATTCATCTAATTGGAGAAGACTTTTTGGCCATCTATATAAAATAGCAGTGCACATCTTTGCCTTTCTACCATCATTATCCCTGATTTGGGTTCTTTATAGCACCTGATGTATATATCTACATATATATGTATTTTTCTATATCTACATCTATTTCATATCCATATGATCTGTATCTTTATCTATCTATCTGTCTATCTATCTATCTATCATCTATCTATCTATCTATCTATCTATCATCTATCTATCTATCTATCTAATCTTTGGTATTGTCTGTCTCTTGTCTCTCTCCAATTAGAATATAATCACCATAAAGACAAAGAACTTTGTCTATTTTATTCATTTCTAAATCCTCAAAACTAGAACACATGGTAGCACATGGTAGGTCGTTAATATATATTTATTGAATGAATAAGTGAATAAGTAGACAAATGAGTTGCAGACTATTTGGGTACCTTCCAGTTTTAAGCACTGAGGCCCCATGTTGAATGGGAGAGGGAAATGTGAACAGATAATTTAAAATATTACGTGATAAATAAAATAGTAAAAATAACTATTGCCTTTCAAAGTGGTAATTTTATCTGGAAATATAAATTTTAAAAATTAAAAAATTATATAAAATTTAATAAGAGATTTTTTTCTTTATAAAGAGAAAGAGGGGCATTTGGCAAGTACTAAACTTAACAGCAAGAAAACTTAAATTCATATTTTGATTACATTGTTTACTAGCTGTAGACTCTTAGGAAAATAACTCATCTAGTCTCTTCCTCCCATTGTACCTAGTATACTAATTTATTTTATAGTTGTGAAGATTTAGTCAGATAATATAATACATAATGGGCATTAAATAGATATTATTTTTATTTCTTTCCATATCTAATACTACACTTTACATTCATAGGTTAACCTTCTGTAATCAGTCTTATTCCTCTGCAATTTTTCAATGACTTTCTAAATTCCCGCTTCATTGACTTTCTTCCATTTTCTTCCTGTGAGACTTTTTGACATCATGTGACGCCATACTCAGCCTCATCATCCCCATGAAGATTAATCATCTTTCTTTCCTTGCTTCAACAATATTGCATGTGATATTTAGCTCTATTTCTATGGATGGAAGCAAGGAGAGAAAGATGGTTAATCTTCATGGGGATGATGAGGCTGAGTATGGCATCACATGATGTCAAAAAGTCTCACAGGAAGAAAATGGAAGAAAGTCAATGAAGTGGGAATTTAGAAAGTCATCGATAAATTGCAGAGGAATAAGACTGATTACAGAAGGTTAACCTATGAATGTAAAGGAATCATATAATGTGTACTCTTGTCTATTTTTTTCACTCAACATAATTACTTTGAGATTCATGCATGTTGTTTTACGTATCCATAGTTATTCCTTTTTATTGCTGAACACTATTCCATTGCATGGATATAGCAAAATGTGTTTATTCATTCCCCTGTTGACAAGCATTTGTGTTTCTCTGGTTTTTTGCTATTACAAATAAAACATTCATCTGCAAAAAAAAAAAAAAAAAAAAAAAAAAAAAAGAACTGGTGAGTTCTTTAGCCTTATGTCTATGGATGGAAAGCTGGATTAATTTTCAACATTGTAGGACAGTAACAAGTGAATATTTATTCTTTAATTGGAATTACGTTTCTTTGAGTTACTTGTCACTAATATGTAGTGAATCAATGGAAATGAAAAGGACACTCATAAAGTAACTGCATAGTGAGTACATAAAGTCAAAACCATGGCTGTCTTTTTACTCTGTGCTACAGCAAGGCTAATGAAACAAGAGCAACATGAATATTTTTAAGAAAGAGTATCACAATGGTAAATTTTATTTGTGGGGCATTATGTAGAAGAGAAAACTTTCAGGAATAATTATATTAGACTCATCTCTTTGATGACAGACACTATTTCCTATTCATATTGCAAAATAATTGGCAAGTACATGTTTTTAAAAAATGAGTGTTTTTTTTCCTCTGAGACATCTGTATTTTACTACAGGTGGGACAAAGTTATTTTGGTCCTTATTTTGCCACTGGGATATTGGCAGGCAGAGGGTGACAAAATAATGTAACATCTGAAATTTCAGGCTGTGAGGAAACTCACATACATACAATTTGTCAGACAATTAGGATATTTCTAAAATGTGAACAGATGTGTAATAGAAATTAGCAAAATGAAAAATGACCTTTTTTGTTTTTGATGGATACATAAAGAATTTATATGCAGTTTTCTAGCTTAGCCTAGTTGAAACCTCTTCTTTCTACATATTCAGTTAAGAAATAATTGTTAATTGAGACCAAGACATTATAATTGTTTTCCTTTTATATTATAAAAATGAAAAATATCAAGAATTATATCTTATAACTTTTTACACAGGTCCAAGTGATGTTTCCTGAACTTCCATGCCACATTTTTTTTAGCCAAGTTTTCACCAGTTGGGAACTCCTGGAGGTTGTTTATTTTTCAGTGAAAGACAATCTTTTAAGGAGTTTATGTCCTAAATATTTTCTGGTTTTGCAGTAGCATACATCAGACACAGTCATTGTGTTTAGATTGGGATTTTCACTTTTAACATGTTCTCAAATTGTCTAGGCGTTTAATGTTTCCATCTGGTCTTCATAAAAGATTTCACATTTGTAATGCAGCTCAGGCTCCTACTCAGAGAGCATCATTATAATTCTATCCATGACTCTAGTTTGATAGAGCAGATACTTTTAAAACTTTAGATTTGTTTTTTGCTTTTGTGTTCTGTCTTAAATCTAGGAATAACACTTGAGTTTAATGGTGCATTTCTCTCTGAAAATAATCATAGTGTGCACACCATGACAACAGGCTCACACCCCACTTCCTTCTGTGCAGTTTGAAGCTCCTAGGGCAGGAGGAGTAACCACATTGTGAGCCCAGTACGAGGAAACTTAGCAATCATCTTACTTTCTCTTCATTAAACAATCTGTTCTCAGTCATCACAGATGGAGAGGATATTTTCAAGGACTTGAACATTTTCTTGAAATAGCCAAACAGCTAGGAATCTCCTTTTGCCATGTTAAATAATAGGTTCTAGGGCACAGTTTGAGCAAAGTTCACAGCTTCCAGCAAGGTCTTTTTATGTAGTTAGGTGTGCAGTGCATGTGGATTTGTTTAGTGAGTATGTACTTAAGTAGCGCTTACTATATGTCAAGCAGTGCTCTAACTAAACTTCACAAATATTAACTCATTTAATCCTCACAGTAACTTTATGAATAAGGTACTATTAGTATCCCCATTCAAGGATGTAGAAACTGAGGGATGAGGCATAAGGCAAAAAGACCACAGCTAGGAAGTGGAAGAGCCAGAATTAAAACCTAGGCAGTCTGGCTCAAGAATCCATGGTCTTAACTGTGAAACTGTGCTATGACTGAGTGTGTTCAGTATCAGATTTTCAAAGATCTATTATTACTTTCCCAGAATTGAATTGCACACTTTGTGTAACTCTCCCCAACACCATCCTTGATTCATAATTGGTACTCAGTGAATGTTTGTTTACCTTAGGGTTTAATTAAGAGTCAGTGAAATGATAACTGATTTTGCCATCATTTGAAAAAAAGGCAGAACCAAAGGTGAATCATAATGGTAGCCAGTGGACAGGCTGTTTTTCATTCAGAAGTGTCAATGGATCCCGTTATCCAAGGATAACCTATATTTAAGGCCCAGATACTTCTAAGATGATGCTTTGGATTCTACATTTTCAAATCTGGAAGAACTATCTTCGTTTCACTAATTGTTCTTTAATGATACGGTTTTTTTTTTTAATTTAAGTGTGGTGAAACACAACACAAAATTTACCATCTTCACTATTTCTAGGTGTACATTTCAGTAGTGTTACATAATTCACATTCTTGTGCAACCAGCCTCCAGAACACTTCATCTTTCAAAACTGAAAGTCTATACCACTTAAGCAACCACTCCTTGGTTTTTCTTCCCTCTAAGCTCCCAGAAACCACCACTTTTTAAAAAAATATATCTCATCCACCTATGGAAATTTAGGTTGCTTCCACCTTTTGGCTATTGTGAATAATGCTGTTATGAACATGGGTGTAAAAATATCTCTTTGAGACTCTACTTTTATTTCTTTGGGGTATATACCCAGAAATGGAAGTGCTGAGTCATATGATAATTCTATTTTTAATTTATTTCCCATACTGTTTTCCATGATGGCTGTATCATTTGACATTCCCACCAACAGTGCATAAAAGTTCTACTTTCTCCACATTCTGACCAATATTTATCACTTTCTATTATTTTTTTCTGATAGAAGTTATCCTAATGGGTGTTAGATGGCACATCATCATGGCTTTGATTTGTATTTCCCTAATGATTAGTGATGTTGAGCAGCTTTTCACGTGATTGTTGGCCATTTATATATCTTCTCTGAAAAATGTCTGTTTACGTCCTTTGTACATTTTAAAATTGGCTTGCTGTGTTGTTGTTGAGTTGTAGGAATTCTTTATACATTCTAGATATTAGCCCCTTGTCAGATATATGATTTGCAAATGTTGTCTCCCTTCTGTGGACTGGCTTTTCACTATACTCTTGTGTTCTCTGATGCACAGAATGTTTATATTTTTATGTAGCCTAATTTATCTACTTTCACTTTTTTGCCTATGCTTTCTGGTGTCATAGCCAAAAAAGCATTATCAAATCTAGTGTTATGAACCTTTTCCCCTATGTTTCCTTATAGAAGTTTTATAGTTTGGGTCTTGTGTTTAGGTTTTTGATCCATTTTTAGTTGATTTTTGCATATCGTGCAAGATTAGAGTCCAACTGCTTTCTTTTGCATGTTGGTATCCAGCTCTCCCAATACCATTTGTTAAAGAAAAAAAAATACAGATTTAAGGGAAACTCAGACCACGTAGCTATAAACCTGGAGTTCCTCTCATACTTTGGTCTAAACCATAATAGATTTAGAAAGAATCATGACTAAAGTTCTCAACTGGGGGCTCTTTTCTCCCGGCGAGAAACATTTAGCAGTAGGTGGGGACATTTTTGGTTGTCACGTCTTGGGGTGGGAGTAGGGGTAGCAGTTGTTACTGGAATCTAGTGAGTAGAGGTTACGAATGTTGCTAAATACCCTACAATAAACAGGACAGCTCCCTAAAGCAAAGAAGTATCTGGCTTCAAATGTCAGTAGTGCTGAGGTTGAGGAACCCTGGCCTAGAGTATAGTGAAGTACAGGTTATGTTGTAGGACTGGAAAATTGGGGAATCTCCTTTTTTTGCCATTTGAGGGCTTGATGATCATTGCACAGGTGACTACCGAAGTGTCCAATTATTGACTACTTGGTAGTTGTTTTTTTAAACATACCTGAATTTCGTATACATCTAGTTAGGTTTTAACAACAGAATGCTATTTTGCGCTTAACTTTTGCCTTCAAGACTGTTCTTCTCACTTTCTTTCACCATAATTTTGTCCATTTATGCATTCATTTTCTCTTTTCTGTAAGAAAACAAGTAAATAATTGTAGGATTGATCATAAGAATTGGAGTCCTATTAGACTATACAATAATCAAGGATTACAGAAATGCCTAGAGATTGTCTTGGCCTAGCTGCTGCTCCTACTTCTGAGCTACTTACAGGAGAAAGATGCCCAAATGACAATATAAACATGAAGTAGTTACTTTATAATAAATGGTTAATTTATAACACCCAGGCTTGCGTTTAAAATTCCAGAGCTTGGCTCTCTGCTGAACTGAGCTGGAGTACACGACTTCAGCCCAAGGTAATTTTATATTGGGTGTTTATGGTCAGGGAAACTTCCTTGCAGAGGTCATGCTTGAGCTGAGACCTGACTGGCTAAAAGCCCCAAGCCATGAGAACATTTGGAAGAAGAGTATTTCCACAGGAAAAAAACAAAAAAAACAAAAAAAAAAAACAGAAAATTACAGTGCGAAGATCTTAAGGTAGGAATAAACTCGGCATGTTCAAGAAATAGAAATAAGGCCTGTGAGGCTGATGCTGTGAGTTACTGAGGATAACAGAAGTATGATGCAACTGCTGAAATCAAATTAATATTTCTTTTTCCAGAGGAAAAGGTGGCAGGTGTTTGATTAGAATTTCTCCTGGTATAAGGGGAGTTTCTCTCAACCTTGGACACCTGAAGTTGGCAGGTGTATAAAGCACTGGTTTTGTATTGCATGGTTGGTTCATGTTATCAATTACTGTTTAAGTATTTATTTATTCACTTTTCAAAAACCGCTAATAATTTTCTATATTCTAGGCACCATTATAGGGCTAGGCATTGGAGAAATTGAGATGCATAAGACAAAGTGCTTATGTTTAGGAGCTCGTAGTGTGCATTTATGGATTGGATAGTTGGATAGAACTATTCTAATTATTGACTATGTGACCTTGGGAAAGTTATTAAACCTCTCCGTGTCTGAGTATCTCCATCTATAAAATGAGATATTTATTGCAGTTACTTCATGGAGTTGTTGTGAGGATTAAGTGAGTTAATACCTTTAAAGCAGCACATGAGAGATAACCACTCAATAACTTAGCTATTATTGTTGTGATGGTTTTATGGAAGGACAGAAAGAGACTCATTAATTCAGTCTCAAAAGTTAGGGACAATTTAAAAGAAGAGGTGAAGTTTGAGTTCATTCTTTAACTCATGATTTGTTTGATAAATATATATCAAGTGCCTACTGTATTCCACATACTGCTTCTCTGCTACGGCACATACTTCTTTCTTGCTGCCTGGATTATCTTTGACACCATTATTCAGCTGTCAAACTTTAACATCCACATCATCCTCTTCAATGTAACCTTCTTCAGTTTAAGGAAGAGTATATATTAGAGATAAAAATTATACAAATAATAATTTAGTTACAATTGTCAACCATGATATCAAATGTAATCCAGTCAGTGAGAGGAAAAATGCAAGGAACATCCAAAGTGTGAAAGAGAAGGAAATGTCTTAGCTAAGAGATGCAATATATGAGAGATAAGAAATGCAAAATATTATAAGAAAAAATAATCATAATCATCAACTTTGTAGTTTCCTAAACTTCTTATATTTTATTTATTTATCTTCTAATTTTCTAAGAGTTGAGCACTTATAACCAAAAGGGCTTCAATGCTTGCTTTTGAGTCAGCCATAGGTGGATAAGGAGCAAAAGGATGCAGTTTGCTTTCAACGCCAAGTCAGACTTGTGTTGGAGGAGGTGTTTAGGGATGGGTTTTCTAAGGGAGTAGAATATGTAGGGCACCTACTGAAGGAGAAGAGTATGGGCTCTTTGGTCATTCTTGCAGAGAAAACGACAGAGTGTGGGTGGGATAAGGAGCAGAACTAGGCTAGAATAGGGAGCATTAGATTGGAACAGGAGAGCTGGAGGGTAGGTCTCTGGAATTTTGATTGTGCCTATATAAGCAATTCTTTGCCTTTTTTTGGATTTACATACTTGATGTCTTCTTTCAGACTGTTGAATATTAGAGCAAACATTTGAGGGCAGAGAATTTATTGTATTTGTGTAACCAGTATCTCTCATTCTGCTGCATATATATAAGGCCTTTAGTAAATGTTTGTTGAATTTCCCTATCAATTTATGTATCAATTAATGAGATAATAAAATAAGGTTGGAAGAAGAGGATCATATCCAGTAGACCTAGCCTATAATTTGTTCAATACTGATGTGTTTAAAAATTTAAAAAGCTACCTAGATAAAAGGCCAAAATATAACATGTGGTTATGACAGTCAGGGTTTATTTAGTATTTCTATAAGCCAATAGCCTTTCAATTTATTCTGCATGTATTCAGAGGTGGTAGTAGACAACTGGTTTTGGATCAAAATTGCATATAGGATCATATTTTCTTGCTAAATCAACTTTCTTAGTTCTAGGTTGGTAAATATTGTAGAAAAAGCAAAATGTTTCCCATATGTCTACAGATTTTCTTGCTTTAATAGCTTCATTTGTGACTTTGGGAACCAGAATATTTTTAAATAAAACAAGTCATTTATTCCTGGAATAAGTCCCTATGCCATGCATGTCTTGAGATTAGAAACTCAGCTGAGAGCAACTAGTGATTATTCCCTGACTACAACTATTTTTGAGATACAGAAATCTTAATGATGATAATCCAGTATTAGTGAGATTTTTTAAAATATATATATATATTCAAGGGTGCTTTCCAAGAAAAATTTATACCTCACCAATTATTTACTGAGTTGTATGTGGAAATTGGAATTAACTGGCACCATTTATTTCACTTACATTTTGAAACCACTTACAGATTGACACCTGGGTAACTGGCTATATTTTATATAGCTCTGCACGGATCATAGAGTTTTAGAGGTAGAAGTTATTTTTTTCTTTTAGTGTTACTCTTTTTTTTATTATTATAATTTAGGTTTTAGGGTACATGTGCACAATGTGCAAGTTTGTTACATATGTATCCATGTGCCATGTTGATTTCCTGCACCCATTAACTCCTCATTTAGCATTAGGTATATCTCCTAATGCTGTCCCTCCCCCCTCCCCCAACCCCACAGCTACGGGAGGAAATTTTAGTGTTACTCTTGTAACAGGATGTATTAACTGTTTCAGCAAAAGGAAGATAGACGTTTCCATCTAAAGAGTATGCGGTTTTAGGCTGGGCGTGGTGGCTCACACCTGTAATCCCAGCACTTAGGGAGGCCAATGTGGGCGGATCATGAGGTCAGGAGATGGAGACCATCCTGGCTAACACCGTGAAACCCTGTCTCTACCAAAAATACAAAAATTAGCCGGGCATGGTGGTGGTGGGCGCCTGTAGTCCCGGCTAGTTGGGAGGCTGAGGCAGGAGAATGGCGTGAACCCAGGAGGCGGAGCTTGCAGTGAGCTGAGATCCTGCCACTGCACTCCAGTCTGGGCGACAGAGCAAGACTCTGTCTCACAAAAAATAAACAAAATAAAATAAAATAAGAGTATGTGGTTTTGACTTTTATAATACAGTAGATTCTGCTTGAATAAATTTTAAGATTAAGTATTTTAATGTTGTGCTTTGTGTAGATACAAGAGAAATATCAAAGGACAATTCCAATATGAGGTTAATATTTTAATATCCTATATCAAAATATCTGAGCACCTAGAAACTGTTTGGCAGTGACAATTAACAGCTTAAATGATTCTTCAAATAATTCAATTTAAGGGTAGGATTTGGAAACAAGTAGCATTATCAGACTGAAAATAACACCATTTTATAAGAATGTCTATGGATACAATCTTAAGTTAGTGGCGTATGCCTTTTATATATTTATCCAACCAATATCAACTATGTGCAAAGAATGTGATCTAAAGGATGTGTTAAGGCAGATAACACATGTGTATTATAATAATTAAAAGGTTCTGTGATACAGACTCTGACCTGAGGATAAAGTACTGCAAGATATAATAACTACCATAATTTTGGTATGAAATACCTTATATCTTACTTTTTGCTGCTTTTGGGTTAATTATGCACTTAAATAAATGGCTAGAGTTCTTACTCACTGTTTTCACATTTAAATTCATCCTGATATGATGACATATAGTTTTAATGACCTGGTTAATACTGATGAAAACTTTCAGTGGCAGTGCCTGGGGCCAGTAGTCTGCTGCATATTTTATTTTTATATTATTGCAATAATAACAAAACATACTGGTGCTTCTGTTCGCCTACAAATAATCAATTAAGGAACTGAAGCCCAATTTATTTAAAAAGCAATTTTTAGAACAAGTCGATAGTTCACATAGAGCTATTTAAATGACCCATGCAAATTGATGGAATGTTCTAGCAAATATTATTTAGAAAATTATTGTTATTGTTATTCTTCTTCTTCTTTTTTTTTTTTTTTTTGAGGTGGAGTCTTGCTCTGTCACCCAGGCTGGAGTGCAGTGGTGTGATCTTGGCTCACTGCAGCCTCTGTCTCCCGGGTTCAAGCAATTCTCCTGCCTCTGCCTGCTGAGTAGCTGGGTCTACAAGTGCATGCTGAAATGCCTGGCTCATTTTTGTATTTTTAGCAAAAACAGGGTTTCACCATGTTGGGCAGGATGGTCTTGATCTCCTGACCTTTTGATCCGCCCCCTCGACCTCCCAAAGTGCTGGAATTACAGGCATGAGCCACCTTGCCTGGACTAGAAAATTATTTTTAATAGCTCACATTCTTTGCCCAGTCATTTCACACCAGTATCCCATAAGAGTTCCTTTGCAGCCAGAAACAGAAAGGATTAGATTTTAATATCATCTAACAATATTCTTTTGTTGTTTAATCACACTGTATAGTGCTAACCTAAATCTGATCTGGAAATCTGTTCAGATCCAGTTTGAGGAACTAGTTGAGTAGACAACACTCTCAGAGAGCTACAGGAACTAAATGTACATCTCTTGTTAATTTGTAGACATCATTCAAGCCTCGGGCTCGGATTCTTCATTTAGGTCTGCCAGTCAGCAAGAATTCACTGGGTGGTTACTCATGACAGAGACCTGTACAAGACTGTGTCATAGAAGTCAAAGAAAAATAGTCACTATCAAAAAGCATATATTGATATATATAGGCACAATTTTTCTTTCAAAAGTTTGCATTACTGTTGAGGAAAGTAGACATCTATATTTTTATAATGCCTATTTGAAATTTGTCTGGGAAATTCTGTTGCTGGTCAACAGTGTAGCTAGGCCTGGTATAAGAACAGGTCAGGTACAGTAGGACTCAGATTAAGGCAGGTGTCTGGCATAAAAATAGTGAACATTAGGAAGGTAGGATTCCTGGTATATAGCATTACTTAAAGAACACTTTGAACTCTTTTTTTTAAATATACTCTAAGTTCTACGGTACATGTGTACAACATGCTGGTTTGTTACATATGTATACATGTGCCATGTTGGTGTGCTGCACCCGATAACTCGTCATTTACATTAGGTATATCTCCTAATGCTATCCCTCCTCCCTCCCCCACCCCATGGACAGGCCCTGGTGTGTGATGTTCCCCACCCTGTGTCCAAGTGTTCTCATTGTTCAATTCCCACCTATGAGTCAGAACATGTGGTGTTTGGTTTTCTGTCCTTGTGATAGTTTGCTGAAAATGATGGTTTCCAGCTTCATCCATGTCCCTACAAAGGACATGAACTCATCCTTTTTTATGGCTGCATAGTATTCCATGGTGTATATGTGCCACATTTTCTTAATCCAGTCTATCATTGATGGACATTTGGGTTGGTTCCAAGTCTTTGCTATTGTGAATAGTGCCACAATAAACATACGTGTGCATGTGTCTTTATAGCAGCATGATTTATAATCCTTTGGGTATATACCCAGTAATGGGATGGCTGGGTCAAATGGTATTTCTAGTTCTAGATCCTTGAGGAATTGCCACACTGTCTTCCACAATGGTTGAACTAGTTTCCAGTCCCACCAACAGTGTAAAAGCATTCCTCCTTCTCCACATCCTCTCCGGCACCTGTTGTTTCCTGACTTTTTAATGATCACCATTCTAACTGGTGTGAGATGGTATCTCATTGTGGTTTTGATTTGCATTTCTCTGATGACCAGTGATGATGAGCATTTTTTCATGTGTCTGTTGTCTGCATAAATGTCTTCTTTTGAGAATTGTCTGTTCATATACTTTGCCCACTTTTTGATGGGGTTGTTTGATTTTTTCTTGTAAATTTGTTTAAGTTCTTGGTAGATTCTGGATGTTAGCCCTTTGTCAGATGAGTAGATTGCAAAAATTTTCTCCCATTCAGTAAGTTGCCTGTTCACTCTGATGGTAGTTTCTTTTGCTGTGCAGAAGCTCTTTAGTTTAATTAGATCCCATTTGTCAATTTTGGCTTTTGTTACCATTGCTTTTGGTGTTTTAGTCATGAAGTCCTTGCCCATGCCTATGTCCTGAATGGTATTGCCTAGGTTTTCTTCTAGGGTTTTTATGGTTTTAGGTCTAACATTTAAGTTGTTAATCCATCTTGAATTAATTTTTGTATAAGATGTAAGGAAGGGATCCAGTTGCAGCTTTCTGTATATGGCTAGCCAGTTTTCCCAGCACCATTTATTAAATAAGGAACCCTTTCCCCATTTCTTGTTTTTGTCAGGTTTGTCAAAGATCAGATGGTTGTAGAGGTATTATTTCTGAGGCCTCTGTTCTGTTTCATTGATCTATATCTCTGTTTTGGTACCAGTACCATGCTGTTTTGGTTATTGTAGCCTTGTAGTATAGTTTGAAGTCAGGTAGTATGATGCCTCCAGCTTTGTTCTTTTGGCTTAGGATTGTCTTTGCAATGCGGGCTCTTTTTTGGTTCCATATGAACTTTAAAGTAGTTTTTTCCAATTCTGTGAAGAAAGTCACTGGTAGCTTGATGGGGATGGCATTGAATCTATAAATTACCTTGGGCAATATGGCCATTTTCACGATATTGATACTTCCTATCCATGAGCATGGAATGTTCTTCCATTTGTTTCTGTCCTGTTTTATTTCGTTGAGCAGTGGTTAGTAGTTCTCCTTGAAGAGGTCCTTCACATCCCTTGTAAGTTGGATTCCCAGGTATTTTATTGTCTTTGAAGCAATTGTGAATGGAAGTTCACTCATGATTTGGCTCTCTGTCTGCTACTGGTGTATAGGAATGCTTGTGATTTTTGCATATTGATTTTGTGTCCTGAGACTTTGCTGAAGTTGCTTATCAGCTTAAGGAGATTATGGCCTGAGACAATGGGGTTTTCTAAATATACAATCTTGTCATCTGCAAAGAGGGACAATTTGACTTCCTCTTTTCCTAGTTGAATACCCTTTATTTCTTTCTCTTGCCTGATTGCCCTGGCCAGAACTTCCAACACTATGTTGAATAGGAGTGGTGAGAGAGGGCATCCCTGTCTTGTGCCAGTTTTCAAAGGGAATGCTTCCAGTTTGTGCGCATTCAGTATGATATTGGCTGTGGCTTTGTCATAAATAGCTTTTATTATTTTGAGGTATGTCCCATCAGTACCTAATTTATTTGGAGTTTTTAGCATGTAGGGCTGTTGAATTTTGTCAAAGGCCCTTTCTGCATCTATTGAGATAATCATGTGGTTTTTGTCTTTGGTTCTATTTATATGCTGGATTATGTTTATTGATTTGCATATGTTGAACTAGCCTTGCATCCCAGGGATAAAGCCAACTTGATTGTGGTGGATAAGCTTCTTGATGTGCTGCTGGATTCGGTTTGCCAGTATTTTATTGAGGATTTTTGCATCGATGTTCATCAGGGATATTGGTCTAAAATTCTCTTTTTTTGCTGTGTCTATGCCAGACTTTGGTATCAGGATGATGCTCGCCTCATAAAATGAATTAGGGAGGATTCCCTCTTTTTCTATTGGTTGGAATAGTTTCAGAAGGAATGGTACCAGCTCCTCTTTGTATCTCTGGTGGAATTCGGCTGTGAATATGTCTGGTCCTGGACTTTTTTTGGTTGGTAAGCTATTAATTATTGCCTCAATTTCAGAGCCTGTTATTGGTCTATTCAGGGATTCAACTTCTTCCTGGTTTAGTCTTGGACTCTTACCATCGATTGCGTGGGGATTGTAAATGGTGACAATCTGTTGGTACCTTGGAGAGCTCCCAATAGCCTCTATCTTTGATTTGTTAAGGTGCTACTGAGGCTTTTTGTTGTCTTAGCTTTAGGCATACTTTATAAGCTCTATCATCCTGGTGGACCTAAAAGGTAGTTAATGCAGCTGTACTTCAATTTGCTGTGTTAGGCTGTGTGGTACTAGGACATTATCTACATCCTGTTAAAACCTTTTGGCCTTCACACCAGATCTTAGGCAGTATTTTTGGGTTCCTCAAAGTTTCCTATGCACTAAGGAGGATAGATAGGCTTATTCAGTTCACAGTGTTGGCATACTTTGTCTCCAGGGGAAAGAGCATTTTTTGGCACAGACAAAAGAAGTATTGTCAAGAACAAGGTAGCATATGCTCAGCTCCAATTAGTGGCAGAGACAATAAACACAGTAAGAGTTCAGAGAAGGAAGTTGTTTCTGAGGATGATGAACAAGTGAAAAGCTCCATCCAATAGCTGGCCCTATAGTAATGAAAGCATTCAGGTGGAAGAGGGAATTCCAGGTGAAGGAAATGGTTAACATCAACATTCTATTGATTTCAGTTGAAGACAATTACAAGGCAAAATCTTTATTTTTAATTAGCCTATAATCCACCTGAGGGAGAAAAGAACCATGAAAGCAGAAACCAACATTAGATCAACTACCATTTATGTATTAAAAAGAGTAATAAGATACAGCCTAAACTTAATAATAATGTTTAGGAGATAAAGCCTTAGGAATAAAGGATCTGTGTTGGGTAGGGCTATTTAGGGCACTGTATGGAGATCTGTCTCTTGATTTCAATTATTATTTTGTTTCTTATATTAGTACTTCATTACTATATGTGTCTCAAGTGGAGAGTTGAACTCAGGAAAACAGCCTCAGAAAGAAAAAGAAAAAAAAATAATGCATACTGATCTTAGTTATACATATTTTGATAATTAATAATGTGAGTTGTTTCAGGCTGAGTTTATTTTTTACCTTTTGTGCTGCCTACCCACTACTTTTCATATTCCGGCCAGCCTCTTGACTTTGGTGTTCTCCATTCTGAGAGACTCTCCGTACAAGTATCCTCCATTAATGTGAAGTAGAGTTGCTTATACTTGCAAAAAGTCCTAGAGGATAGAAAAACAATCAATAATGGGTACAAATAATAGATAAACACTATTTTTGATAGTATTCAGTAGGTCTCTTACCAAGTTATTTTGAGAATATCTCTAAAAAATATTAATCTAGCATCACAATACCTTAGAGTTGGAAGTGCTTCAGAGATCATCTCATTTACCCCTTACTCAATCAGATAGCCATCCAACTTGCATCACTTCTGTGATCACTAGGTTCTATCTGAACGTTTTCAGATATGGAAAGCTTGCTACCCCCAAGGAAGCCATTCTGCTGTTGACCAACACTTAGAAAGGTATTGCATTAAACTAGAATTTGTCCCTATGACTTTAAATATATTTTTCCAGTTTCTTTCCAAAGAAGCTACACCAACTGTGTCAATTCATACATTTATTCAACAAAATATATAGGTCATATAATATATGCAAGGAATTTTCTGAGCCCTACAAATGATAACTTTATAAACATGGATATAATATTGTCTTCTGTGAGAAGGCAGATTCTTAATAAATTTTTTTTGGATCAGTAGATAGATGGATAGATGAATCTTTTTCACCATTAAATAATGGTAAACTCTTGATATATAGGTAAAGTTGGTGTATACCTTGATAAGTGAAGGATGCGGGATGAGCATTTTAATATCCTAATATCCTCTAGAATGGTGATGTATTTTATTTCATAGCCTATCAGTGTAGAAAACAGGCAAATACAATATTTATGTATTTATTTTCAAATTATAAATATGAATTTCTTAACTAAAGTATTATGTATATGAACTAGATGTTTTTAAAGATTTAACACAAGTATATATAGCTATATATTTTAATAGTTTATACAGTGCCCTATATAACCCACAAGTATGATTTGTAGCTTTGTTAGTTATTTAAATATACTGCCTTTCTAGAAAACCAGCATTTCAGTTGTCCATTACATCTTAGTTGTTTTCCTAACTGGAGTCAAGTGATCACAATATGGTAACATTTAAGATTTGGCTTAAGAACATATTAGAACTCACCAAGTTTTTCAAAAAATAGGCTTTGTATTAAGAAACAGAGTACTTCAAGGAAAGATGTGATAGAAGTAATTTATGAAAAACAATTTTTATGAAAGCTTTGTACTTTTAATATAAAAGTACTATAAAAAAACTGTAAAGATGCATAAAAAGAAGTTCAAAACTGTCAAGTAAGCTAAATTCCTTATCTCTCTACAAGCCTAATAACCCAACTGGAATATCTCATAGAGTATAAATCTGGGATCTCATTAAAAATAAATATTTTCCAGTAACACAATGATGCAGAGGCAAAATGTAAGAAATAGAAAAAAAAGAAAGAAAATAATGACTTCATACTCTTCTTACCTATTGTCTGCTATGCCAATTTGGATTACCACACCACAGGTTTAGCTTGAAACTGAACTCATAATTTCTTCCCAGACTAATGTTTCCATGTGAGTTTCCTAATTCTGTGTATGGTGTCACCATCCTCTGGGTGTCCCAGGCCCCCAACTTTAAACTTAACCCCTGTTCCCCGTTTCATGACTAATTGTTTACCAAGTTATTTTGATTCTCTGCAATATCCAGCAAGCAAATTATCCCATGTACTTAAGTACAGTAAAAATTTAGGCCCGCTAACAACCACAGAGGTTTGTGCTTTAAGTTTAGTTGTGAGCTCTGAAAAATGTTAGTGTTAAGTGTCAAACTTAAGATGGCAAGTCCATTTTCATAATTTAGTTTTTAGTTTAAGTTTTGAAGAATCTCATCACATGTATATGTCTCAGAATATAAACTTTTAATAATATAATTATTTTTCTGGTCAATGACATGTTTTATTGTTTTCTTGATCCTTAGACTTACAACTTCAAATAAAAATGTAAATATCTGCAACATTTGGGCAATATTGCTTTATAAATGAAAGAGTACGTATAAATTCAGTTTTTCACTTTTACAAACCTAGGAAATACCCTTGAAGCATGAATGACAGTGTTTCCTTAAGAGGTTAACATCCCATTACAGTAGAAGGCATGGTCAGGACTCATGTCTACACTTTCAGCTTTGACCCACCCTGGCTTTGGATCTTGGGTAAATGATTACTCTCACTCAGAATAAAACTTATACTAGACTTTTCATGTCAATGGTCCCTTTCTATGTCTAGCTAACATTGTGCCTCATGTCCTCTATTATCACCATCTGGCCCTAATTACGTGAGGCTGTATCATGGCATCATAGCTTCGGGATTAAGCTCTTAGGCTTGAAGTCAGATACTTTGGGTATATATCCCTGTTCTGCTACCTATGGTAACAGGACAAAAGCATTTAATCTCTATGTTTTGTTGTCTGATTTGTAAAATGAGGTAATAATAACACTTAATTTATGAGTTTGTTGTGAGAATACCACAGGTTAATATATAAAAAGTGCTTAGGACTAGCACATAATAACTACTATGTGGTTGCTATTATTGATATTCATATAAAGCACTCAGCAATGTGCCTGGTATATGGTGTGTGCTCACTAAGTGTTAACTGTTATTCTCATTGCCAGACTCCACTTCAATTTCTGTAAGCTTTATTTCAGACTTTGGTCACAAAGCAAAATAGATGAAAGTATATCCTCATAACACAAATGCATGTTCTTCATCTCAACAAACCAACCAATTATGGCGTCCTGAGGGAGGGTGTGTGCGTCACCTTGCAATGTCATAACATATGCCTGCAAAGGACTATTCTACAATACATGGCTCAGTAAACTTATGTTTTTCTTAACAGCTGCAAACTAAGATTTGTTTTGAATAATCCTATTAGTTTGTGCCAGTGTTACTGTGAAAGTGCATATTCAAATTCTTGGCCTTTGTTTTACCTGTTAGCTTTAATGTATTTTACTTTTTAATATAATCTACTAAAATCTAAAAATATGGGATGGCTGGGTCAAATGATATCTCTAGTTCTAGATCCCTGAGGAATCGCCACACTGACTTCCACAATGGTTGAACTAGTTTACAGTCCCACCAACAGTGTAAATGATGAGTTAATGGGTGCAGCAAGCCAACATGGCACATGGATACATATGTAACAAACCTGCACATTGTGCACATGTACCCTAAAACCTAAAGTATAATAATAAAAAAAGAAAAAAAAGAAAAAAATGTGTATTAATCTGTTTCATGCTGCTGATAAAGACATATCTGAGACTGGGAAGGAGAAGAGGTTTAATTGGACTTACCACATGGCTGCAGAGGCCTCCGAATCATGGCTGGAGGCAAAAAGCACTTCTTACATGGCAGCAACAAGAGAAAAATGAGGAAGAAGCAAAAGCAGAAACCCCCGATAAACCCATCAGATCTCCTGAAACTTATTCCCTATCACAAGAGTAGCATGGGAAAGACTGCCTCCATGAGTCAATTACCTCCCCCGGGTCCCTCCCACAACATGTGGAAATTCTGGGAGATACAATTCAAATTGAGATTTGGATTCGGACACAGCCAAACCATATCGTTCTGTGCCTGGCCCGACCAAATCTCATGTCCTCACATTTCAAAACCAACCATGCCTTCCCAACGATCCCCTGAAGTCTTAACTCGTGACAGCATTAACCCAAAAATCCACAGTCCAAAGTCTCATCTGAGACAACGCAAGTCCCTTCCACCTATGAGCCTGCAAAATCAAAAGCAAGCTAGTTACTTCCTAGACACAACGGAGGTGCAGGCACTGGGTAAATATAGCCATTCCAAATGGGAGAGATTGGCCAAAACAAAGGGGTTACAGGGCCCATGCAAGTCCAAAATCCAATGGGGCAGTCAAATTTTAAAGCTCCAAAACGATCCCTGACTTTATGTCTCACATCCGGGTCACGCTGATGCAAGGGGTGGGTTCCCATGGTCTTGGGCAGCTTTGCCCCTGTGGCTTTGCAGGGTACAGCCCTCCCTCCTGGCTGCTTTCACAGGCGGGCATTGAGTATCTGTGGCTTTTCCAGGCACATGGTCCAGGCTGTCAGTGGATCTACCATTCTGGGGTCTGGAGGATGGTGGCCCTCTTCTCATAGCTCCACTAGACAGTGACCCAGTGGGGACTCTGTTTGGGGGCTCCAACCCCACATTTCCCTTCTGCACTGCCCTAGCAGAGGTTATCCATGAGGGCGCCGCCCCTGCAGCAAACTTTTGCCTGGGCATGCTTACATTTTCATACATCTTCTGAAATCTAGGCGGAGGTTCCCAAACCTCAGTTCTTGAATTCTGTGCATCTCTGGGCTCAACATCAAGTGGCAGTTGCCAAAGCTTGGGGTTTCCACCCTCTGAAGCTACAGCCTGAGCTGTTTGTTGGCTCCTTTCAGCCAAGGCTAGAGTGGCTGGGACACAGGGTACCAAGTACCTAGGCTACACACAGCATAGGGAACCCTGGCCTGGTCCACAAAACCACCTTTTCTTCCTAAGCCTCCAGGCCTGTGACGGGAGGGGCTGCTGTGACATCTCTGACGTGGCCTGGAGACATTTTCTCCATGGTTTTGGGGATTAACATTAGACTCCTTGCTACTTATACAAATTTCTGCAGCTGGCTTGAATTTCTCCCCAGAAAATGGGTTTTTCTTTTCTGTTGCATAGTCAGGCTGCAAATTTTCCAAACTTTTATGCTCTGCTTCCCTTATAAAACTGAATGCCTTTAACAACACCCAAGTCACCTCTTGAACAATTGGCTACCTTAGAAATTTCTTCCATCAGATACCCTAAATCATCCGTCTTAGGTTCAAAGTTCCACAAATCTCTAGGGCAGGGGCAAAATGCCACCAGTCTTTTTGTTAAAACATAACAAGAGTCACCTTTGCTCCAGTTCCCAACAAGTTCCTCATCTCCATCTGAGACCACCTCAGCCTGAATTTTATTGTCCATATTGCTATCAGCATTTTTGGCAAAGCCATTCAAGAAGTCTCTAGGAAGTTCCAAATTTTCCCACATTTTCCTGTCTTCTTCTGAGCCCTTCAGACTGTTCCAGTCTCTGCCTGTTACCCAGTTCCAAAGTCACTTCCACATTTTCAGATATCTTTTCAGCAACGCCCCACTGTACTGGTACCAATTTACTGTATTAGTCCTTTTTCACACTGCTTATAAACACATAACCAAGACTGGGAAGGAAAAGAAGTTTATTTAGACTTATAGTTCCACATGGCTGTGGAGGCCTCAGAATCATGGTGGGAGGTGAAAGGCACTTCTTACATAGTGGTGGCAAGAGAAAAATAAGGAAGAAGCAAAAGCAGAAACCCCTAATAAACCCATCAGATTTCGTGAGACTTATTCACTATCACGAGGGTAGCATGGGAAAGACCGGCTCCTGTGATTCAATTACCTCTCCCTGAGTCCCTCCCACAATGCGTGGAAATTCTGGAGATACAATTCAAGTTGAGATTTGGGTGGGGACACAGCCAAACCATATCAATATGTGATTAGATAGGAAGCTTGCTCTAAGTTGGTAGAATGTAATTTAATGCAAGAGGGTTTGAGTTGAAACAGTTTGAGATAAATATGATCTATATTACAAATATTTTAGAGTGAACTTTTTCAATTTTTCATTATTAAAAATGTTTTATATAAAAATGAAAGATGAAGAGTGTATTGACTCTTTTTTCTTAAGCTAAAATAGACAATGCCAATATTAATGTATATATAGTATGTATGAATGTTATTTTACTTTTTGATATGAAATATAAGTCATATGTTACTATAATAATAAGCACTACTGACAAAGTTTCTTCTTAATTGTAATCTTTACAGCATAATGAATTCATCTTCCTACATCTAGACATGCAATAATGAAATATTTTAAATGCTGAATTTAGGATCAATTTGATTTTATATATGCTTAAATTTGAAATAACCACTTTCAAATTTCTCACCCAGTGATTATAACAATAAATGATCTTTGCTTGATATACAAAGGTACTTTCAAGCAATATTCCTTTTGTTGCTTACCACAAATTATGAAGTCTAATTTCAGAAATCTCAGATTAAGTGGGATAGTCAAGCATAGTGACAGAATTGGTATTTAAACCTGGACTACTTCAATGCCTAATCTGTTGAGGGTTTTTTTTTTTTTATCATGAAGGGATGTTGGATTTTATTGAAGGCTTTTTCTGCCTTGGTCATCTGGGATGACCATATGGTTTTTGGTTTTGATTCTGTTTGTGGGGTGAATCACATTTATTTATTTGCATATGTTGAACCAATCTTGCATTCCAGGAATAAAGCCTTCTTGATTGTGGTGAATTAACCTTTTGATGTGCTGCTGGACCTGGTTTTCTAGTATTCTGTTGAGGATTTTTGCATCTATGTTCATCAGGGATATTGACCTGAAGTTCCCTTTTTTCACTGTGTCTTTGCCAGATTTTGGTATCAGGAAGATGCTGGATTTGTAGGATGAGTTAGGGAGAAGCCCCTCCTCCTGGACTTTTTGAAAAGGCTTTAGTAGGATTGATAGCAGTTCTCCTTGCATGTCTGGTAGATTTTGGCTGTGAAGCCATCTGTTCTGGGGCTTCTTTTGGTTGGTAGGTTTTGCAGTTTTTTAAATGACTGATTCAGTTTGTGAACTTTTTATTGTTCTGTTCAAGTTTTTGCTTTCTTCCTTATTCAATCTACTATTTGACTCAGCAATCCACTACTGGGATATACCCAAATAAAAATAATTATATCAAAAAGACATATACACCCATATGTTCACTGCAGTGCTATTCACAATAGCAAAGACATGGAATCAACCTAGGAGCCCATCGACAGTGGGTAGGATAAAGAAAATGTGGTACTCATACAGCATGGAATACAATGCAGCCTTAAACAAGAATGAAATCACGTCCTCTGCAGCCAACCTGGTTACAGCTGGAGGCCATTATCATAAGTGACCTAATGCAAGAACAGAAAACCAAATACTGCATGTTCTCACTTATAAGTGGGGGCTAAGCGTTTAATACTCATGAAAGTAAATATAGGAACAATAGACCCTGGGGACCACTAGAAGAGGGAGGGAGGGAAGAGGGCATGGGCTGAACAACCATCTGTTGGCTATTATGCTTTCTGCCTGGGTGACCGGGTCATTGGGACCCCAAGCCTCAACAACACACAATTTACCCATGTAACAAACCTGCATGTATATCCTTTAATCCATAATAAAAGTTGAAATTAATAAAAATAAAATAAATAGTAGAAAAAAACCCCTGGACTTCTAATGCCAAAAACTACATTTCCAGGTATTTAAAGTAAATAGACTAAAATAATTGATTAGAGAATTTTAGGTGAGAGGAAAATACCCTTTCTCTGTGGATTAATAAAAACCCAATTAATATTCTTTCTTTTTATTCTCACTTCTCATTCCTTTATAGAGAAGAGCAATGGAAAGAGGAAGGGATCAGGGAAACATGGTCAAGGAAGGAAAGTGATTCTCAATCAGGAGAAAAGGTAGCTGTCACTGGTGAAAATTTGGTGCAGTACAACCAAAATGCAAAATCCAATTTACAAAAAATGAAATATTTTAGTGACCCATATATTTATTTTTCTGTGTTTCTCTGCACGGGTTTGGGTTTTTTCCCTATTATTTCAGAATTGGGCTGTAGCCTGCAAGTAAATTAAAGAGCACTTGTTTTCATTTTTAATTATTGATCAGCTGTCTCTAAGGTTCATTTACTATTTATGCAGAGGTAGAATTGTGTTTTTCTGTACTCTTTAGTTCTTGATGAACCCCATATGGTTCTGGTGCTCACAGCTCTTCAATAATTCAAGATTATCATGGAAAAAAATCAAGTTTTGAAAATCTAGATCAGTGGTTTTCAAAGTTTTTTCTCCTATCAACAATAGAAATATATTTTTTCTAGTTAAATTATAATCTGGTCTCAAACTTTTAAATTGTGTTTAAGTGGAGCTGCTTGGCTTTTGTATAAGAAGGAAGGTTTCTCCGTGGCTCAATCAACTTTGCATCCTCTCCAGTGACCCCAGAGGTGGCTCTTTCAAAGGTTGGGGCTCCTGTTGAACAGAATTTGAAGTACACTGAGACAGATGAAAAACAGTTAGGATGTAGCTCAGGCTGAGTGCTGAGATAGAGCTGATCTGGGTTCAAACCATGAACCTCACCATCAACTAGGCTTGTTACCAACAGCAAGTAGCTGAACTACTCTAATATCAGTTTCCTCCTCAGTATAAGTGGGAAGAAAATAATGCCCACCTCATAAAACTGTTTTGAGGATTGAAATAATGCATATGAAGTGTTTGGCATGTATTGTTACTTGTGTCAGTAAAAAAAAAAAAAAAAATCTCTTCTGAGACATATTCTATAGTGATACAATGTTGGCAGTATGATGAAGCCATAGAGATAATGCTACTCAGAGTACAGACTGCTTTCTTGATGACAGACCTGAATATTTCAAATTATAATCCTAGGAGGCTATAGTTTATGCTTTTTTCCAACTCTAATATTTGTATAAAAACACATATAAAGTGTATCCATTTTGAATAATACATTTAAAGGGATACTTTATCCCCTAAGATGCCGCACTGGTGAAAATCCCTAGGATAATGTGTAATCTTCTTTGACAGTATGTACACCTAAAATAGTTTCACAAGTGCAAGATGGCAAATGTAATCTTTCCATGTGCAAATAGATTTTATTCCATTGAGGGTAGAGTCTCTAAAGCGGAGTATTTTTAATGCCATGGTATCATTTATCTAATTCTTTTTTTTTTTTTTTTTTTGAGAAGGAGTCTCGCTCTGTCAGCCAGGCTGGAGTGCAGTGGCGCGATCTCAGCTCACTGCAAGCTCCGCTTCCAGGGTTCATGCCATTCTCCTGCCTCAGCCTCCTGAGTAGCTGGGACTACAGGCGCCCACCACCATGCCCAGCTAATTTTTTGTATTTTTAGTGGAGACGGGGTTTCACTGTGTTAGCCAGGATGGTCTCGATCTTCTGATCTCGTGATCCGCCCGCCTCCCAAAGTGCTGGGATTACAGGCGTGAGCCACCGCGCCGGGCCTCATTTATCTAATTCTTAATAAGCAAGCCATTTTGCTTTGTTTCTTCTCTCTCTCACTTCCTTCTCTTCTTCCTTGCTTCTTTTTGGTGCCAAACACCGTGTTTTATTTATGATATTAAAAAGTAAAGTGAGTGTGATGGTGGCTGGTCACCCATTGTTTTGAATTAATAACTTAGAAAAAAAGAAATATTTCAGTGGCCCATATATTTATTTTTATGTGTTTATGTGTGTGGTTTTGGGGTTTTTTAGTGCCTTCTATCCCTAGAAGTCACTTTAATCTCAAGACTGTCCAAATAAACTTTTCAGCAAAAGCATTAGGTAAGAAGTCTGGGAGAAACCATCCTATAGAACAATATGAACAGAGTGGAGCAGTGAACACAATGCTTCCATTCTTTCTCTGTCCTCCAAGCCATCTTTCTTCTTATAGACCCCCTGCCAATTGTTGCCTGGCTCAGGTTCTCCATGTTCATCCTGCCACATTGGCACTGGCTTCTTTGAGTTCTGCTCTAGTTCTGAGATGGTGGCGCTTTATTCACTACTAACTCCCAGGACCAGTGCATGCTATGCTTCAATTTATTGTGTAGATTAAAAGGTCTCTTCTTAAAAAATGATGCATGCTGCTGGGAAATACAGACACTTTAATTTTACTTAGAATCTTACTTGGAATGTGTTAGTAGCCAGATAAAAAAGCAAGACTGACTCAGGAAAGAAGCCAGAGAAAGGGTAGGTGTGTCAAGCAAAAGTAGACAGCAGCACCAAATTGAAAAAAAAAAAAAAAAAAAAAAAATGAGAGGAGAAGAGGCTAAAGGTACATCTCCTTTTACTTTTCTTTGTTTCTTTTTGTTTCTTTTTTTTTTTTTGTAATTTTGCCTTAAGCTTTCCATTCAAATTATCTTGTGCTTCTTGGACTAGCTATTAATATTAGACTTATGGTTGATTAGCATTTCAAAGAGATAGAGGCAATGGATGATGATTCTGTGAGTCACCCACTCCATTGAATGACAGCTTGACTAACCCAGTGACACACACAGGTCTCAGCCACACCCCTACCCTGAACGTGTCTTCTCAGAATTCTCTCCCTTAATCTTGATCTTTATGTTCTTTCACTTTCCATTTTATGTCTCTTTTGCCTCTTGTAATGAATTCTCTGTTTTCCTAATCTTCCTCCTTACCTCTTTCAAAGTCTGTGTATTTCTTTCTCCCTCTTTGTAAGTGAGCTTTCTCTCTCTCTTTTTCTCTAATATTTTGCATACCCTTAATTCTTATCTGCACAAGCCATGGATTTTGAGTTACATATTTGAAATATTAACTGCAGCTATTTAATAAAGATTTACAACTCTAGGTTTCTGTTAAATAACAAGTAGTTGAAAGTTAAAAATTTCACATTTTACAGGAGAGGTTTTTTTGCTATGTAAGCCACTTCTTCTTTGGACTTTAGGTCAGAATATTTCAGTAGAAAAAGAACTATCAGTTCTAATTTAAGCTGTTATTTTAATGTTATAGACAATACATTTAAATTATTCATGGCATTATGGAATATTCCTGGGTTTCCTGATCCTCTAGTTTTAGGCTACAGTGTTTCATGAACTGGCTTAACTACAAAAACCATTATCTAAAATCTATACCAAACACTAAAAGGGCAGAAAAAGGGAGAAGGCATCCAGACATTGAAAAATTCTGCACAAACCTCAGCCTGTAAATGCATTGAACTCACACACAACCTTTAATGTTTTCCATGCATTCTTTGAATGAACCTCGCTTTTTTGTTCAGAACGCTAGCATGTCTAGGAACTTACATTGCATGTGCTTAATCGTGGAAGTGACCATATGTCCTTTTTATTTCTGCCTCCATTTGGCTCTATCTGCTCTGGCTTTTTCCTCTCTGGTCATAAAGTTTTTATCTTACCATTCAGTTTCTCCCAGAAAGCCTCTGAACCAGTCCAACTTTGTTATTTCTGTCTGCTCCCCCAGTCCTTGATGGAAGTGTGGGTGGGGATGGGGGACTGTTTAAGCTTTTCCCTTTTAGGTTACCATCTTATCTCCTTGCTCTCCCAGTATCAATATTCTCTCTGCTAGAGAGCAGCTTCCCAACTTACTTGGGTCCCTTAGGGATGTCTCTGCATATTAATCTTTCAGTACTTATCTGCAATCCATTACTTACCCTCATTAAATATAGTTTGGATCATTTCCCAGAGTCAATGGCAAAAATAAAAAGGAATTTTTAGTTTAATTAAAGACTGGCACCATTTTTTAATTAATTTTTTGACAAATAGTAATTGTGTATATTTATGGGGTATAATGTGATGTTTTGACACATGTTTACATTGTGGAATGATCGAATCAGAGTGATTAGCATATCCATTACCTCAAATATTTATCATTTCTCTGTGGTGAGAACACTTAAACTCCTCTCTTTTAGCTACTCTGAAATATCTGCTATATTATTATTAACTATAGTCATCTTCCTGTGCAATAGAACACCAGGACTTATTCCTCCTATCTAACTATAACTTTGTACTTATTGACCAACATCTCCCCTTCTCCTGTTCACTTCCCAACTCCCAGCCTCTGGTAACCACCATTCTCCTCTCTACTTCTATGAGTTTAACTTTTTTAGTTTCCACATATAAGTGAGATTATACAGTGTTTGTCTCTGTGTGTGGCTTATTTCACTTAACGTAATGTCCTCTAGGTTCATCCACGTTGTTGCAAATGACAGAATTTCCTGTTTTTGTAAAGGCTGAAAAGTATTCCATTGTGTTTATATGTATATATATATACACACTTTAAAATTATTTATCAGTTTATAGACAAAAGTTATTTCCATATCTTGGCTATAATAAACATTGCTGCAATGAATATGGGAGTGTAGACATCTCTTTGGCATACTAATTTTAATTCCTTTGTGTGTACACCCAGTAGTGGGGATTGCTGGATAATACGGTAATTGTATTTTCACTTTTTTGAGGAACTTCCATACTAGTTTCCAAAATGGCTGTACTAATTTACAGTAGCATCAATAATATAAAGTCTTCCTTTTTTTTCCACATCCTTAACAACATGTGTTATCTTTCATCTTGATAATAGCCACCGTAACAGGGTGAAGTGATATGTCATTGTGGTTTTAATTTGCATTTTACTAATGACTAGAGATGTTAAGCATTATGGGCATTTGTATGTCTTCTTTTGAGAAATGTTTATTCAAGTTCCTTGCCCATTTTTAAATAAAGTTATTTTTTTCCTTGTTATTGAGTAGTTTGAGTTCCCTGTATATTTTGGATATTAGCCCCTTATCCAGCATATGATTTGCAAATATTTTCTCCTAATCTGTGGGTTGTCTCTTTGCTCCCTAAACTGTTTTCTTTGCTATGCAGAGCTTTTTGGTTTGATGCAATCCCATTTGTCTATTTTTGCTTTTATTGCCTGTGCTTTTGGGGTCATATCCAAGAAATTTCTGCCCAGGCCAATATCATGGGTACTCTCCCCTAAGTACTTTTTAGTAGTTTTACAGTTTCCAGTCTTATGTTTAAGTCTTTAATCCATTGTGAGTTTACTCTTGTATTGGGGTGAGATAAGAGTCCATTTTGGTTCTTCTGTATGTGGACTTCTGTTTTCTCAACAGCATTTATTGAAGTGACTGTCTTTTTCTCATTGTGTGTCCCTAGTGCCTTTGTCAGAAATCAATTGACTGTTGACATGTGGGTTTATTTCTGTGCTCTCTGTCCTATACCACTAGTTGAGGTGTCTGTTTTTATGCCAATATTATGCTGCTTTGCTGTTTTGATTACTATGGCTTTGTATATTATTTTGAAATCCTGTAGCATGATGACTCCAGGTTTGTCCTTTTAGGTCAACATTGCTTTGGCTATTTGGAGTCTTTTGTGATTCCATACAAATTTTAGAATTGTTTTTTCTGGGCCAAGCGTGGTGGCTTATGCCTGTAATCCCAACACTTTTGGGGGGCTGACACAGGCAGATCATGAAGTCAGGAGTTTGAGACCAGCCTGACCAATATGGTGAAACCCCATCTCCACTAAAAATATAAAAAATTAGCCGGGCATGGTGGTGTGCACCTTTAGTCCCAACTACTTGGGAGGCTGAGACAGGAGAATCACTTGAACCTGGGAGGCGGAGGTTGCAGTGAGCCAAGATCACGCCACTGCACTCTAGTCTGGGTGACAGAGTGAGACGCTGCCTCAAAAAAAAAAAAAAAAAAGGAAAGAAAGAATTGTTTTTTCTATTTCTGTAAAGAATGACATTAGAATTTTGATAAGGGTTGCATTGAAACTGTAGGTCACTTTGGGTAATATGGACCTTTTAAAAATATTAATTCCTCCAGTCTATAAACATGGGATATCTTTTCATTTGTCATCGATGTTTTATAGTTTTCAGTGTAGAGATCTTTCACTTTATTGGTTAAATGTAGTCCTAAATATTTTAATTTTTTGATGCTATTATAAATAAGATTGTTTTCTTATTTCTTTTTCAGACACTTTGCTGTTAGTGTATAGACATACCACTGAGTTTTGTAAGTTGATTTATGTATCCTGTAACTTTACTGAATTTGTTTTTCAGTTGTAGCGGTTTTTTTGGTGGAGTCATTACGATTTTCTTTATATAAGGTCATGTCAGCAAATGAAGATGATTTTACTTCATCATTTCCTGTTTTGATGCCTTTTATTTCTTTCTCTTATCTGATTGTTCTGGTTAGGACTTCGAGTGCTATGTTGAAAATAAGTGATGAGAGTGGGCATCCTTGTCTTGTTCCTGATCTTAAAGGAAAAGCCTTTAGCTTTTTACCATTAAATATGATGTTAGGTGTGAATATTGGCATCATTTTCAACAATAATGTTTTTAAAATTTTGTGTTGTGGCAAAAATTGGCTATGCAAGATATTTTTATCATTTTATAAAAGATTATGGATCAAAAATATTAATGAAAATAAAAGAATATATTAAAGCTTCCTCTATTATCTTTATTCAACTTAGGTTTAAATTATATGATAAATTAGAAATGGAAGCTGTTAAGAAAATAAAAGGCTTTATAGAACTTTTGTAGAAATTTGAAAAATTTGCATAATTTGTATAGAGTAAAATTGGGGACAGTTTTCCATGAAGTCATAAGTACAGGATAGGAGGGCATTAAGGTGGTGGAATAAAATTGGTACATACTGATATGGGACATAATTACAGCAAAACGTGTGCAGGGGGTAGGATTCATTTATTCAGTCAGTTGGACAGTCAATTATATATTTTACAAATTGTCTAGTTAGTGTTATTTTGTACCAGTCATTATACTAGGTTTTGGGGTTTCAGTGGCAAATAAAAACAGACAACATAAAGTATAACTATATAAGCATTCATTGAGTAATAACACAGTAATTTAATGATTATGTATGTGTTTGGCAGGAAGACAACTGAAGCCATAGAACCACGTAGCAGGGGGTCTTGTTATGCAGAGTGTAGAATCAGAGATTTCCATGATGAAATGATATTGAATTAAATATTAAAGTGGGAGTGAAGAGAACATTCTTTTTGTTTTATTTTGAGATTGGCAACCCTCAGCACTCTTAAAGTTCAAGGGGAAGGATTCAGTACCTAGGGAATAGTAGAACATATGGAGGAAAAAAGATATCTGCAAGATATCTGAGATGGTAGAAATAGGAAATGAAGTTGTAGGATTTTGTGGCGGGGAAGCGGGTCACAGTTTGATGCTTTCCTTAAGACAGGAAAAAATACTTAATGATTGTTTTGTAAATAGGCTCTTGAACAGGGAGGAAACTGGTGAAGGTATTGCTTTAAGAATGGTGGCAATAGATTGTTGAGCGATTGGAATAGTTTAAGAGTGAAAGACCAGGTCAGGTGGAAGATAGCTGGATCTAAGCAGTCATTGAGTAAACAGGTCATGAATCGAGGTAGCTTAATGTCCATGTGAAAATTATCTTCTATGTTTTCTGTTTTTGTGACATCTTTTCATTCCTATTTTTTTAAAAACAAAATGCAGTTGTGTGTATCTCAGGAGTCCTATTCAGTAAAAATTTTCCCTATACTCTCAGGAAGAGTTTTATTGCAACTCCCCCAGAATCCCACAGAATTTGATTTCTACCTCTTAGTGCACAGTCTATGAAACAATTAATTGTTTATGTTCTTGTTACCTGAATAAAACTGATAATTTCTCATGGGCTTGGAGAGTTGTTATTTCTTTTTTATAGCATACACAAGGCAGAATTTGGAAAATATTGGACACACAATTAGATATTGTTATTGATTGACTGAGTGCCTAGATGAAGAGAATCAACATTTGCATTTTTTATATTTTCCACAGGTAGCCTGTCTTGTTGCTTTTCTTCTTAGTGTATCTTTAAGACTTCATAATTTGGAAAATGCCAATACCTTTATTGTTGAAATCAATTGCATGCCTAAAGCAGACAGATTAGCTGATTTTCAAGACATACAGAATTAATGGTAACTGATTTATCTAACAGTATTATTCAGTTTCAGAATAATACATATCAAAATATGTTGTGTTTTCCCATTCTTAGTGGCTGTTCTAAGAGGTTCACCAACAACGTTGTTTACTTCTCTCTTTCTCTCTCTTACTTTCTCTCATGTCTCTATATATCTATAATCTTTCTATCTACCCACTGATCTATAATCACATGTACATACATATATGTACCCTGAAGCCAGATAAACATGGATTTAAATCGTGTTGCCTTCATTTAACTATGACTCAAAAATGTCATACAGTCACTGAGCCTCAGTTTCTGCATCTGAAAATGGTAAATAATTTCTCTTGTCTTGCAGACTTTAAGACAGGATTAGAAATAACATCTTGTGAAGTATTTAATAATTGGTAGACAATTCACAGTGGCTATTATTTTGGTATATACTTTATGGTACTCATTGTTATGTAGTTATATATATGCATAAATGATTAATGCTATTCATAACTGACCATGTATTCTGATCCTTTTTGGTGGACAACTGAGAGAAAAGTCTGTGGTTTCAGATTCTGCCCCTTTAGGAATGGATAATTGAGAGGAAGGAGCTGGGATTCTTCATTCCTCACCCTCCATTAGCATCCAAACTGGAACCTTCATGATGGAGGACAGGATGGATTCTCCCGTTAGAGAAGATAGTTGCACCATCTGAACACTGGTTGCTCTTAGGATTCTATGTTTATCTTTTAACTTTCTCAATGAGGACGACCATTTTATTGGCACAAAGAGTGCTTTTTGATATGGTTTATGTATATGCCCAACTCCTAATGCATAAACCTGTTAGTAGAGCACATTCAGGATACTCAAGCCCTGACTACTGTTGAATAAAGAAACAATAACCCCATTTTATTTAGAGGAACCACCTCAAAGTCTCTTGCAGTAATGCTCAATTCTCTTCCCTTCCTAACTCACCAGGAAGAAGGGGGCTGGAGGCACAAATACATGTTTCTTCCCACTCCCAAAGAGAAAGGCTGTGCAGTGAGAGTAGGCTAGATGTTACAATTCTTTGCTCCATTAGGGGATTAAAATGAAAGGTGACACTTCTCTTTTATAAGCTAGGCATCTAGGAAAGAAAGATTGCTTGTTTTGGGTTTGCTTTATAATAAGAAGAATATGCTGAAGCACAGGGTGCTAGAAAGTAAAAGATGGGTAAGAGGTTTGATGAAAGACTGGGAATAAAAGTATTTGCATTTCTAGTACAACATGAAAACGTAATCCTACAATGTTTGAGATTGTCTTGGATGAAGTTTTAAAGAAGTGACTTTGCTCAGGAAGTTAAGTTTTTGATCAAGGAGAGTAAAGGTTAAGAAAGTATGTGCAATTTGGTACCAGGTTTAGAGAAGACCTCAAGTGTTATAGAGGCCATTTGGAAAGTCAACCCTTAGCCTAAAGTATGGAGAAAGGGGAGGAAGAGGAGGGCTTTTAAAAGGAAGTAGGAAAGACAAAATCATATCTTGCTCATTTGATAATTTTGCCTAAAATCTGATGGGACTGATCTCAGCTTAGTGGCCCCATCTTTTTAAAAACGTTTCAGCCCATCTTTTTTGGAATTGGTAAGATTGGAAGTAGATAGCAGCTGGGTGTGTCTTCAGACGATTTGTTGTTGAACAGAATAATTCCTTTTCTAGAACTAACCCATACTAAGGTGTTGTATACAGGTGGAGTAGGGTGGTGATAGCTAGTTATTTATTGGGCAAACATGCTAAGCAAAGTAGCTTAGAAAGTATAATGGCGCAAAGATAAACTGTTGGCTTACTTCCTGCTTAGTGAAATATTGTTTATTAAGACTCAATTCATAGTTGGCTTCTATTATTTTTTTACCATCCAGTACTCAAAGATGTGCAAAAATGTTCCAGCATTTGCTCAATAATCAAATGATCACTTTCTTTGTATTGACAATCTCTCTTGATGTTAGTTTGTTCCACATGTCATCCAAGGCTGACAATCGTTGTAGTAGGCTCAAGTTTTTCGTCATTACAACTTCTTGACCTCTCTCCTTCTTTCTTTTTCTCCAACTTAAGACCCAGGTGTATAGAACCATTTGCAACTTCTACAACATACTGTCATTGCTTATACTGTACCCAGTGGTTGGAACATTTTAACTTACTTCTTCACTTGCCTCACCCTACTGA
This sequence comes from Hylobates moloch, assembly GCF_009828535.3. NCBI lineage: Eukaryota > Metazoa > Chordata > Mammalia > Primates > Hylobatidae > Hylobates > Hylobates moloch. The sequence continues at coordinate 35,241,200 of NW_026652293.1, read as the reverse complement.
ATTCTCAAGACGGGGCTCAATGTCCTATAGGAAGCATGGCCAGTTGCAGGATGAAGTCAAAGATAGCTGTCTCTGCTATGTGCTCCAGTTAGATTTCTGTGCTTTGTAACAGCATTAATCACAACATATAGCATGTTATTTTCCTGCTCCTCTCTTTCTGGGTCATGAATAACTTGAGGAGCAAGAATCTATTTTACTTTTCTTTGAAATACACACACACACACACACACACACACACGCACACACACACACACACAGAATACCTAATGTATGATTCAACATAATGTCTGGCTTAGTAGGTCATCAGTAAGTTCAAAGAATAAATGAATATATGAATTGCAAGTGCTTTGCATAATGGATATGTAATAAGTAACTGTTAAATAAATGTTTTCAAAGGAGTTACTTTTCTTGAAGAAAACAAACTTCTTGATTCTATTTTTATTACAAAAGTTTAAAGATATATTTAATGAGCCATTTTCAAAGGAAATGCCATAAATGGAGGTCATTAATCATTCACTAATTCCTTTTCAACCAACTTCAGGTGATTGTTTCCCCCAAATCAAATAAATGTTAAAGTTATTTGGATAGCTGTTAAAGTGATTGATATAACTTAAATTTAAATGGAAGAAAAGTGTTTTGATAGTAACATTTTCAGCCCCAAGATAGCATGTTTTCCTCATGTGTTTTCCAAAGAAAGGAAGCTAGATTACTATGACTTAATTTATAATATATTTAAACATTGATGGATGAAAAAATAACGAAGTGTTTATTTACCTGAAGAAAGTAAATTCGAGGTCCAATATATCTTAATATACTGATTTATTGCTTATGCAATGTATAATATTAATTATGTACAACTGCATTATACAACATACATAATGGAAGTAATTATGTTAGTGTGTCTGAAATACATTTTTGAATGAGATATTTATTTATTGAATTCAAGGGGCAGAACAATAAATTAAAAGAAAGTATAAGGCATGGCCAGAGCTGGGAGGTAGCTGAGGAAAATAGTGGAGTCAACTAGCACTCAAATTCTTACTTCCTTGCTTAATACCTCTGAAAGTTTGATAAGTTACTTAACCTTCCTAACTCCCCTTTTCCTAATCTGGTACAGGTTGGTAATGTTACTGAGTTCAAATTATTAAGCAATAATATAGGGAAAGCACTCGGTCCAGTTTCCAGTATACAACAAGCTCTCCATAAAGCATAATTTCTCTTTTAAGGATATTGTCCTTAAGGCAGTGTGCTGCAGTAGTGTTGAGTCAAGCAGTCTGGATTTAATAAGACGTTTCCCTGGCATTCAAAAGTTTTTGATCTGTTAAAGGTAGAAAAATTTTTATTAAAAACACTATTTTGTATTAGCCAAAAGTGGATATAATTGTTGTTAATGTAAAAATAGATATGATGTATTACTTAAAAATTTTTGACTCTCTAATATCTTTCAAATTTCCAACACCAGCAGTAATATAAGCCCAGTAAGCAGTGAATCAAATTGGAACTGTACTTCAGCAATGGTGTAGTTCTTTGCAGTGCAATCTATTATGTTAACTAGTTTCTTACTGTATGAAATTCATGTGTTATTTTCATAAACCTGGGATTATAAAAAGTCTAATGTGATGTGTGACTTTAAGGCTATGAATCCAGCTTTAGGGAGGTCTTATTAAGGAAAAAGGGGACAGATGGATCTGTGTGCTTACTGTGTGTTATAGTGTCTACTGAGTGTTTTTGGAATAAAAAGATGAGTAAGTTTGAGCCTTTTAACAATAGCTACTTACAGCCCTTAGAAGGAGGAAAGGAAATTACAGAATACCTCTTTGAATTTTTGACCAGTTACAAATTTTTTTAAAAAGTTAAATAAAGAAGTTAACTAATTGGATTTGCTTCACTATTTCAGTCAATCTGTGTTGAATCTTTGAGCAAAACTGGTAGAGCAGCTTACATGACAGCTCTCCAAGTAAATGGAAAATTTCCCAAGCTCATGCTGGTTAGGAAATAGAAGGCCTCTTTTAAAGCAGTGCAGAACTCAGCAGTTTGGGTTTCATTGCACTGGCTTAGTGGTTTCAACTTATATAACTTCCATATGGAAAGTTAAGGGGAACATAGAAACCAAACTCTCATATTGTACCACCTGAGAGCAGCTGCTCTTTCGGGGGTTTCTAGTACATTGCCTAGGACCCTGGAGATCTTTTATTTTTCCTAAAAATCTGGAATTCTGTCCAAAAACCAACGAAACCATGAAAGTCAAACTTATGCAAACTAATTTCTAATGGCAGTGAGAGGAGGAAATCCAGTTTAATCTCCTTTTTAAAGTGCACAAACACTTGGAACAGTTTCACCTAACAGTCAGCAAAGGGTCCAGAGAGAACCAACACCAAACAGGCAACAGGATTGTGTTCTGTAGTAAATCATGGATGGTGAAATAATTTTGTTTTTCTTTTGAAATAGTCTAGAGGCAAATGAGAATATTAGGCTGAACATTGTAAATTACAGACAACTAGGAACCACGATTGGTAAGGACTAAAGATGCAATTTTGAAACTAAAACAAAAAATTTATGTCTCACTTGGTTATGGGAGGACATTGAGAATCACTGAAAGTCTGTCAAGTATTGTACTGAATGCATTATATGTGCTTTGTCATCTAATTTTTTATCATCTCTGTGGGTAGGAATTATTTCAACCTAATTTTTGCTTCTGAAGAAACTCACAGAGAGACAGAATGTGTTTCTAAAGGACTGAAAAGGGGTGAATTTAGGATTGAATCCTAGGTGTGTCTCTACCTTTTTTAAACATACCACATTCTATTTTGAGGTGTTTATAATATTTATTTTAGGTATATGAATTTACAAATGCCAAGAGTGGGTTGAACCATTCTTAAAATATTGATAGTTTAATAAAAAATATTGTAAAAATCTTTACATGCCTAAAATTGATTACTCCTCTGAGAAAGTTTCTACATGATTGAATTTGTGTGGCCGAATGAAAAGACATATGTTTTAGAAGAGAAAAGTAATGAATGATTTGATGATTGTGCAGTGTTTCTATCCAATGATTTAGAACTCAGCTTGTGTGAATTGCTTTAGCAGAGGGATCACAAGCAATATATTTTTTCAAGTAAATGTTTAAAACATTGGCTATATCTTTAATTAGAGAAAAATTTCTGGACTCACAATGAGCACAGAAATTTGAGAAAATTAGTGTAGTTAAAACTCAGATGTCCAGCAAGTTTGTATTATATTTCTTTTGTGCTTCATAAGATGTGAATAATATCTTCTAAATAATTAAGACTGAATGTTAACTCTGTAAGAGAAAGAATTTATTTTTAGAAATTTGAATAAGAATCTCCCTTTAAAATCCACATTTCCATGCCATATGTGATCATTTTATGAGTAAAATTTTACCTTTCCTAGAATCCAAGATCATTATTATAAACATCAGCTACTGAGTTATTCTGTTAACTGCCATTGATACAATTTTTATGAAATATAAACTTGAGTAACAACTGGTCCTAGATTTAAAAAACAGAAACAAAAATTACCCATTTATTTGTAATAATGACATATTTTTAAATCCTCTATAACTGGAATAAAATAACCAACCACTATATGTATCTGATCCATCTGCATTCTCATTCCAACTACATGGTGAAAGTCAAACTCCTGCTCAATGCATGATCTTTGTCACGAGGTGGAGCTTACCAGGACTTATGACTGTTTACAAACTGACCTTTTTCTCCTTTGACCTCTATCTTTTTCTTAGTATATGTGCTGCTGAAGTACGCATTCTCCTTTGACTCTTTCCCTTCATTTTATTATTATTTTTTCAATTTTTATTTTCAATTTTCTGTGGGTACTCCCTTCATTTTAGAATCTCAAAGTAGCACTTAGTCACCAGATGTCTGTTTCTTCTGTTTTGAAGTCTAATGTAACTCCTCTGGCTCCCTTGAGCTAATGCTGATTCCCAAAGAGAAGGCACTGTTAACTCAAAATTAGAATATAATCAAAGTCCCTAAGTTTCCTCAAATATCTCTTTCTAGCATGTCTTTCTGAACTGAGTCTTACCAGAAATTTCTCCTGCAAAAATACTTTCCTGGCTTGTACTTCCTAATTTTATTCAAGAATGTAGCAGGAAGTTCATGAAGCATTGATGAAGTGTCTATTATATGGAAGATACTCAGGTGCTACACACACAAAGATGGCTAAGATGCATGCATGCTCATCCCCCAAGATGCCCATGTTAAAGTGGGGGGCAGGGACATAAAGATGTAATATATATAGATGATTGTGAAAAGATATATACAAGATTCAATCAAAGAAAAGATGTTCTTGAAAAGCAAATCTCCAAGCACGATTAAGAGTCTGACTAAGAATATGAGAATGAACGTGATAGGCAGTGGGTTGAGAGATGTGCAAATAAATGCTGTGTGCTAGGAACCATGTATAGTTAAATAAGGCTGAACATCGTCGTGAGAGAGATGGGGACTGGAAGAAGAGCAGGCTGTAAGGGTGAGAAACATACCACGAATGAGACCATGCTAGGGAATCAGACTTGATTTTACACACGATGGGGTTCTTTTTTAGTGTGTCTATTTTAGATGAATTATTCTGTAGCAACAGTGCAGAAGAGATATTTGAAAGGGGCAACACTGGAGGCAGGAAAACCAGTTAAGAAGTGATTGTTCATCGTCTGAGCTGGATAGGATGAAGCTTTAGACTGGGTCCATAGCGATAGAGATGGAGGAGAGAAAATTTAGAGAAATATTTATTAAATGTACGTGATATGGAGAGTTCTAAATGTTTACATTGAGCAGCAGGAACAGATGCAGATTTTGTGGGGCCTGAAAAGAAAGTAAAATTATTAATTCAAAAGCAGGTATGAAAGTAAATATTTATTTAAAATGAGAGAATAAATCACAAGGTTACACACTTTAATAAAATGACAAGCCACAAACCTCACAAAATTGAGAAAAAGAAATGTATTTTATATAAGCACAAACTCAATATTTCTTCAGTTCAACTTCCCTTTAGCCATATTCCAAAACTATCTGTACTCATTCTAATATCTCCCAACGTGAAGAAATATGATAGAGATAAAATCAGAATTCAAAGAGAATCAGGAGCGAGCAAGATACATCCCAGAACCTTTGTTCCTGGTGGTAAATTAAGCAATCATGTCTGGCGAAAGTCAGCACTTGTTATTTCTTATCTGCATAAAATATTTTTCATTTTAAACCAAGAAGACTCTGAATTATCGGGAATTACATGTTTTTGGCCGTAAGAGTGGAATAATGACTGTAATCATTAACAGTAAGGAGTGAGGGAGGCTACTCAATGAGGAAAGAAATGTGTAACATTGCTTCACTTAGGAATATTATCCCCCTCTGCTATCCACTCTTCTAGTGCCTTCCTGAATAGAATATCCTCCAATATTCAGATACAATGGGCTCTAGCATGCTCTTTAAGAACCAAAAATCTTGAAATCTATAATGAATCAATGCAGATAAACTTTTCTGAACTTTAATTAGATTTTTATTATTTGATATCTATGCACAGAAACAAGATAGCAAAACTAAGAATAAATAGGATTTTATATTGTTTTATCTAAAGAATAGCAAATATTAACTTTAGAGTATTAATTCCTGTGATTTTCTTGACATTTTTTAAGACAACCAGTGATTCCTGTGAGAAATGTGGCAAGACTGGCGAAACATGCCATCTTTTAAGCTTTCTGTTCTTCCTTTGAGAGACAGCCCAGCATAAGGATTAATGCAGGAACCATGGAGTTTGACTGATTCAGTTGGACTCCAGGCTGCTTACTGGTTATATTCTCCTTAACCTTTATTTGCCGCAGTTTCTTCATCTGTTAAATAGGGATAAAATGACACCTACCTTACTGGGTTATTGAGTGGATTATAGGTGTTAATATATGAAAATATCTTAGAAGCAATGCCTGGCACTTTAAATAAGCATTATATAGGTGGCTGTTGTTGTTATCCAAAGAGAAGGAAACATAGTTTTCCTTAGACTAGCCTAGAAGTCCCTGTACAACGGAGTCAGTCAGATTTCCAAACTTTATTCCTAGCTACTATACCAGGTATGCTGAGCTCCAGCCCAGTGCTGCTCAGTGTATTCCATATGGATGTTCTGAGATAATTTGTTATGCCCAGTAAGTGTAGAGCTGAATTAAATATTTTAGAGGTGGCAGAAAGTTCCATATAGTTTTTCATGCTTTAGACTCATAACTCCAAGGCTATATGGATGGTCTCTGAAGATGATGGGGCAATATCCTTTCTATCTGTTACCTTGAGCTTTCACTGAACATGACCATAATTGACTATGCTAAGACTTTGGTCTTTCCTACTTTTGTGGTATAAGTTCAGACCCTTTGAAGAAGCAGTTCATAAATGCAATTAAATAAATTTCACCCCAACATTAGCTGTCCTGTCCTGACAAGGAAAGTGTTGCTCATTTACTTAGCACTTGTGTCTTGTTAATACTGGTGATGGCCATCTGTGGGTATGAAGAGCTAACGGCTGTTAAGTGACAGACGAATCATTTCCACAGGGCATGCATACACATTCTTTCTATGGATGGTGTCTACAGTTTGTCCTTGGCAGACCATTGCCATTTTCAGACTTGCTTCCAGTATCCTCTTGTATGTGTTGCCTCACAGTAACTTGTCACTTCACTTAAGCAGAAAGCTCACAGTTCTCTCATTGCTGTACCTCTTGTACTAGACTCTGAACGCAATGTTTGGGTGACTGCCATTATCACTTCCTTTGGCTTTTGATCACTAAACTTCCATTATCCAGGCATCACTTGTATTTATGAGTAAACTTTTCCTTTTGCACCACCCCCATACTCCAAGGCTTATAGATGAGCCGTTTCCTGACAGCTAAGGAGCAATCAGCTCCACTGTCCTCCTACATAATAATGAATAATCTTTTCTTGCAGTCAATAAAACAGGCTCCCACGATCATATCCTTTTATGACTTGGGGATGCTGGTGAAAAATCTTGACCAGATATTATTTGATTTGGGAGAACAGAGCAATGTAAATATGGCATTTAATATGCTTTAAAATAATTATCGGGAAGGTGTAACTTTCATGCTAAACATGATTTATGCTACAAAGAAAGTAGTCTAGGAGAAATAAACCACGGAACTCATGGGCATTTTATAATTGTCTAATCTAGCTCCTTTATTTTATAGTTGTGGATGCTGGGGCCAAGTAGAGTTGACTTGCTCAAGGGCACATAGTCAAGGAGCAATGGAGATGCTGGAATAGAGTCTTCTGATTCACAGCCCATTGGTCTTCATTCTCAGATGTTTTATAACTGATAATATCTTTGAAAATATCTAAATATTTTTGGTTGGGAGGCTACTTGAGATCACTTCCTTTTCACTGATAGGTCAGAGGACACACAAGAAGTCCACTCTTAACATATCAGTAAGTGAGTGATGGATGAAGTGAAGAGGTAAGTGTAGACACCTCCATTTTTAAGTTACATTGTTGGGGAGATGAGAAGAAATGCTCAATGAATTTGCTCTCTGTCTTTAGTCAATCTATCTACTATGATTTATCCAGTAATGCATTGGCCCCTGGAACTTGGTGCTTTTACATCTAGTACATCTCCATATCTTATATTTGAGTTAACTTTTAAATATTCATTAATTGTTATTCTGAGAGTGGAAAGATCATAAGCCTAGAATAAGGAGATTAGGCTCTACTCTAAATTCTATTGTGAACCTGAATCCTAATAATGACAAAGTCACTACTCTTTGCCTCAGTTTCTTCACATGTAAAATTGAGGTGCTGCTTTAAATAGCATCATCTAAAATTCATTTCAGATATTGTGAATGGAAAAGCTACAACCTCTGAATGTTACAACTGTCAGGTTAGTTACCCTCATGGATTTCATACATTTCCCATGCCTGGTTGTTGGCAGAGGGAAAAGAGTGGGAGTGTGGTGTCTGTGTTAGTATTGCCAGCTGACGGGCTTTAAAACAGGAGTAGTATGGTTTGAGTAATAAAAATACCTTCTTAGGATGCCTCACCAAATAATAGAGGATGCTGAAGAGAGTATCTAAGTAAGAGACCCGGCTATTTCTGGAGGTTTTTCAACTAGACCTACGTTTAATATTTAAAAGCATGAAAACTCATGTAATTAACATGTAACTTATTTGTATTAAAATTAGTATACTGACGTGATATTTTCTAAAACTGGACCACATATGCATGGATTTCTTAAATAATCCTTCAAGAGAATAGAGCAGGAAATGAAGTGATATGCCCATTTGCAGTGTGGTATGGGGCTTCCTGAATGTACAAATATGGAAGGCAGCAAGGTGGGGCTGGATACCAGTAATGCCAAGAACTTAATTTCAGCATTTCAACCACTGTGTATATCCTCAAAATGCCTTTCACTTTAATTTTGTATAAATACGAATTGGATCCTGGGTTACCTTTTGCTTTAGAGATGAAAAAAATGTATTTACATTTCCCACACAACTGCTGGGAATTCAAGTAGTGTGAAAACTCCACACAAATAAATAATACATTTAAAGCTATTTCTAGAAGAATAATTCAAAAAGAAAGTAGTTTTGGGACATAGGCAACAAAAAGTCCCTATTACCTAGGTTTCTTTGATTCAGAGATTCAGCATACGGATTTATGGAGACAGATTATGTCCTCAACAATTTAAAGAATACAGGATATACATTGTTGTCTAATATAATATGAGGAAACTTTAAAATTTGTTTCCATGAATTCTATGTTCAGTTGGAAATATATGTTCAATTGAGTATCAGTAGAAAAATCTATTGTTTTTACTAATGACTCAGCTGCTTAAATGTTCTATTGTATCGGTGGCCAGTGGCAGGAAGGAGGCTCTGTGCAGTATTGTTGTAACCATGACATTAGCGACATCATTTAGCAGAAATAGAATTTGGGACATTTGTAAAACAAAACAGTGGCCTCTTGGCTCAACTTTGTGAGAACCTAATAAATTCTAAGAAAGTATAATGGACAGTGTTGATTTCTCCATATATATTTAATGATTTTATATATACGCACACACACACACCTACATACATAAGGTATTTCATTTAAATTTACCTACTAATGTATGGTATTCACAATGCCCTATAGACTTTGGGAAAAATGTTAATCTTGTATTGCAAAGCCATGCTCTACTTTAAAAGCAATGCCTCCAGATGTACAGCATACGTAACAGGGCCAAGAAAACATGTAACGTTGATTCTGTTCTGAGATACACCTTTGTTAAAAAGAATCCCTTCAGTTTTTCCAGTCTGACTAAAAATGATGAAAGGGAGGGTATCCTGCATGGCTGTGTTAGAACATCGAGGTATTGGAGATCCGTGAAGGAGCATCATCGTTACTATAGAAACAAATGCTGCCCCTGTCCTGGACATCCAAAGGACAGACTGAAAAATGAGGAGGAGAAAGGCAATGGGAGGAAGAGGTGCCATGAAATGAGAATAAAGAAACTACACAGGAAGGACTGAATTAAGAAAAGAACAGCCTGAGGCAGAGTGAGGAATCTAGACACAGAAAATTCCCAATGGAAATGTAAAAAACTGGATCACCACTTGGGTGGGTACAAAGAAATGATGACTTTTCTGTTTTTAAAAGTTAAATTTTCTTCTAAAGTATACATATGTTTTTGCCTTTGGAACAACTTTTTGAATCCTGAAGTCTCTCTTAAAAATTAAATTTGAAAGAAAAACCAAATAAGTAAAAGTATTGAAGATTGTGATAGAAAATGTATTTGAATAATGAATATTAGAATCTGTGACAAGTCACTTGATCTCACCTTAAAATAGGGAAACTAATAGCAACCTTATGATTATTGGGTCAGTATAGGAGAGAACCAAATTCAAACCCTGATCCATGGAGTGAACATTTCTATTTTGGGGGAAAGATTAGGGAATGGAGTCTGGGAATATAAATTATTCATTTTAGTATTTCAGAATGAAGAGAAAAGAGAAGATTTCTTTTCCTTTATTCCTCTCACTGAAAAAGAATAATTTGTTCATGTTTGAAGACCGTGAACAGAGGTAGAAAACATTTATTATATATACGTAAATATATAATTAGATGACAGTTTACAAAGTGAATGAATAGATGCTATTAAAATGCTACTTTTGACCTTCAAAAATATCTCAAATAGGGTTGATATTATTTGGTTATTTGCTGATTTGGATAAATTGCCGAGCAGAATTTTATGTTAAGAATAGAAGATATGATATTTTTCTATAACATTTGATATGTTTTCTGGAAATGTTTACTTATAGATTATTATCACTCATGTATTGTGGTAGACAAGGTGATGTAGCATCCAGATACCTCTTAAAAGAAATACTTCCCAGCTCCTGCCCTTTTATCCAAAGTCATACTATTCACTCCTTAGGGCAGCCTACTTTCATAGCTGATGAAGGTTGGGGTATAAAGGTATGGCCATCTTCTGAGGTTCTGTTGGGTTTACCAAGGTGGTGGTAGGGCCTGCACTGAAGCTCAGCTTTTCTTCTGCCAGTCCTGCTTCTTCCTCATCCCTTTCATGTTGTTGAGTCCAACAAGACAGTTCTTAATAAACATCCCGCATGCTGAACTCCAATTCACAGTCTGATTTCTAGAGAACACAACTGGCATCATGTACTTTACTATTGCAAGTAAAGTATCATATGGACAAATATTTTCCATTTGAAATGTCCATAAAGTTTTACTTTTAAAGTCAGTTTTCACATGTATGCATAGCTTCAGATTACCTGTACTATCCTTTAAAAATTCACAAAGAAAGCTAAAAATGCGGCCGGGCGCGGTGGCTCACGCTTGTAATCCCAGCACTTTGGGAGGCCGAGGCGGGCGGATCACGAGGTCAGGAGATCGAGACCACGGTGAAACCCCGTCTCTACTAAAAATACAAAAAATTAGCCGGGCGTGGTGGCGGGCGCCTGTAGTCCCAGCTTCTTGGAGAGGCTGAGGCAGGAGAATGGCGTGAACCTGGGAGGCGGAGCTTGCAGTGAGCCGAGATTGCGCCACTGCACTCCAGCCTGGGTGACGGAGCGAGACTCCGTCTCAAAAAAAAAAAAAAGCTAAAAATGCTTGCAAAAATTGTTAGCTTATGTTTTATATGCAGAATCTTAGTGACTAAGGAATTTTAAGGAAATATTTATAATGATAGGGTTTCAGGAGACCCTAGAGATCGCATCAAACCCACTTGTACAGATAACAAAGCTGGAGCCTAGAGGGCCAAGAGGACTCTTTCAAGGCCATGCCAGGGCTTAGAACTACTCCTTTAGCTTTCTGTGTTCAGGGACCGATTTTTTTTTTTTTTTTTTTTTGGCCTTTCTTCTCTCTTTCTTTCCTCCTCTGTTTCTTTAACCTAATTTGCTTCCTCATGTTCGTAAGCCACAGCTGTTTCCCAGAACTGTGAAATCCTTTCTGAGAAATGATTAGGAGTGTGATGTGTGTAGGGTGGTATAGGGAGAGCACCTATAACTCCTGTAATTCTGTCAACTTGTAACTGTGCTTAAAATTTATCAAATTAGAGGGTGTTTTCTGAACCTCATGACACTAGCAGTTTTCCCAGATGAAGTGAGTGTTACCCAGGTTTCCTCTGAGAATCCAGGAGGCAGGCTGATGGGCAGCTTCTTCATTTTACATTCAAGACTACACATTTGTACCTTCCTCCCATGAGCACAAAAAAATGTATTCCATATTTCTTAGGCATTAGATGTAATAAAGTGTCATTAGGAGTTTTATAGTGTAGAAAAATGTATTATTTCCGAGCCCATTTTAGTCTTTCTATGTGGGAGACCGTGTATTTACTGCTAAACATGTTCTACAGTATATGGCCTGAATATATTCTGCAGTTATCTCATATCTAAGCAGGTATTTAAGTAGTTGAGCTCCATTTATCTTTCCTGAAATGCCTTAATAATATTATCTTTCCTGAAATGCCTTAATAATATTTTATAACTCATTAGCATGTACAAAATGCTTTTACGTATGTATATTAAATGTTTGTTGAATAAATTATACATGTTTTATATTCAGACATTAGAAAAGAAAGTTATGTAATAATCTAACTTAATTTAAGCCTCCATCTATGAAGTAAATATTATCTTCTCCATTTTCCAATAAGAAATCTAAGAATCTGCAAGTTTAAGTTCTGATAACCACTGGCTTACACTTTCTGTTTATCATGTCCCAGACATGTTCTAGGAGCTTTATGTGTATTAACTATTTCTTTGAACAACCCAGCTGAAGTTGGTACCATTATTATCGATGGCATTTTACAGATGAGTACACTGAAACACAGACAGATAGAGTAACCTGGCCAAGGTCACACAGTGGGTGAATGGTAGGAGTGGGGGCTGGGCACGGTGGTTTACTCCTGTAATCCCAGCACTTTGGGAGGCCGAGGTGGGCGGGGTCACCTGAGGTTAGGAGTTTGAGATCAGCCTGACCAACATGGCGAAACTCCATCTCCACTAAAATACAAAAAATTGGCCGGGGGTGGTGGCGGGTGCCTGTAATCCCAGCTACTTGGGAGGCTGAGGCGGGAGAATTGCTTGAACCCAGGGGGCAGAAGTTGCAGTGAGCTGAGATCGTGCCACTGCACTCCAGCCTGGGTGACAAGAAAGAAACTCCATCTCAATTAAAAATAATAATAATAAAAGGAATGGGATGCAGCCTAGGTAGGATGACCAACTATCCTGGTTTGCTCAAGACTGAGGAGTTTCCCGGGACACAGGATTTTCTTTTTTTTTTTTTTTTTTGAGACGGAGTCTCGCTCTGTCGCCCAGGCTGGAGTGCAGTGGCGCAATCTCGGCTCACTGCAAGCTCCGCCTCCCGGGTTCACGCCATTCTCCTGCCTCAGCCTCTCCGAGTAGCTGGGACTACAGGCACCCGCCACCACGCCCGGCTAATTTTTTGTATTTTTTAGTAGAGACGGGGTTTCACCGTGGTCTCGATCTCCTGACCTCGTGATCCACCCGCCTCGGCCTCCCAAAGTGCTGGGATTACAAGCATGAGCCACCGCGCCCGGCCAGGATTTTCAGTGCTCACACCATAACAGTCTCAGGTAAGTGGAACAGTTGGTCGGCCTAAATCCAGGTTGTATGCTCAAGGACCTACACTCTTAAGCACTTAGCTCTTCTGTTTCTCATGCAGAAGGTGGTGGATCCAGGGTTTGAACCCTCACTGAGTGACTCTGAAGGCTGTGCTTTTATATTTCCATCATGTGGCCATGATCACAAAAAGTGATCATAGATTACTAACCTATAATATGTTTGGATAGGTAATCATATACCAAAGCCTAATACATTTAGTTAGACAGGAACATGCATTCAGATATTTGTCATGATTCTTTTGTAAACAGCTTTATTGGGGGATAATTGATAGCAAAAAGCACATATTTTAGGTATACAATTTGGACATATGCGTACACCCATGTAACAGTCACTATAACCAACGTAAAAAACGTATTTATCACGTCCAAAAGTTTTCTCATGCCCCCACCTTTTAGTAAGTTCTAGATATCTGTTCAACATACTGCCTATATCTTGCGCTCTTTAAAACTTGTTAGGAGAGTAGATCTCACGCTTTGATTCCTAACTGGCTTCGTCTCATTTGACAACTGGCTGTTTAATTTTTCTTACACTTCAGTTTCTCCCAAAAGCCTATTCCCTATTTTCCATAAGTTACTACAGACTTGTAGTATAGATTGATATTTTATTCTTCCCTTTCCCATAGGTCACTCCTGAATGGTATCTTTCTCATGTGTACCCTACTTCAACTTCACTTTCCCTGATGGGTCTGAAATATATGATGTATACATTCAGTATCCACGGAAGCCTGCCAGTTTCCTCTTGTGTCATGGTTCCTCCTTATCTATGGGCCCTTCCTTCTCAAAGTGTTATTGTTTCCCTAATCCCAACTCCTCACATCTCTTTAGTTTCATGACATCTTCCTATAATATTGTGCCAATAAAACTGCCTTCAGATTTGAGAGAAGGGAGAAATCAATGTAAACTAGTGTTGTCATGGACACCTTTATAGAGGTGATATTAGTCAAGCTGCGTTTTAAGGAGTGCAAATGTGATTTAGATTAGCATCAGTAATATCATAGTCTTGATTTTACTGATTTAGATTTGAAGGAAGATTACATCTAGGAAGGAACTAAGAAATATTAAATTAGTCTTTCTTTTTGATTTCATAAACTTAATCATGAGTGAACTACTAGCTGACTTATGCAATTTCTAGACTCTGTCTTTGAAGGCAGTGTTCTTAAATTGTGGAGGCACATGGTGCTTAATTGTATTGGAGGTTGGCTTTGCATTGTAAAGAGCATGTTTGTATAACGCTTATCAGGTGAGTTACTTTTGGCTAGTATTTATTTAACTTCCTTGAGCCTCAATTATCTTTTGGCTAGCCATACTTACCATGTAGAGTTGTTGTAAGAATAAAAATAGATAAAGGATTAATAAAATAGCTAGTTTAGTGCCTGGCACATAGTAGCTATTATTAGTCTTACCTAAAGAGTTGTTATTCTGTTCATGGATGAAAGCAACTGATTTTCTACTTCTTTTGATAGTCTGATGAGATAACAAGTACATGAGAACGGATGACTGTGGTTAGTACTGTAGGTCAGGAATAAGAAATTATTTTTAAACTCATCCCACTCTTTCCCTCTATAGCAATTCCTTCTTTGTCTGGATTGAGATTTATGTAGATGCTTTTCCCCAGTGCTTCAGTACTAAATGTTTAAGAATGCCAGGTATTTTAATTTAAAAGCATACTTTTTCATCAAAAATGATGCATTAGAAATATTAATGTTAACAATAGATAAAATTTTGAGATATAAATATAGCACACTGAAAAAAATTTTCATTTAAGCATGTTGATATGTTAGATGTTAGATTGAGGTAGATAGAGGGTTTGTGATTACTTGTTTTGTCTACAAAAAGGTAACTATCAGAAATGTTCAATATTGTTCAATATTGTTTACATTCGTATTTCAACAGAACTACCACTTTTGGTAAATACCAATATGTATAATATTTTCTGGCTACACTTCCCTAGAACAAAATTTATATTTTTCCCATGATTTATTTAACTTCATTATTTGAATATATCTTATAGTCAGGTATGTAGGTGATGCTTACTTTATTTATGCTACTAACTTTTTTAAATTTACTTATTGGACAGTGCTTTTCAGGCTAATGGGGCCTCTGGAGGCAATAAGAAATAGCTGGGAAAAATAGATAAAATATTTCATTTTAATTTCAATTGTTATTTGCATGCAATTTATTTTCTTTTAGACCTTTTCTCTATTACAGAAGTTATGGGGGACGGAGGGAGAGAAAGGGAACGAGAGAGAGATGTGTGTAAAATTGCCTTTCCTGGCTGTGGTCAGAAGGGTATATGACTATGGAAGAATGGTCAGAGACATGCAATGCTAATTGCTTTGAAGGTGGAGGAAGGTGGCCAGGAGCCAAAGAATGAAGGCAGCATCTAGACATGGAGAAAGTAAGGAAATTTTATATCTACATATCTATCTATCTATCTACATATCTATCTATCTATCTATCTATCTATCTATATCCTTACTTGGAAAGAAACTTTGTGGATGTGATTAAAGATATGGAGCTTGAGATGGGTTATATGATTGTGATCAGTCTAATCACATGAATCTTTAAAAGTGGAAGACCTTTTATGTCTTTCCTGGCTGTGGTTAAAGAGAGCTGTGACTACAGAAGAATCATCAGAGAGATACAATATTGATGGCTTTGATGATGGAGGAATGTAATCATGAGTCAAGAAATGCAGGTCATGTTTGCAAGCTGGAAAAGATAAGGAGTAGATTCTCCCTTAGGGTCTCCAGAAAGGAACATAGACCTGCTGACACCTTGACTTTTCCCCAGTGAAAGCTGTGTCATATTTCTGACCTCCATAAATGTAAGAGAATACATTTGTGTTGTTTAAGTCACTAACTTGGCAGTAATTTATGACAGCAGCAATAAAAACTAATACATGCGTACATTTCATATTGTATTGAAGG
Organism: Hylobates moloch; assembly: GCF_009828535.3. Classification (NCBI taxonomy): domain Eukaryota; kingdom Metazoa; phylum Chordata; class Mammalia; order Primates; family Hylobatidae; genus Hylobates; species Hylobates moloch. Next base: position 35,225,114 of record NW_026652293.1, on the reverse strand, counting down.
AAATAAATATATTTTCATTGTTTTGAATGTATGTATATTCATCTCCAGCATAATCTGTAGTAATATATGCTTAAACTATCATCCCCTACCCAAGACAAATTTATTTATAGAAGTCCCCAGTTTGGTGCACCATGAACTTGCATAGAGGGAACTCTTTCCTTATTTCAATGGATATTCACTGAGCACTTAGTATACACCAAGTGCTAAGTGCTGGATATGCTGTAAATAATAATAGACATGTTTCCAACTCTTACTACATTATTGCAACATTAGTCATTACTAGTTCTGCCATTTTTTCTCATTTTTAGATTGTACTAAAAAGGAGGAAATACTAAAAGAGTATTGTACTAAAAGAGTTCTTGGATAAGGGCCTCTTTCTTTCTTGGTTTGCAGTTAGCACTGTTCCAACAGTATGATGACATAAACAATTTTTAAAGAATGGAAGCCTTTTTGAAGCTAATACATATTATATTAGTTCATTTTCATGCTGCTGATAAAGACATACATGAGACTGGGCAATTACAAAAGAAAGTGGTTTATTGGACTTACAGTTCCACATGGCTGGGAGGCTTCACAATCACTGGGGGAAGGTGAAAGGCAAGGAGGAGCAAGTCACATCTTACATGGATGACAGCAGGCAAAGAGAGACCTTGTGCAGGGAAACTCCCATTTTTAAAACCATCAGATCTTGTGAAACTTATTAACTGTCACCAGAACAGCAAGGGAGAGACCTGCTGCCATGATTCAGTTATTTCCCACCAGGTCCCTCCTACAACATGTGGGAATTATGGGAGCTATAAGATGAAATTTGGGTGGGGACACAAAACCAAACCATATCATTCTGCCCCTGGCCCTTCCCAAATCTCATGTCTTCACATTTCAAAATCAATCATCCCTTCCCAACAGTCCCCCAAAGTCAACTCATTTCAGCATTAACTCAGAAGTCCACAGTCCAAAGTCTCATCTGAGACAAGGCAAGTTCCTTTCGCCTATAAGCCTGTAAAATCAAAAGCAAACTAGTTACTTCCTAGATACAATGGGGGTACAGCTATTGGATAAATACAGCCATTCATAATGGGAGAAATTGGCCAAAACAAAGGGGCTACAGGCCCCATGCAAGTCTGAAATCCAGCAGGGGAGTCAAATCTTAAAGCTCCCAAATGATCTCGTTTGACTTCATGTCTCACATCCAGGTCATGCTGATGGAAGAGGTGGGTTCCCATGGTATTGGGCAGCTCCACTCCTCTGACTTTGCAGAGTGCAGCCTTCCTCCCAGCTGCTTTCATGGGTTAGCATTGAGTGTCTGTGGCTTTTCCAGGTGAATGGTGCAAGCTGTCAGTGGTTCTACTACTCTGTTGTCTAGAGGACAGTGTCCCTCTTCTCACAGCTCCAACAGGCAGTGCCCCAGTAGGGACTCTGTGTGAGGGCTCTGACCACATATTTCCCTTCTACACTGGCCTAGCAGAGGTTCTCCATGAGGGCCCTGCTCTTGCAGCAAACTTTTGCCTGAGCATGCAGGCATTTCCATACATCCTCTGAAGTCTAAGCAGGGGTTCCCAAACCTCAATTATTGATGTCTGTGCACCTGCAGGCCCAACACCATGTGGAAGCTACCAAGGCTTAGGACTTGCACCCTCTGAAGCCATGGCCTGAGCTGTACCTTGGCCCCTTTTAGTCATTGCTGGAAAGGCTGGGATGCAGGGCACCAAGCCAAGGCTGCACACAGCACAGGGGGCCTGTGCCCAGGCCATGAAACCATTTTTTCCCCTAGACCTCCAGTAAAGGAGGGGGAGGGGCTGCCATGAAGATCTCTGAAATGCCCTGGAGACATTTCTTCTGTTGTCTTGGGGATTAACATTTGACTCCTCATTACTTACACAAATTTTTGTAGCTGGCTTGAATTTCTCCTCAGAATATGGGATTTTCTTTTCTATCACATTGTCAAGCTGCAAATTTTTTGAACTCTTATGCTCTGCATCCCTTATAAAACTGAATGCCTTTAACAGCACCCAAGTCACATCTTGAATATTTTGCTGCTTAGAAATTTTTTCCACCATATACCCTACATCATTCCTCTCAAATTCAAAGTTCCACAAATTTCTAGGGCAGAGGCAAAATGCCACCAGTCTCTTTGCTAAAACATAACAAGAGTCACCTTTGCTCCAGTTCCCAACAGGTTCCTCATTTCCATCTGAGACCACCTCAGCCTGGACCTTACTGTTCGTATCACTTTCCTCAAAGCCATTCAACAAGTCTCTAGGAAGTTCCAAGCCTTCTCACATTTTCCTGTCTTCTTCTGAGCCCACTAAACTGTTCCAACCTCTGCCTGTTACCCAGTTCCAAAGTCGCTTCCACAGTTTCGGGTATCTTTTCAGCAGTCCCCCACTCTACTGGTACCAATTCGCTGTATTAGTCTGTTTTCATGCTGCTGATAAAGACATACTGGAGACTTGTCAATTTACAAAAGGAAGAAGTTTATTGGACTTACAGTTCCACATGGCTGGGGAGGCCTCACAATCATGGAGGTAGGTGAAAGTCACATTAAGTCACATCTCACATGAATGGCAGTTGGCAGAGAGCTTGTGCAGGGAAACTCTCATTTTTAAAACCATCAGATCTTGTGAGACTTATTCACTATCATGAGAATAACACAGAAAAGACCTGCCCCCATGATTCAATAACCTCCCACTGGGTCCCTCCCCTAACATGTGGGAATTATGGGGCCACATGATGAAATTTGGGTGAGGACACAGAGCAAAATCATATCACATATATATTCAGGTATCTTAATATTTTCTCATATAACATGGGATCAAAAGAGAGCTTATTTTCTTTGGCTATATCACATTGTTTTTAAGATACCTCTTACAGTGGAACCCCTGAGAATTTAAAACAATTTCTGGCCAAAATGGCAGTAACCAAGGAAAAAGCGCTGTTAGAATTCCAAGTCTACACACATTTGGAACCCAACCCTGACTTCAAAAACAGTTTTCAAGTAAGTCATTCTGTGAAAATTAAATTATAAATGACACATATGTAAAGATTAATTCTTTAACTACTGTAGCATAGCATGCTCCCTGAATGTTAACCGCTCTTATTTGTTTCAGAAGGGACTTCAGGCAACAATTTATATCTTGTGGTTTTCAGTCTGGCTTCATTTGTCACCGAGTTGTGAAGCTTCAGGATTAAATTTTGTAGGACTAGTGAACACAGACTCTTTATCAAATGTTCTTGACTATTACTAACTCTTTTGGTATTGTGCAATAAGTAGAAAGAAAAATACATAGGACCAAAATATCAAGGAGTTTTTACTTGCTGTAAAATTCTTCCTATATTTAAAATACATAGTATAATACCTGTTTTTTCCTTAAAGGAACATTCAGAAAAATGTAGCACTCTTTATGTGCTTTCCAATATGGTAGTCATTAGCCAGACATGTGAATATTGAATGCTTAGATTATGGTTGTCCAAACTGGTTACACGTGTAAAATACACACTGGATTTTGAAGATTTAGTGTAAGATGAAAACATTTAAAATATATCATAACACACTTTATATTGATTACATGCTGAAATTGTAATATTTTGATATATTTGGCTAAGTAAGACATATTGTTAAAGTTAATATTGCCCATTTCTTTTTACTTGTTTAAAAACATAGCTACTAAGAAATTTATAATTCTAAGTGTGCTTTGCTTCTGTGACTCACGTATTTCTGTTGGACAGTGCTGTTTTAGGTGTTAAGTTAGTTATTCCAATTGTAGGAAAATACAGAGAATCATGTTTGGATTCTTAAATATTAAGTGTGAGGTCAATGTCTCCTGCCTTATGAAGCCACTCCTGCTTGGTGCTTCTCTTCTTCCTGAGTCTGGTGTTTCAGTGGGGTTATCTTTCTTGTAAAGAGAGTGAAAAATAGGTGTAATACATATAAGAAAATGATTAGAATGTCATTGAATGTCATCAAAAGAAGTGAATAAAATTGAGAAAGAAGAGTGGGCAGCATATTTATTCTGTCAGCAATAGCTATGTTCTTTGTCCTTTTTCAGGGAATCTCTAGAACATGTTCTTTGAAAATGAGAAAGACAGCCTGTTTATTCACCAGATAAAGATTACATGTGGTCTTTAGCAAGAAACATGAACTCAGGAGGATGACAGATTTTAACCTTAATTTGAATGGAAGGGGGGAAGCATTGTATAAGAAGGACTAAATAATGTGACTTCACACTGTCTTCATACTAGATAATAACTGAAAACTGATTGGCAATATAACATTTATTATTTTCCCTGTAATACTGTTATTAAAACACAGGAAAGTGGTTATCCAAATGTCCATGCTTTCTAAAGAAGAAACCAAAGGTCTGATGTCTGGATATGAGTTCAGACTATCCACTAAGAGTAAAGACTTCTCGGTTTCATGAAGGACAGGCTGGAGAAAGGCAAAAAGACCACCTATGAAATGGATACAGAGAGAGAAGATCGAGTCATCTCTAAGCCTTTGTCCAATTATAAGATTTTTTTCTTTTGTTTCAAGACTTTATTGAAGTTCTATGAGTACACTCATTTTCCTGTAAAATTGATAAAGGTTAATATTATTACCATCTAATCCGTTGAATATTATTTTACTTAAACTGATATAGCAAAGGAAATCATGAGCTTTGTATTAGCAAAAGGGAGAGATTTTCAGTATTCTCTTACTGCTTACAAATAACTGTTTTATCACACACCAGGCCTATCAGGGGGTGGGGAGCAAGTGGAGGGAGAGCATTAGGACAAATACCTAATGCATGTGGGGGTTAAAACCTAGATGATGGGTTGATAGGTGTAGCAAACCACCATGGCACAGGTATACCTATGTAACAAACCTGCACATTCTGCATATGTATCCCAGAACTTAAAGTAAAATAAAAAATAATAAAAAGAAGTTCTTAATTATCTCCAGGGAGACAGGGACATAATTATGAGGCTCATAAAGAAGCAAATTAAAAGTGATCATACTTGGTTTCCCAAATGGATCTTTGCTTGTTTTAGGAGCAAGGATAAGAAGTTGCTTATACACCTAGTTTTGCAAAAGGTTGGATAGTTTAGTCATCCTAGCATTTAAACATTGCTGATATTCTATATCCCGAGCCAGGGAAAAGAGATTCTGACTAAGCAAGCAAATCTGAACACTAAAATACCTTAGTTAAAATGAAAAGCAGGAGCTACTCTGGGTTTCTTTACAAAATACAATTTTTCCTCTACAAATAAACTCGTTGGTGCTAATCTGGTAACTATGGCACCTGAATAAAAATGGCACTTTATTCATTAGCATCATGGAGGGTTTATAGGAGATTACTTTGAAAGATACTCAGGGAGACAACTTGGGGATTCTGTATAACTCTCTTAAAAGAATTCAGAATGCTCTCAGATGGTAGAGGAAATTAGGCTTTTTCTGCATGACTTCAAATGAATTAGGAAGAAGAAAAAAATGTGGAAGGAGAAGGAAATTTTGTTCAAGCTTACCAAAGAGCTTCCCAACAAATAGAGATTATAGTGAAATTGGTGACATTTGGAAGCCCTAAAAGTTCAGCTATGAAATAAAGTGTAAAGCAGAGTTTTGAAAATTGTTATAAAGTATGCTAGAGTGGAATTTCAGCCTTAGGTAGAAATTAGGTAGGATGCTAGGCAAGCTGACCTTCAAAGACCCTTCAATGCTAAAATTCTGTGAAAAGCAATGATTGATTTGTGTTAGTTTTCTAAAAAGAAACTTTCTGTATCTGAATTGCATTAAGCATTGCAAATCCAAATGAAATGCATTATTATTTAAAGTTGTTGACCATTTTAATACAATTCATTGTGCTCTCTTTCACATCCCTCTTTAGCGCAGTGAAGAACATGCTTATTAGTACGGATCCTTGTGTTCCAAAAGAGTCCTTTTTCTGAGTGGTAAATCAAGCATGTCGGTGTCTCTGCAGCAATCCCAAATACAACATAGCCTGGTAGCTGGTGGTACTGCTGGCACTGCTTGTCTCTAGCTTGACCTTATTAAAACATTGATCAGCAATGGCCTCATGTAGCTTATTTGCACACAGCTGCCTCATAGTAGATATCGTTTGTTTCATGCCCTAGTGGTTTTGCCCAATGAGTAGTTTAAAAGACACTAAACCTAAAATCCCCACAGTACTGCAAAGATGGGAATTTGTCTCTAGTTTCTTACTCAGTTGGAATGACAAAAGGTTAGAGCAAAAAGAGAAGGTGAATATTATTTACTTCAGTGGTTCTAGACCCTGGCTATCCTTTAGAATTGAAGAGTGAAAAATAATTACCAGAGTCTGGGCCCCCTATTTAGGGATTCTGATATAATTTATCTACAGTGGATGCTGGGCTCTGGTTTTTTTTTGATAGCTCCCCAGGTAATTCTACTGTGAAGCCAAGGTTGGGAAACACTAGTCTTTTCTAATCGTTTTCTTATTATACTTTATTTTATTTTTTAAATTGACACATAATAATTATACATGTTTATGGAGTACATAGTGATGTTTTAATACATATATAAAGATCAGATTGGTGTCATTAGCAGAACCGTCATCTCAAACATTTATCATTTCTTTATGTTGGGAATATTCAATATCCCAACAGTTAGGGAACTGTTGTATCTTCTCTTTTTAAATCAAATTTAAACACCTTATAAGTAATGGAAAGAAATTCTTTATTCCAACAATTGAATCACTGAGCCAATATAAATTTCTAGAGAGACATTTTGAATTGGATCTTTTCGGAAGAGATAGTGAAACAGTCTTCCCCAGGAAGCATTGCCACCTCTCTCTCTAATGTAACATGACAGTCTCAGAGGTGATGAGTGTTTCCTTGAAGTAAGAGCGCTAAAGTACAAGGAAAAGACTGCTCTTTCCTGCCTTCAAACCTTTGCATTACCATGCCATCAGACTGTCATGTTCTTTTCTCACTTTAGATTGGAGAATGCCTATTCATTTTTAAAAATCCCATGCCACTATCATCGTCCCTAAAGTCTTTGTTAATGTCTTCCAGGAAGTATTAGCTGCTCCCCTCATCTGCATACTCAGTTCATATCTCTCCTATTGGACATATTCCCAGTTGTACAATTTATTTACTCACACATAAAAATCTGAACTCTTCAAAGCTAGACACCCCACCTAGGACTAACCTATTGGTGTGTTTTCTAGTATAGTTAATGACATGTATTATGCACTCAAGAAAAGTTTATTAAAATAAAATAAATAATTGGGTTGGTGCACGAATGAGTGAGTGTAAGTGAAGTTGCAAATATTCTTGCTCTCACTAGAGAAGCTGAAACAGATTGATTGAATAAACATAAAAACCATAGGTTTCTGCCTTGAACCGTTAAATACAAAGTAGACAAAGAATGTCCCAAGACTTTCTTAGGCCCTGGTATCAAAGACTGTATTACAAAGCATGGTGAAGGACCCTCATGAACTGGTTATGTCACCCTGTTTCCTAGCAAAATGCTGTGGAAGATGACATTTTAGCAGTTGTGATAATAAGACTTTATTTTTCAAAGTTCCCAATAATGTAAACTGAGTTACGAAAGTCTGGAATCCAGAAAGATATGATCTACAGTCTTCTGGCTGGTTTTCTAACTGTGAATTTAAGAGTAGCTGGAGCCTGTTTCCTACACACTGGCTATGACCTTGCACTTCCCAAGGAACCAAACTCTCTTTATACTACTTATCCTGGTTGCTTTTCCAACCCTTAAAATCTCGAGTCCTCAGAAAAATTATTGAAGTCCTTGTTCAATAGATCCGGTCAACTGCTATACTTACAACATAAAGAAGATAAGAAGCTGAGAGAAGAAGATAAGAAGCCTCCTGAGAGGTGGCCAGGTGTTCATGAGCAAGTCTGGCCACCTCTCAGGTTGTAGTCATGTGACATCTATCATTTATTTCTGGCGTACTCCAGCTTCCTTTCCCTTGAGTATCACCATATCGACCACTTATGCTGCCCCACGGTCCCAGGAACCCCTAGCTTTAGTTCTATCTGTCTAAAATACTATTATGAACATATGATTTATTTTGTATTCTCTCAAGTCTTTTAAAAACTTAGGTTATAATCAGAATAGAGTAATTTTTTTAATTAACATTGGGTAAAATAATTAGTTTCTTTTTTTCCTTTTGATATGTTTGTTTCTTAAATTTAAAAGTAGGAAATGTCTAAATGTGTTCAAATAAATGAATGATCAAGGCCAAAATCAGAAGCAGGTTTTATATTTCATGGAAGGTACTTTTGCATAAAATAATCCATAAAGAACATCCGGTATGTTTTCTCTGAGTCTTCTGAAATGAACAGGTGGTTTCCTATTTAGTTAGACCTCTCACTACTGAACATTATAATAACATTTGGGAAAGATCAGAATTAACAATGAGTCAGTGAGTTACCCAAAGTTGAGTCAGTGCTTTTCTTCGGAGAGCAATAAATTGTGAACAAAAATTGAGGTATGATTAAACAGAATTAGATTTTCATACACCTCAATATTACTTATATTTTAGGTTTCACTCAAGTTTTTCTTAGCCTGTATCAGCAAAAATAGAATTTGCTTCCAATGGTGCTAATGAAGTATTGTCAATGAAGGAATTACTTACAGAGGTATAGTCAAGGTAAGGGACAAAGCAAGGGTTGATGCGATGCCAAGAAGCTAATGACAATGGGAAGCCTAGGTCTGAAAAAGTAAAGGTGCAGAAAGTAAAACAGAGTTACTAGGGCAGGAGCTGATGCAGAAGAGAAGGGCCACTCAATGGAGCTGTGGAAATGGAAGTCACTAGCTGTTCTGCACTACTAAAAAAATAAAGAAATGAGGAAAAACAAGAAAAGGAAAAAAAGGAGGCAGTCCAGAGATAGAGGGATACAGAAGAAATAGCTATGGTCTGTCTCTCTTTTGCCCTCCAATTTCTTGCTGGTGTTTACTGTTAGCCAAATGAAAGCCAAGTAGAGCTTCCTCCTTAGCCCATTTACCAGTAGAGTTCTCATTGACTCTTTTTCTCAGGGCTGTTTTCCTGGACTCTGAAGTCTAATTTTTCCTGATACCTCTATGGAACCTTAGGGTTGCAGTGTGTTTTACTGAATTCTTGGACACTGCACTTTGCTCTCCCATCTTTATTAGAATGCTATATCTTATGTTTTAACTTGAGTGCCAACTCTTAACTATTAGTAACATTTACTAAAAAATATTCTGAATGAGCTTTATGTCTTTGGTATTTCTTGCCATATCAGAGGTTAAAAAGAAAAAAAAAGTTTCAGAAACTTTTATAGTCTTTTCCCCTAAACTATATTATTGATTTTCTCATTTTATAACTCTGCAACATGAATTTGGCTATAAAATAAAAATTTCGTTACTTTTAAATAATGAATACAAAATTAATGTTTTCTTATTCTTGCTATGTAAACATTTCTATGTACTTCTTTAGATTTCCATGTCGAACTTTTTCTTTCAAGATTTTAAATCAAAGCCCAGAATTTGCTTAGAGGTAGATTTATAAATAATGTATTAAATTAATTTTTTAAACATCAAAGAAATCTCTTATGGTATTATTAATGAAATTGGAATTAAAGATTGAAATCAAATAGTTCTTAGTTAACATCAATCTTTATTAATTCATCTAGTCATTCATTCATGGAGCTAAATATTTATTGAGTGGTTATTACCATATGTCATTGAATGTAAGTTGCCATCAATTTTAAGTAGCATCCTGATTTCAGAAACATTAACATGTAAAAAAATGCATACTTTAGAATTAATGAATAATATGTGTGGTGGGTGTATTTCAATTTAGAATAACTTATGGTTGGAAAATAGCTTATGATCTAGAATTGATAACCGCAGGCAAGCAAAACTAAACAAAACCAGATTACTGGAGTTTCAGTTGTCATTTTTATACATTGCTTTTCTTTTTTCAATAAGTCTGTTTATGTGTTGAATGCAGGACCTGTATTATACTTCTTTGACATTTTCTGTGGTGTGACTGCAAAATGTAATCATAGAATGTTAGTTACGGAAGAGACTTTGGTGATCATTTAGTCATCTAGTCCAATTTCCTCATTTATAGAAGAAGGGATCAGAGAAGGGCTAACTTGCCTGATCACCTAGCTAGTTAGTAGCAGAGTGAATGAACACTGAAATTCAGTTCTCAAATTCTTGTTCCAGTGTTTTATCTATTATAATACAATATAGGTTTTAAGAGTAGATATCAATGAATATACATATGCATATTGTATGCTTACCGAGTTCATAATTCACTCCAATATTAGTCTTCCACTTAGGTGCTAGGGTTTTACTTTAATTTAACCTTAGTACAAAAAAGCTTAGTGATATCTTTTGTCAACTTTAGATATGTACATGTGTTAGTAGTAGGTTTTACTTTAGCAAAACTTCATCCATTTCCTGTTACATTAAATGGCTCGTTCAGTCTTCTTTTGGGTGCTTTTGTTCTTCCTTCTAGTAACAAAAATTATAACTTAGAAAAATATATAAATAATTTCTATGTATTTGTATATTTAAAAATAGAATATTTATCATTTGATCTTTCATTATTCATTCAATCCCTATCAAGCACTTAATTTTTAATTTCTGTGATAAGTGTTTTCATATAATTTATGTAATTTTGTTGTACTTAGTAATGAGATAGTCCCTACCCCCAGCCTCCTCCATCCGCTACATTACCTAAATTAACTAGTATACATTTTTTAGTCATGTAGATACAGAAAAAGCTTGCCCTGAAGCTTTGCAGATTTGGTGAGTAGTATTTATTATGCAAATTTCCTAAGTGTTCAAAGATAAGTTATCTTCCAGCATTTCCAGTAGGAAATGATTGGTAGTATTTCTGTTGAGTACACAAAGCTGATTTCGCCTTTGAATTTAACTACCACACTTTAGCACTGGCTCTATTGAAATGTTAGTGCAGATGTGATGTGCCAACATTTAGAAAAATGTAAATAAAATTGGAAAGTTCCAGGTGAATTTATATGTTCCTTAAAAGCTGCAGAATATAATTACTTTTTGACTTTCTTCATTCTGGCTTAAAAGTTATAGTTTCATGTTCATTTCTGCTTTTCAATGCCTTGTATCTTATGTCTCATTCACCCTTCCCCACTAATCAGCTGAAGGCATAGCACATGAAGCCTATTATTTAAGAATGTTGGCTTTTTAGTTTCAAAGGTTTAAATATGAATCTTGGCTCAGACTTCTAGCTAGCTATGTGATTTTAGGAATGCTACTTGATCTTCTTAGACTTAGTTCTCATATATGTAGAATATTAAAAAGATTAAAACCTCACAAGATTATTCTGAACATTTAGCAGGAAAAGTAATATAATCTTTTTTGGTTCAGAGCAGTTTTAGATACATTTAAGCTGATATTTTTATTTTGTAATATTCACACAACAAAATGTAGATTGCTGAAGCTAAGAAACCTATAAGACACAGCAACCAAAAGTCAGTGCCTTGGGGGAGCTGTATATATAATTGTTCTCGTTTCCCTGAAAAGCCAGGAAGACAACACAATTTGGAGAACGATCCCTGAAGGAATAGCACAGAGCAGAAATACAACTCAAAACCAGCGAAGCTATTCCCAGGGATACAGAGAAAGAGTCTGCAAGCATTTTGCAAAGCAGGCATTGAAAGAGAAAAAACTTCCTTGGAGGGTTGTGTAGCAGGTATTAGAATTAACCAATAGACAGAAATATAGAAACAGAATTGATGAAGAATTGATAAGATTTTGAGAGAAATGACATCACATTTTTAAAATTCAAAATGCAGTGAACCCCTACCCATTTCAGAATTTATATTTTAACATTCCTGAATTTGGAATTGATTAATGTCCTATCTTCCCCCATCAAGTTGATTTTCTATCTTATAATCAAGTCATAATTCTGGACTGGGGCAATAAAATAATACATGCTTTGCTATATTAACTAATACACTTTGAACAATTGCAGATGAAAATATAAAAAAATTCTTCTCATTTAAATATAATCGCTCATACAAACACACTTTTATATAAGGCCATTACAATATAGACAGAAATGGGATATAGAATATAATGAGACACTGAAGAAGAGTAATCTGGGATCATGGAAAAGGAAGATCCAAATGAGATCATTTTTCATTGCTTTGATCAATTCCTTAATTCCACAACTACAAATCTGTTATTTATGGTTTGTAACAGATAGGTAGATGTTCAGTTCACTCTTTGGTTAACTGTAGGTAAATGTCACCTCACAGTGTGGCTAAATCACTTTGAATTGAATTTTTTGTTGTCTTCATAAAGTCCTGAATTAGAAGAATTCCATTCTTCTATGAGACATAGGTACTAAATAAAGCTTTAAATTGCAAGTAAGAATTATTTGACAAAGAGAACAGGCTGTGGCCATTCTAAGAATGGTTTCCAGATAAGCCTATTTCTGTTGGGTAACTGTGTTAACACCCTGCTGTGTCCTTACGTGGTCCTCTATTGTGTATTTTAACCTGGGCATTGAAGTGCATCAGCAAAGTCTGAGCAATAACTGCAATTGACTTTTCCAATCATGTTCCCATTATTGAGTCTTTGACATCCAAGGAAAGCATGTCTTTCTCTGAGCATCCTCTGTTTCTTTTTGCCTCTTATTATGCCACTCATCAAGCTTTGTTTATTGTGAAATACCCTCCTTGACTTATCTCTGTAGGATGAAATCCTAACCAAACTTCAAAGCAAATCTCAAATTGTCACTATCCAATAAGATGAATTGATTATCATAATATTAATTTCTTTTCTTAGCTCTTCCATAGCATATGATTATACTTCTGCCTTTAACATTTTCTACGGTTAGTTTTGCATTATACTATTTTCTAGATTTATGGCTCTGATTATCTACAGTTCTGTCTTTCCCAGTAGAGGTCACACATTTATTGAGCACATACTATATTTGAAATTAGCAGTGTAGAAATGAAATGGCCATATTCCTTGCTCTCTCAGATCTCAAGTCTACTGAGGACATAAAAAGGATAATCTCTAAAATGGAATATTGGTGTCATTATAGATAATAATAGGGCATCATGGGGCTAGGAAATAATGCGGGCCTGGGTCAGAAGAAACTTCCTGGAGGAAATGAAAACTCTGTAAATTGGCCCTTCGTTGTATCTCTCACTTAAACCATTTTGGGTGGAATTATGTTTCCTGTGAATCCTTAACTTATATTTATGATTACAAAAAATAAGATTTCCTCCTTTTTGATTCTTTGTGTAAAGCTCTGTTATAATATTCCTTCCATGCTTCCTTATATTTACATGTACGTGCATGTGTGTGCATGTGCATGTGTGTACTATGTATTTCTGTGTTTGTTCATCGAGGGGGACTTTGAAATCTTGATCAGGGTATACACAGTGTTTCTTTACACTTGTTACTCTGAAATTATCTGTTTCATGTTCATATATTTGTACAAGGCTCTGAATTCTTTTTGGGCAAGTGCCACCACCTCCTCATAATCATAGCCACAGGTGGTCAGCTCATATAGGGCAGGCACCCTGTAAATGTGTTGAGCTAGATTGATTAATGTGTCTATATGCATTTTTTTTTCCTTAGGAGAAAAAGGTCTGTTGAAATCTTTAGTTGGAATATGTGAATATTCTTGTTACTATATATAGTCTGTAACTATATGGAGGAAAAGCTTTGAGGGTGGAAGAGACATTTGCAAGCTGGAGAAAAAAGAATGTGTCAGTATATGAGGGAATGGTAGAGGGAAAAGTAGATGGAGTGGGAAGCTGGGGGCGGTGAAAGGTGGTAAAGTGAGACACTAAGTGACAATAAACCATTCAAAAATAATTTGTCCCGAAGTTCTGGCTATTCTGAATTCATCTTTGCTGAGAAATTTTACATTTTTGGCTCACCTTTTGGGAAGGTGGAGATTTAGGCTAGGGAAAAAGTAGACAAGTACAAGTTTCCATGGAAACAATTACCATAAAATATCGACCAACAAAGATATTAGGAAGCAGGAAAGGAAAGAGATAGTTGCCATGGAAACATGGACAATCGGAGACATGCACTTGAAGTGATTCCTTCTTATTTATTTTAGCTAAATACCTGATTAAAATAGTTATACTTTAGTTTGTAGTTTATTTTAAATATTCATAAAGATTTGTTTAAGAACATGTTTTTCTATCTTGGTAAGTTATAAATTCACAGGAATTCAGGGAATATCCTTTGATTTTGATTGGATATGACATCATTTCATTGATTACAAAATCCATTTAAAATATGACATTTAATATATAAGCCATGAAAGCATTATTTTATAAAAATGACTTTTTAAAATTTACTCTTTCTTCAGAGTAAATGATGTTAATAATTTTTCTTAATGAATGTTAACATTTTTCTTCATGAAGTTTAAATTATTGCTTTTGATTTGCATTGACTAGCAGCATAAAATACTCTAATAATATTAAGAGAAGGTCATTCCAAGCATTTTGATACAATAAAAGCAGGCTCACTTTTTCTCCAAACAATTTTGTATGACTTAAATTTTGCGATCCTTTTTAGGTTTACAATTTTATTTTGGTTATTTTGGCTGTCCACTTACTATATAAACATGAAGGAGTTACTATTAAAGACAATATATCTGTAGTGGATAATTATATAAAGATTAGATGATTCAAAAATGTCCTATCTACATATAAATGCAACTCAGAGAAATTTGGATTGATAAAGCAGAATATTAAACTCCAATGTTGGCTATAAATTTGTGGGATTCAATTTTAAAGTCCCCTTTGAAGAGTACTTTGGGAATATATTCTGGAATGATTTCTTATTTTTTCATTGCTGTAAAACCGAAATGTAAGGAGCTTACATCATTTCCCACCAGATACTGATATACCTTAAGTGTCAACTTAAATTGCATTACCTTTTTTGAGAATTACTTTCCCCTCCTGGCTGTCACCTCTTGTCATCTTCTTTGGCATCCAGAGTTCAGCATTCTAAAAAAGGAACATGTAGACCTCTTGTGGACAGCTTCCCAGTTATGACTGATTTTTTGTATCTTAAAAAGTAGCTTCTTTAGATGCTATAAGACTATGTGTTATCGATAACCTTTGCAAAACAAAGCATGTTGATTTTTCAGACTCTGCGGGCAACTAAAAAGCCCTTTTGTTTTCTTAAGGTCATACAACTTTATAGGGAGGAGGAACTTAGAGGTTAATTTGTCCAACTCTTTAATTTTAAAGCGGAAAAATTTGAGGTACAAAGAGCCTAGGTGACATGCTGAAGGCCATGTCTCCTGTTTGTCAGTTTACTGTTCTCTTCATAGCACCAGTACATCTCCAAGACGTGGCTTGGCTATGTTTTAGCCTACACCTTCGTCTCTCTTAATCTACCCCTAAGCCACCGCACATACATGTACACACATAAACCGCTCACTATGCACAGGAAGCTTTAATCCAAATAATTCACTGCATGCTTCTCTTATAAAGAAAATTCTGAAGGTCCATGAATACTATGTAGGCTGCTTAAGAAATAATGAGCGAGCATGGAAGTAAAAGAGTGGTGTCCTTATTTCTAAATAGAATTAACCTTCCCCTCCAAAAGATACACATCCAGGTCACCATCAAGTGTAAAAGACAGAGCTGATTTCCAAAATCATTTGATCTGGACTTTCCTTCTCTTTTCTTAGTGCTAACATTTTTCACCCATGTTGCTAACATTTTTTCAAGTGTGTGGATATTTCCTTATAATTTCTCTAAGAGAAATTCTACTACTAAAATGCTTTTACCAATTTTAGTCTGTAGACTTAACATTTCTGGGGGAAAGGAGTGCAAGCAGCTAGGTGGCCCTCCAGACTACTAACAAGCTGGAGAGTGGAGTTTTCCCTGTTAAAGAGTGACTATGGCTGTTTTGAGAATCTTGGTGCCTACACAATGCAGCCTTTCAAAATGGTTCCCACATGGCAAACTCACTAGGATTCTCTGTCTTTCCATTCTAGTTTAGTTATTAAATTACACAGAATTATTCAGGTACTTAGTCCTGAATACCTGCTCTGTTCTAGGTAACCTGCTAGGTTCTAGGAACATCAAGGCAAATCATATATGGTCCTTGTCCTGGAATTTTTTCAGTCTAGTGGGGATCAAAGTGGAACGAATAGAAAATAAAGTATAATACATTGCCATAATAGAAATGGGATCTCAGAGCAAAGACCCCTAATGCACATCTGTGGGAACTGTAGGATTGATGAAGGTGGAGGTGAAGTAAACAAACAAAATTTAAACATCAAAGAAAAAAAATCCCACTTCTCTAACACAAATTGTATTCAGCCCTTAGCCTTTGTTTTTTTTTTTTTTTTTTTTACATTTAGCCCGTCCCTTATAGAAAAATATTTGCCATTGTACAATGATTTGACAATGCCCTCACTGTGGTTTGATGGCCAGGCCTGCTGGATCTTGTGATTCTCTGGGACAGGGATTGTGTCCTGCTGTGTCTGCTGTGAATTGGTGTGCCCAACAGATTGAACCCTTCCATGGCACATCTACGCACCTTTCTTTACAATGTCACCTAGTACTTAAGAGCAATCTGTGGGTTAGGCAGATCTGTGTTTGATTTGAGGCTTTACCACAAACTGTCTACATTATCTTGGGCAATGAGACTTTATTTCTTCAAACCTATTTCATGTTATTATGGTGAGAATTCAATGAGACAGTGTTGGCAAAAGTTTTAGAAGAGTACTTAGACAGGAAAGTCTCAATAATATGTCAAGTGCTTTATGACGACATGCATGACTATAGAAGGGATGGGGAAACTAGGTGCTAGCAGTCTTAGGAGCCCAGCTCTGTACAACCAGCTCATATCACCCTCCTCCACTCTCTCTTGTCCCACCTCCCTTTCCTTTCTTGGCATGTGGTGATGCAACTGTGTCTCCCCCTTGTGCTTTTTGAAAAAAAAAAAATTTGCAGCCAACTCCAAGTTTTAGTTGGCAACAAATCCGATAGTAAACCAGATAACGTGCTTCTCTCCAAAGTAAATATAAACTGTATCAATAGAAATGTAGTTTTCGGAACTCTGGAAATTCTTCTCTGGCACCCTTGTGGACCATATTTGAACACTTAGCCTAGTTTCAGATGCTGCCTCTAAGGACATTAACAAACAAGAATGAATCCTAGGAAAGGTGTGTGTATTACTTAATGGTATGAAAACCATATCATAGAAGAAAAAAGTTGAAAGACATAGAGATAATAGTGTGGAAAGGAGTAGACCCAGGGTATATGAGACCTAAATTTAATACAGATAGTGCTTTAATGTCGAGTGCAGTGTTCCTTGGGAACCTCAAGGCTGGAATCCCTCAGGCATTGCTTATATGTTTTGAACACTGTAATTCGAAAGGTGGATAGCACCTGATCTTCAGGCAGGCAATCTTACCCATTTCAGGCTCGCTATCTATGTCAGAGAAGATTGTGGAAATGTGATTGCTCATGGATATGTCCTTGGAAGAGGGACTGGAAGACCTTTGGTTTAATGAATTCATCTTCACATTTATAATGGTGAGCATATCCAAATGTTTTCTTGGTCAGAAAAATTTAAGTATTAATAATACCTTCCTTTTGTGAGGAATTGTGAGGTCGTGCTTCATTTTGCTCAATAATTATTTTATCTCCTTTCTAATAGTTCTGATTAAGCCATTCATTTATTTAAGAAAAGCTTACTGAACGGAGATACTTGGACAAAAGAGAACAAAGCCCCTGCTCATTGAAAACCTAAGTCCTATGAGCAATGCCTTTATTTAAATTGTACTAATATTACACATAACAATATTTACCATTTTAACCACTTTGAAATTTACAGCTCAGTGGCTTTTAGTACATAAACACTATTTTGCAACCATCACTACCATCTAGTTTCAGAATATTTTGATCATGACCAAAAGAAATTCTGTACCCATTGAACCAGCTGCTCCTCATTTCCCCCTCCCCCAGTCCTTGGCTGCACTAATCTGCTTTCTGTTTCCCTCTATATGAATTTGCTTAAGCTGATTGTTCATATGAATGAAATCATATAATATGTGGCCTTTGTGTTTGTCTTCTTCCACTCAGCATAATGTTTTCAAGGTTCATCTATGGTGTAGTATATATCAGTACTTCATTCCTTTTTATGGCTGAATAATATTTCATGTTATGGATTCACCACCTTTTGTGTATCTGTTTGTCTGTTGATGGACATTCGAGTTGTTTTCAGCTTTTGGCTATCTTGAATAGTTGTGATGTAGAGCAGGTGAGCCCCCAAATTGGGTCTTAGCTCAGGAGGGTTTTTGGCTCTGCCCAGGAAAGAATTCAAGGGTGAGTTGGTGGTGTTAGACAGCAATTTTTTATTGAAGTGGCAGTGCACAGCAGCAGCAGAAGTGTTGTTTCTTGCAGAGGAGGGCTGCTCCATAGGCACTGTGCCCAGAGTAGCCCTGCTCTTCAAGGAGCGATACCTCTGCTACTGCTATACACTGCCGCTTCAATAAAAATTGCTGTCTAACACCACCAGCTCACCTTTGAATTATTTCCTGAGCAAAGCCAAAAATTCTCCCACGCTAAGTCCTAATTTTGGGGTTCACCCGCCCTACATCAGCTGGGCTACAAACATTTTTGTACAAGTTTTTGTTTGAACAGCTGTTTAAAATTGTATTGGGTGTATGCCTGAGAGTCTCATTATTGCTGGGTCATATGGTAATTCTATGTTAAACTTATTAAGGAACTATCTATTTTTTTAAGTGAGATTTCCAGGTTTTATATTTACTGGTTTACATGCAGTTTGTAGAATTAGAAAAGGTTCTCAGGGCCTTTATTCCCTCTTTTTGAGAGATTTAGCAATATTCTCTTTGACATGAAAATTTCTAAAACTCCATTCATAATACTGACCAAAATTATAATCCTGTGAATAAATTTTTAGGAAAGATCTTATCTAGGAGGGGCTTTCTATATGTCCTACATATCATTCCCATTTCACAAGGAGTTGTGCAATTGGAGCCCTGGTCTTGCTGCCTCAAGTTGGTCTCTGGCACCATGCAACGGGAAGAAGACCTCTGGGCTTTCTGAGCTAAACTTTGGCTCATGCTCATGTTCACCAAGCAGAAATGTTCTTTCCAATTTTTAGGTTTTTGAGGAGAAACTGAATATCTAAATTTTTATATGATGATCTCCTATGTTTTTAATGCCGGCAACTCATTCACATTTAAACAAAACAAAACAAAACAAAACAAAACAAAACAAAACAAAACACCATGGGCCAAGCAAAACAAGTCTGGGAGCTGAATTTGATGTGCAGGCCATTGATTTACTATTGCTTTCTTTTTCTTTCTTTCTTTTTTTTTTTCTTCTAACTTTTGTTATAGGTTCAGATGGTACATGTGCAGGTTTGTTGTCTGGGTATACTGCATGACACTGAGGTTTGGAGTATGAATGAATCCATCTTCCAAGTAGGAAGCATAGTACCCACTAGGTAGTTTTTCAGCCCTTGCCAGCCTGCTCTTCTTATATTTCCCAGTGTCTATTGTTCTCATCTTTATGTCCACGTGTACTTGATGTTTAGCTCCCACTTGTAAGTGAGATGTAGTATTTGGTTTTCTATTTCTGCATTAGTTTGCTTAGAAAAATGGCCTCCAGCTGCATCTATGTTGCTGCAAAGCACATGATTTCATTCTTTTTGATGGCTGTATAATTTTCCATCGGTATATGTAGCACATTTTCTTTATATAATCCAGAGTTTATGGGAACCTGGGTTGATTCAGTGTCTTTGTGAATAATGCAGTGATGAACATATGAGTGCATGTGTCTTTTTGGTAAAACAGTTTATTTTCCTTTGGGTATATACTCAGTTAAGGAATTGCTGGATTTAATGGTAGTTCAACTTTTAGTCCTTTGAGAAATCTCCAAACTGATCTACACAGTGGCTGGGTACATCCCCACGATCTGTGTGTGAGTTCCCCTTTCTCTGCAGCCTTGCTGCATCTGTTGTTTTTAGACTTTTTAACATAGACCATTCTGAGCAGTGTGAAATGGTGTATCATTGTGGTTTTGATTTGCACATCTCTGATGATTAGTGATGATGAGCATTTCTACATATGTTTGTTCGATACTTGTGTTTCTTCCTTGAGAAGTGTCTGTTCATGTTCTTTGCCTACTTTTTAATGGGGTTACTTGTTTTTTGCATGTTAATTTGTTTAAAATTTTTTATAGATTCTGGATATTTGGCCCTTGTCAGTTGCATAGTTTGCAGATACTTTCCCCTCTGTTGACTCCCTTGATAGTGTCTCTTGGTGGCAGAAACTCTTTAGTTTAATTAGGTCTTACTTGTTAATTTTTGTTTTTGTTGGATTTGATTTTGAAGACTTAGCTGTAAATTCTTTGCCAAGGCCAATATCGAGAAGGGTATTTCCTAGGTTTTCTTTTAGGACTTTTATAGTTTGAGGTCTAACATTTAAGTCTTTAATCCATCTTGAGTTAATATTTATATATGATGATTGGTGGGGTTCAGTTTCATTCTTCTGGGTCTGATTGCTTTTTCTTTATGAGCATACCACCACTCAGATGATTACAATACAATAAAATCAATAATAGCGAATGCATTTATGCTAAATAGTATGTTCTAGGCACTAGTGTAAACATTTAACACACGTCAACTTAATTTAATTCTCATGACAATTCAGTGAGGTAGGTGTAATTTTATTGCTATTATTCCCATAGCACACTTTTCACAGTACTTTAGTTATTTATTTCTGAACTTGATTTCCTTTATATGTTGAAAGTTCCCTGTGGGCATGAACCATGTTTTACTTACATTTATGACCTCAGAACTGAGTCCAGTGCCTAGGATATGTAGATATTCTCTAAATTTTGGTTAAGTGAATGAATGAATGGTATCTTGCCCTGACTATAATTCTGGTCTGCCCTGCAATAGTAAGAATACTCACTAATATTTAAGGCTTTCTGTGTGTTTGAGACAGTGCCAGGTCGTTCTGAGAGATATTAGTTTATTATTAAAGGCCACATTGTGAAGAACTTGGGTTCTCAGTCTCTAGAAATAAATAGACTTCCTGATTCAAATCTTGCCTTTACCAATTCTTGTTTGTGTGATCTTGGTCAAATAACATAACTCTATGTACTTTATTTTTCATATCTTCAGATGGTGACAATGATGTAATAATCATACCCAACCTCTTCAAATGATTATCACATCCTCTGTACTGTTCTAAGCAATTTGTAAAAATTATTTCTTGCAATGGTAGCCAGTTCGTGGATTTTGTGAGAATTAAATGAGTTAATTCATGTAGAGCATTTATATTTTGCTTGGCACATAGTAAGCACTGAGAACAGTTGGTTCTTTGTATTATATCCATTTTACGAAAGAGACAATTGAGTAGTAGAGATATTGAGTCCATTTTTTTAAGGTTGCATGGCTAGTAAACTACAGAATTGAAATTGAGACTACTTTCTGCCTGGCTTAAAGCCTCTTTCTTTCTTTTTTTTCTTCAAGAAGGAGTCTTGCTCTGCTACCCAGGCTGGAGTGCAGTGGCGCGATCTCAGCTCACTGCAACCTCCACCTCCATGGTTCAAGCAATTTCCCTGCCTCAGCCTTCTGAGTAGCTGGGACTACAGGCACATGCCACCACACCTGGCTAATTATTATTATTATTTTTTGTATTTTTAGTAGATACGGGGTTTCACCATATTGGCCAGACTGGTCTTGAACTCCTGACCTCAGGCAATCCGCCCACCTCGGCCTCCCAAAGTGCTGAGATTATAGGTGTGACCCACCAAGCCCGGCCTAAAGCCTCTTTCTTTAATCACCATGCTGTGCAGCCCATCTCCTTATATGCACTTTCCCCCTTTCTCCACCTATGTAGCATGTGCTTAATCTCTAGAATCGAGACAAAATTGGTTATTTCTCCTTTCTCCAACCTGTTCTAGTGTTTAGTGGGCAATTCATCTTTTAAAAATCGTGACAGCTTCCTCATTATCACTATCATAAATTGTACTTAAATCTGCTCATAGATCTTAGATCTTGTCTTTTCATTTTTTCTGCGTCTCAGCCTAGCACAAAACTTCATATGAAAAGGGCATAATATGTGAGAGGTTCTAGCAGGTGGGAAGAACCACTTTACACCTTCATCAAAGAACACTCCTGTTCTCTTCAAGTATGGGTCACTTACAGTTTTGGATGGATGAGCATAAGGGAGAGAAAGAGACTCAGTCTAACCCCCACAATCCACTCATCGATTCCCTTATTTATTCAGGAAATACACATAGATATAATGAATAAACCCTGATGATAAAAAATGTGATGGATTTTGCCACCAGATAGCCTGCACATCTTTCTCTTATAGGTATATTGATTCTCTTAAAACAGAATTAAAAATGAAAATGTATGCTCTGAACACACTCTCTCACTGTCTCGGTTTCTGTCTCTCCCTGCTTCTTTTTTTTTTTTTTCTCTCTCTCTCTCTGTCTCTTGGTCTCTCTCAATTTCATTTAATGCTTTTTTATTTTCAGTGGACCCTGAGGAGTGGACAGGTATTTCTAGTTAAAATATAACTATTTATAGTTAAAACTCCTGCTGATTGGGTCACAGTTAAACTGGTGCCCTATTTGGTGACTTGAGGGAGCTTGAGGATTCGGACCTTTTATCTCTGTTATTTTGTATATCTGGCAGCCTACAGGTTACATGTGAAATATGCCACATGAAACTGTCAGTGCTTTAAATTCCCAGCAGATATTCGGCAGAGTAGTAGCACATCGTTTTTGTAGTACATCTGTAACATCATGTAATGCCACTCACCAAATTCCAGCAAATTAAAGAAACTTTGGAGAATTCACCACAAACTGATTAGAGAATAGAGAGAGTTATTTAGAGAAAAGATTAAAGGAGCTAATTAGCACAGCTTGATGGAGTGGGGACTAAAGGGAGAGCTAATGGCTCTTTGATATTATTTGAAGATACTAAATGTCAAGGAGGAAAAAATATTTTGTATAATGCAACAAAGTGCTATTAAGAGCAATGAGACAGAACTGAGAATGAAAGCATTAAAACGAAGTATGTGAGAACTCTATTAAAATACAATTTCTTAAATTGTGAAGTAGTCTTTCCAATTATGAGGTAGAAGATCTTCCTCAAAGAAATAAAAATAAGCATATAAATATAAACTAACAAGCTTTAATGAAAATAATTTTAATACTTGTTGGACAGTTTAAATGGCCTGCTGTTTTTAACGTTTATTAATTTCAAATATGAGCAATTATTTCATCCCAACAAAAGCCCGTTCTGTCCTCAGATATTTCTGTATGTCCTGAAAAACACTAGGTCTCTAACTCTGTAAGAGAGGCTGAGAATATCAATATTTAAAAAATTATTCTTTAGGATTTCGTTTCATTGGCACATCTCTGAGAATAATAGGAGCTACTGACCAGACTGACATTTCTGTGGTTTTGTGCCATGGCATTTTCCGTTCCCAAGTGAGAAAGTTATTCCAGTTCATACAGAAAAAATTGTGTCAAAGTGTTACCAACCAAATTCCACAAATCACCATGACACTACCAATAGAACGTGCCTGTAATGTAGGTTGTTGAAAACAGCAAATAAGATGCGTTGACAAAACCAGTCAGTCTAAGAATATTGTTATCTTTTTAGCAGGCGAAAAGATACTGCTTTGTAACTTGAGTTACAGTATTGGGGAAAAAAAGGGAAAAGAAGAGGCTTCATTACATGAGTAAAATTCAAAACATAATTATTGAAAACATTGGCAAAGGTTTTACTGTTTGGATGTTATTGCAGAAATAGCCTGAGTTTATAATAAAAATGATAGGAAGTCTATAGAAAACAAAGTGGGAAAAGCATGTCTTCGCCAGTGTGTCCCCAGGTGCTGAGGGGCCCCATCTTAGAGGCAACATCAAGGTGTCACCATGTGTTACAGGTACACTCTGGCCTTCTTATCCCTTATTAGAGTGTCGGAGATTTTTATTTTGAAATTTTAAATGGATTTTTCTTTTCTTCCTTGTTAACTTTTATTTCAGAATTGTGGGTCCATGTGCAGGATTGTCACAGAGGTATATTGTATAACGCTGAGGTTTGGGGTATGACTGAACCATCATCCTGGTTTTGAGCACAGTACCCAATAGGTAGTTTTTCAGCCTTTGCTCCTATCCCTCTCTCCACAACTAGTAGGCTCCAGTGTCTGCTGTTCCCATCTCTATGTCCATGTGTATCCAATATTTAGCTCCCACTTGTAAGTGAGAACATGTTGTATAAATGAGAAAGAGATTTCCCATCTTCCATTTGGTCCTTAGTCCAGAACTTCTAAAACATTCTTCCATTTTTTTGTGGTCTTACTTACTCACGGCTATTGCGTCTTTTACAGAGCTTTCTCCATGGTCTTTTGCTCCATGTGAGGAAATTCAATTTTAGTCTCTTATTTCTTGCTTTTCCTCCATAAAAATTGCTGTTTAGTCATAAGAGATAAAGCGTCTAACACTGGCATCAATTGAGATTAATTCACCTACTGCATGTATCTCTTCTGTTATCAACGTTCTCCATTTCATTCAAAAACTTCAGTGCTGGGTCCTCTTCACTTGAATGTTAAGTCCCACCAGCCTTTGTCTGAGAATCTTACATAGATGATATTCCATGTTCCAAATGTTCTGAGGTCAACACTTTCCACATAAAATTTCAACAAAATTCACCTTATAAAAGAAAGTTAGTGAAAGTAAGTCTCTTTGAAGTAATGTTTAAAAAATCTTATTGAAATATATATTCTAATAATCATCTATCTGTACTAATTTCTCAAGTAGAATAAAGTGTATATAATAAATAATTCAGGGATAAAGAAAATTCTATGTGTGGAATTAGCAATTCAATTCTATATTGTTGATGATTCTAAAGGAAATTTCATTTTTTGTCAGGAACCCTGGTAGCAATGTGAACTAGTAGAAAGTGTCCAGGCTATAGTGGTAGTACTGAAGAGATTTGGTCAGTGTTGTAACAGTTTTCTCTGCATGACAGGTGGATATATAAAAGCCCATCTTTTCTTTAATATAAAACATTCTACACGGGAGTGAAAAGTAAAACTCTCTCCCTCTCTCTCTCTCTGTCTCTCTCTCTCTCTCTCTCTGTGTGTGTGTGTGTGTGTGTGTGTGTTCGTGTGTAGCTACGAATAGTATGGATTTGCAAAAACACCACTTTGCCCGTTAAAATAGCATGTACTCATTTCACAAGTCATCTAGTCTAACATGTCATCAGATTCCTGGAAAGGAAGCTTTTAGTAAAATACTCTGTAGATGGACTAACATATTTTATACAGTCTTATAATACAAAAGGAGAGTTGGAAGTGCATATGCAGAAAGAAGTAAGAAAATAAAATCAGAGGAGCATTAAAACAAAGGAATATGATAGCATTCACTCCCATTCCCCAAATCCCAGCATTGATTAACCTGTGTCCTCATTGCATATTTCATCAGGTGCTACTTTGCAGTCTTCTTTTACTATTGACTTTTATGCTTATTTTGCTTTTTCACATCTACTGTCCTCTATGCGCTGAGAACAAGAAGCCTCCTTTGTTCTCTCTGGGCACCTTGCTTATCCCTCTCTCCACAACTAGTAGGAGGGCATTTTAAACCTAAGTGAATACCTACCTGTGGAATTGATATGAAGATTAAATTCTTATGAAATACAAGGTACAAAAAAGTTATCTGGTTTCCATTACTTCTGTTTCTCTTTTGACAGGACTTTCTCTTTTTCCAAGGCCCATTCCCATTTCCTTGAGTAAGTGTATAGACGCTGGCATCAGAAGACATGGGTTTGAATCTTGGCTCTGTCATTTTCTAGTTAAGTATCCTTGGGTAAATTGCCTCAATGTGTTGTGCCTCATTTTGTCAGTTTTAAATGGAGATAGTAATAGTATCTACTGTATAGGAATTTTGATAGGATTGAAATAATATATATACAGTGCTTATAAAGCACTCAATAGAAAGACTCAATAAATAAATATTTGTGGTAGTCGTTAATAATATATATTTATCCATTTGATTTGTTTTCCAAGAACAAAATTTAATTCATTATTCATTGATGAAATTTGCTTAAAAACATTATGAATATCATCTAGGTTTGAAATACTATGCTAGGCATCTGTGAACAAGACAGGAATGGTGTTTTTGCCATATGAGCTCAGAATCTAGTGGGAGATAGACAAACAGGAGGCAATGGGTAGGGCAATTACTATGATTAGGCTTGACCTTTGTCTCATTCATCCCTCCTCCATAGTCAATCACAAAATCCTCTCCAAAGAAAGAAATATTTTCTTCAAAGTATTTCAAAGTCTCTCCTTTGCAGTCTTCTGCCGCCTCCCTCATCCTGCAGTTTGTTGTTGCTTTGTGCCTATTACCACAACAGCCTTCTAGTTAGTGTCCATGCCTGTAGTATTTTCTCCTTCATTCTCCGCCTGCATGGCCACATTAATCTTCTTTAAACGCTGCTTTCATCATGGCACTGCCCTGTTCAGTAACTTTAAATAGCTCGCTTGTTCCTCCTCTGTCAAGTCTGAAGCTATCTGCTAACTTATAAGACCACCCACCATCAGTCCCCAGCCTAACTATATAATCAGTTTTTCCACTTCTCCTCACAGTATAGCAGGCATTCTAGTGACTATGAGAACTGTATGCCGGGGACACTCAATCCTACCTCCAGACTTATCACTATTGTCATAGAAATGACTAGCCTTTGAGTGCTTAAGGGGTGCTAGGTATTGTACTTGCTGTTTTCCACAGTTTATCTTTAATTTTTATGAAACCAAGATTCTTCATAGACCTTATTATCCTGATTTACAAGTGAGGAAAAGTATTCCGAGAGGTTCAGAATCCAGGATCCAAATCCATGTCTGTTTCATCTCAAATTCCTCCTTCTTTTCGCTGTCCCTCCTCCATGCTGCTCGTTTGACCCAGAATGTTTTTCTCCTCATTCTATCAATACAGAAACCTTAAATTATCTCCATAACCTAAGTGCTGGTTTAAGTTCTATCTATTTTGGAAAATCACTAACTCTTTGGAAAATCTCTAACTCTCCCTTCACTAATTTCCTTCATTGTTAAACTCCTGAAATGCTAACCATCAATATCACCTTGTTCCTA
Organism: Hylobates moloch; assembly: GCF_009828535.3. Classification (NCBI taxonomy): domain Eukaryota; kingdom Metazoa; phylum Chordata; class Mammalia; order Primates; family Hylobatidae; genus Hylobates; species Hylobates moloch. The sequence goes on along the minus strand of NW_026652293.1, from coordinate 35,197,980 downwards.
ACCTTTACACTTGCATCGTATGGTATTATTCTGTATGTGCCAGTCTTCTTTCTTCAGCTACATTGTAGGTATATTAAGCGTGAGCACTCCGTGTTATGTCATAATCTCTCAGATGAGTTGCAGTTTTTCTGAGCCTGAAGTGTATACATAATACACGCTTGTTGACAGGATTATTTGTCATCCTCAGCCACTGAGTTATCTTATTTTCTTGGGTCCATGTGGTCAGTACAGAAAGGGTAAGCCTTAATTCAATTTAAAAAATTATACTGCTTACGAGAGAGATAGAAAATATAACAAGAGAGTACACGTTAGGGTGAAAGAAAATAGAAAAATAAAAGTGGGGACAAAGTTGCTGGGAATGTGACTTAAAACATACAATACAGTGCTGGAGGTAGGTCCTGTTTCCTATCAGTCAAAGGTGAAAAAACAGGAGCCTTCTCTCTTACAAAACGTATTGTTCAGAAGATAAAACGCAAATCAATTGCTCATAAGCAGTAAATCTATATTTGGTATCAAGACCAGACAGAAATTTCTCCCCGTGCGTTCTCATTAAGAGGAAATTGAGTAAAGTAGTGAACACCCTTGCAAACATTATTACAGTATTTACAATAAAGAGCTTCATAGGAATCTTTCTTATAATGACCCTCAGTCTGGCCAATGACATCATAGCAACAAAGTGAAATACATTAATAACAATTCCTCAGGTGGGGACCAGAGCAAACTCTGGTTTAGACCCCAAGAAACTCATCCAGTAGAAGGGCTGAGGGATCAACCCTCAAAGTAGGTGATGTTCCAAATCAATGCTCTAGGGGTCTGGAGGCTCAGGTATGGAAGTGAGGATCAGATATGGTAGGTCTGGGCTGCTTTTAGTCTTTCTTCAAGTATGTGGTAGTATCTTCATTTTACTTGGTGATCTGTCTAGGTTTTGCTAGAAATTTAGGCTGTGGCTAGCACTACAGTGGAAGGGATTCTCTCTGCTGGGAACAAGGCAGAGTCCCAAGCATTGGGCTGATGTTACAGGCACAGTTCTTGTTTTGGTTGGAAACAGAGGTACTGATCAAGAAACCAAAGTGAACAGCCAGTCACATGCATAGAGTTAGGGCAGGGATGGTGGGGGATGTGGGATTAGCTTGATGGACTTAGGGATGTGTTGGTTCACTCATTTAGGATGCACCAAATACCAGGATTAGTAAGGATGGGGCTGGAAATATACCTATGCCAGGCTTTGTTCTCATTGGCTCAGCTGTGGTCCCCAGTGTGTAGAACGGAATCACCTGGGGATGCTTGTCAGCATGCACATCCCTGTGCCCTACCCCGGACCTCCTGAGTCAATGTCTTTGCGGGCAGCTGCGGATTTAACAACCTCCCCAAGTGCTTCTGATGTAGACTAAAATTTGAGAACCATTGAATTAGGGAGTAAGTGGATGAACCTACAGGTTTGAGACATAAGTATCTGTTCTTAGGCTGACTTGAAGCTAACATTGGACATGGAGCAATTTTAGTGGGACTTAGAGGAATAGACACCATTAAATTTTTCATAAAGCATTGAATGATGAAATGGCTTGGAACAAGTCACTGAATAAAAAATGGAATTTTTATGACAGAAGTGCAGACAGGAAAATTTAAATGTCCTCTTAATAATGAGAGAAGGTGCACATTTAATGAATGGAGAAGTTTTAATATGAGCTAGCAGCACACCCTGCATTTACGTTCATGGAAAGCAGCTCTCAGAGCACCTGAGAAGTTTTATTTTGGGAGAAGGGAGATCTAGAGGGCCCTACATGCAGCTAGGGAAATAATAACTTGACAGCTGATGAAAACAAAACAATAGGTTGCTGTAAGAAGCAGAGTGGCTGGGTACTCTGACTAGAATGTTTCCCTGGCTCTGAATACATTATAACCGCACAGCACGAAGATCCAGGGCATGCAGTACATATTTCCCTTGGTCTTGACAGGTTATGGGGAATCATGACAAGCTTTGCCTCTGTTAGACTGAAAAATAGATGTTTTGACTGCAAGTTTGTGCAGCTGTCTTTGATGATGAGGAGCTCATCCCACACCGCTGCTTGTTGTGTTATTGTTTCATTTGTTTGTTGTGATTTAAAACAGAGAAAGAAAAGAATTGGGGAAAAAGTTTGAACCAAAGCAATCAGACAACTTCAATAATAAAATGCTACCCAGGCTTTTGTGATGGGAAACCTATGCAATCCCACTGCTAATTCTGTTCTCGCTATAGGGATTCATCGAGCCTATTTTATCAGCTCAGTGGGGTTCAATGTCTCTCCACTCCGATGGGAAAAAAGCGGAATTATCACCAGGGTAATGAAAAACACCCCATCCCATGTTTATAGCGTGTTTTATTAAAAGCATGTTGCTTTGGCCTCATATACCAATTGCAATATGTGAGTATAAGATGCCAGAATAGCTCTCAAGGGAAACACTTTCCTTTGTGCTAATTTAAAATTCCTTGAAGAGCATGCAGTCAGGTGTGATGTTAATATTTTGTATCTTTTCTACATGAGATTTTCATAAAGGAGATGATAGGTGGAGTAGAGTAAAGGGTCAGCTGAGTTTTGGAGCCACCTGGCCAGGGCTGGGAATTTACTATGATTTGCTTTCAGAACTATTCTTTACATTTCTGAAAGCCCACACTCTCTTATTTTATGTCATAATCATTAGGGAATTTGAATGAGTGTTCTTATTATGATTAGGTAAATAATATTTTACTTATAATTTCTCTTAATAACCACATTTTACTTTGTATAAATTAATTTTCTGTTATGCCAGTGGAATTTTCACATTTGACTCTTTGTTTCTGCAAACCTTAACCCAGTGTTGATTTTTGCAAACTCCACCATTAGTTCCTTCCAATTAGCATTTCATTCTCCAGCTCGTCTTTATCCTAATTCTTTCAAAACTTTAGGGCCCATATTAAGTCCTAGGGCAATTAATTCTTACCACAGTGTGTAGTTGAGTAGAGGAGGTAGACTTGTAAAGAAATAACACCAATGCAGTGTGACAAAGATAATAATAGAGGTGTTTAAAGAGAGAAGTTTAATTGAGAAGAGTGATATCTCAGTTAGGTCTTAAAGGACTGAGTGGAAATTCACCAGACTTTGAAGAGAAAGGTGCTTATGCCTGGGAGAGAGACCGGCATGCACGAGGGCATGGAGTTATGGAAGAACAGAGTGCTTGGCATGTTCAGAGACTAGTGGATAAGTCTGTACCTGTTCTTTATACTCACATATTGCAATGAGGGTTTACAGTCAAAAGATAAAGCCAGAAATGTAGGACCAAAATTGTGAAGTTCCTTATGTTCTATACAGTTGGGCTTGGTCTTTCTCCTATGGGTATTGAAAGGGCAGTCAATGGCAAGTAGACCAGTATTTTAAAAAGCATCTTAGAAAGATTACTCTGGCAGAAGTATGCAAAATGATTTAGAGCAGTCCAGACTAGAGGCAGGGAAGTCAGTTAAGAGTTTATGGCAATAATTCTGAGACTAGCTGAGGAACCACAGCTTGGGCTGAGGTTGTTGGGATGGAGGAACATTGCTAAGTAAAGGTTAAATGAACTTGGTGATTGGTTGTTTGAAGCAGAGAAGAGGGGTGGGAAGGACACAGTGAATCTGAAGATTCTAACTTAGGGAATTGGCTGGTGCTATGTCAACTCAGACAAGGCATCTGTGAGGACAGGGCTATTTATTTATTTTTTAAGGACAGGAAGTTAGTAAGTCAGTTTTAGGATGATGAGATCCAAGAACCTCTGGAGATATCTAGTATTTAGTCAGATAAAGAAGCCTGGGGCTCAGGAGGAAGTCTAGACAGGAGATATGGATTTGGGAGCATGGGGGCTAATTATTGGTCTGCCTGAATCATGACTTTACAATGCTATTAATATAACCTATTCGTACAGCTGCATTACATAGATGTCTCATTTACAGATTCTATTCTAATAATTCTTAAAAATTTTTACATTTTTTTGCTACTGTGTCAGATCTACCCTATGCTATACTTGTATTTTTGCACCTTTTTAGACTAAGTGAAGTAGAAGCCTGTGAATTTATCTTTTTTCAATGTCATGCTATTGAATATTCAGCAAAGTAAAGTGGTCAGAACTTGGGCTTCAGAGCCTAGTAGTCATTGGGGCTTTTTTTCTCTTCTCCCGGAAACAATACAATTATATCCCTCCTGTTCCCCTCCCCCGCATCTCCAAGTAAGATTTAGCTACGTGACTAGCTTTTAGCTCTTGAAATGTGAGTAGACAGATCATGTCATTTCTAGGTAGAAGCTTTAAGGGTTAGTTTGTGATTCGTCACATCCTTTTTTTCTGCATCTGCAGCCTTGGAGATAGAAGCCCTGTCAACAAGGGTTCCGAAGTGACTGTATTGAGCAGAGTTCTCCATATGACCCACATTAGACAGGTAGTGAGAATGAGAAATAAAATGTACTGCATTAAACCACTGAGATTGACATTGTTGTTATGAAAGCATAAGCTAGCCAGTCTGGCTGGTAAAGAGGTAACTAGACATGGGCTCAAGTCCCGGCTCTGTCACTAATTGACTAACTGTAAGAAAGTTACGGCCGGGCGCGGTGGCTCACGCTTGTAATCCCAGCACTTTGGGAGGCCGAGGCGGGCGGATCACGAGGTCAGGAGATCGAGACCACGGTGAAACCCCGTCTCTACTAAAAGTACAAAAAAATTAGCCGGGCGTGGTGGCGGGCGCCTGTAGTCCCAGCTACTCGGAGAGGCTGAGGCAGGAGAATGGCGTGAACCCGGGAGGCGGAGCTTGCAGTGAGCCAAGATCGCGACACTGCACTCCAGCCTGGGTGACAGAGCGAGAATCCGTCTCAAAAAAAAAAAAAAAAAGAAGAAAGTTACACAACTTCTTACAGCTCCAGTTTCTTCATTTTTGGAAATAATGATACTGAATTTGCGAAAACTCTGTGAGAATTAGAGACAAGGTATACAAAGTACCTTGTAAACAATAGCCATCCGCTACATAGCAGCTATTATTAAAGTCTGCATCCGTCATTTTAGATAGTTACTCAATTTTAGTGTTTTGATTTTGTAATACCTTATGGTGGCTATCGCTCTCAGATTTGTGTTGTGTTCAGATTTCTTGAAAATGTTATCTCCATGTTTATCTGAGAAATTGTTAAAAAATAAAAATAAAAATAATGAAAGCAAGATAGGGCCAAGGACAGGACTGAGTGGTCATGCTGATGTAGATCTTCTCACAGATACTTCATTTATTAATGGCTGTCTTTAGATAAAGTTGTAAAATTAATTCACCTTGCAATGGCCCCAAACTACTCATCTTGTTTCTGAGGATACAGAGGTTTTTTTTTCTCATAGGCACTCTATAAAAGAGTTGCTTAGCCAGTCACCTTGCTAAGACTGCATAAGATATAATCACATCAACTTCTTAAACATTTGTAAACTGTTTGTTTTGTGGTATGTTGGCTTTTTGTCTCAAACAGCTGATTGTTCTGTGTATTATGAAGTACTCAAATCATTTCTGAGCCATTATCTTTGCTCACAGGATAATTCTACACCAAAACGTCTGTCATTATGCTATTATAGAGTTATTTTTCTATCATGATCTGATTGCCTGCTTATACTATCCACCTTATTTAAAATTCTCCATTGGTCACACAAGATTTTATCTATTTGTATATAAACTAAAATTCAAAATCTACTTATGGAAAAATATCTCCTATACCCTTGATCTATGTAGATGACAAACTCAACTCTTAGAAGAAAGAAGAAGGGATGATAGGAATTACATTTCATAACTTCATTTTGAAAAACAAAAGTTGGTTGGTATCATGGACAAGATAGGAATTTCAGGAGAGAGTGACCTTAGCTAATATACAGAAAACAAAACTGTAGAAAGACAAGAGAATTTATAAGGCAAATGTATTTGTAGAATAGTAGAAAGAAAGGATTACCTTCAGAGGTAGGCTTGGTATAAAAGGAAGTATCATTTCTTATGATGGACGAGCTATAAAGCTATAAAGTCTATTTCTTCCAGGGGTGATACAGCGGGAAATATACTTAGATTCTAAATAGGTTTAGATAGATTTATAAATACATCAATTATATACCATCGAGGGCAGGACAGGTCATTGGAACATAAATATGATATTTTTGAGGGGAACTTTGGGTGGCCTATCACCTCATAAGAGAGGACTTATGTTGGATGGTTCAGCAGCTTGACCAATTTTGGGACATTCCTTTGTTCTTATAAGTGTTATCATAGTCAAATTACTCAGAGGAACAAATAGTTACAAGCTCCCCAAAGTCTTAGATGACAAAATAATATATATATATATATATATTTGTGTGTCTGTATGTATATAGACACTGACATTACTCATAATTAAAAAACATCTTAACATTTTTGAGAAAGAGGCAAGGACTTCTTTTACTCTGTATGAAGGAAACTAGAGAATGTTGAAAGTCATAGGTCTGAAAATGTTTAATTACAAGTGTGTTTTCTTTAAAATCTATCCTTCAGTTGAGATGACAGTAGCTGTCACCACACCCCTTTCCCTAGGTAGCCAAATTAATTGGGAAAAGAAAAACTGTGTTCATTGGAGTAGAGTCTCACACACCATCACAGTGCCCTTGACAGCACCCTGTTGTGGCCTCTGTTCCACCTATGTGATGGCCTTTCAGACATGACAAACAGTTTTTCTAGTTTCTTTAGGTGAAAAGATTTAACTGCCAATTAACGAGACATCCTAGGTTTAAAAAAAAGTGACTGTAACTTCGTAATTTTATTTTCCTAGCATCTGTTCTATTCAAGCCAAGCCTACTGCGGTGATCTTCATCAAGACAATTCAGGGGTTTCCTAGCAACCAAGTTTCCTGTGGTTTCCTTGGTTATATGTAATGACATAACTCTTATGGGCAACTTCACAAAAACACAGAAGAAAGCCCTCCTAAAGAATGAAATTCCAAAAAAATCAGGTTACTTCTCACTGAGTGTCTCTGTTTAAAACAGAGAAATTTGTCTTCGTGAGCATTAATGACACTAATAAATGATTACGTAGCGATTGCAAAGTAAAATCACATGGTTATTTGATTTCTTTCATTGTGTTTGTTATATGCATGATCCTAATTTGATTTCTGAAATCAGGATCCTTTTTCCATCTCTTCTAATTGACTGCCACATACTTAGACATATCCAGCAGATGAAAATTAGACACTTAAAAGAATTACATGAGAGGTCATTTATTAAAATAGCAGAGTTGTTGCTCAAGAGTAGGAACCAATAATACTGCCTGTTTTTACTAATAAAGTATATTTAGGAGGTTTTATGGCAATCTCAAGGGTTATTGGTGGAGGCCATTAAATAACTGTTAATGTATACTGAGAAGTAAATTTTCCATGGCAGCATGACCGACATTTACTACTTTTATGTACTTAATTGTTTTTTCCTTCTATATTCACAAAGACAAATTATATTGGATAACTGTAATCTTTGGTGATATATCTAAAATCCGTAATATGTCAACTGAAGAAGGAAATATAAATTTACACAATTAAGAGTAAAATTTGTGCAACATCTGCTATTCATCCTTGCATTTTCAGTGCCTATCATAGAAGGTGGCTTGTGATAAGTATAAAAGATTGGATTAATGAATGACCAGGACTCAATAACTCCTTTGGTTTTTCCAGTGGAAATCGGAATTTAATATGAGGATCCCCAGATTAAAGTAATGCACACTTAGAAAAGGAGAAAAATATAATTAATACATCAGAAATTTTTGAGTTAGAGTACAGTAAGTCCTCACTTGTTGTTGATAGGTTCTTGGAAACTGTGACTTTAAGTGAACTGTTATATTGGATAGTAGAACTAATTTTACCATAGTTTAATTGATACAAACAAGAGTTCAGTTCCGACAGCATACAGTATATACAGTACCTTGTTTCACTTAAAGTCATACTTTTCAAGAATCTATCCATGAGGACTTACCGTATATATTCCTCTGCATACTATTCATTTATTAATTAAATATTTATTATGTCCTCTGCGTACCATTCATTTATTAATTAAATATTTATTACAGACCTATTAGGTGCCAGGTTCTGTGCCAAGTGCTCAGAGTACAACTGAGAACAAAATTAAATATGATTACAGCCTCAAGAAGCTTGAAAATAAAATATTTAGGAATTATAAATTAGCTAAATGATAATACAAACAAAAGTACAAATACTGTAAAGACAAGATGCTGTAAACACAAGATAGATTAAGCCATGAGTTTAACAAAGAAACCTCTTCTAATCTGGGGGTAGAGTGTCCAGGGATAGCTTCTCAAAGGAAGTAGCATTTAAGCTGAGAGATGAAGGCCTAGGTAAGCATAACTGGGAGAAAGTTGGGTGTGGGTGGGGAACAGCAGAGACAAAAGGATAAGCATGTGCAAAGACTTCAGAGGAACCCAAAGAAGCAGAGAGACCTGGAGTTCTCATTTCTGTCAGTGGGTATGAACCTAGAATGAGAGGAGATTTTGGAGGGTTTCAAAAGGATTCCTATAGGCCATGTTGAGCATTTAGCAGAAACAATCTAGAAAAAAGTTCGGAAATGTGGTTCATAGTTACAATTTAACCGTGATAGTATTAAATGTATTTAAAAAATCACCTAAGACTTTGATTTGAGGGTGAAAATTTAATTCTGAAGTCACTGAAATAGTTGAGCCCCAGTAGGACAGGGTTTGTGACATGAATAGGGCGTTCGGACAGACTGTGCTCGTGGACTAGGGGTCGAACCAAGGAGAAGCTGAAGTCCAGCAGCACTGTCAATTATCCAGGCAGGAAGATTGAAGGCCTAAGGCTCAGAGCAGGCAAAAAGCATGGTAATGGGGTGGGGGTGGAGAAAATAGCACTTATTTAAGATGATTTTATTACGTATTTGTATATACATTATTTCATTTAATTCTAAAAACCACATGATGAGGTGGGTATTGCTTTCTCCCTTTTTGTATTAAGAAACTGAGAAATAGAAAGTGTAAAAAGCATACCCTGAATGACATGATACCAGTGAGGCTGGGATTAAAATCTAGGACTTTCTTGAGTTCTAAAATTGTGCTTTTTTTTAGTGTAATACATTATATTTCCACTCTTCTGTGCAGTAACTTGGGTCAGAGTCTTGATATCAAGATGGACCGTATGTCATGGCTGACCACAGCCAGTGAGAGAGGAAGATTTATTCCAATCTTGCTTTCCTGAGGCTTCTAACCAGTAAGCTATACTAAGCCTAACTTAGTTGAAGCAAATGCCTTCTTTATTTAAATAGAACCACTTATTTATGTATTTATTTATCCAAGAAACTTTATTAAGTTACCTTTAAAATCACATGCTTAGCAATCATTTTGAAAGTGATGCATTTGGAATTTGATGTATTCAATTCTGCATTGAGATGAGGGGAAAAAAAGCATAACACAACTTATGCCCCTCATATCATTAAGACAAATATGGAAAAGTAGAAGGGACCCAGAAATCATTTGGGCCCTTGATGTTCTTTCATTCATTCAATCAATTTTTTATTGAACTTCTCCTATATGCCAGGCCCAGTTTTAGGTGTTGTGGATATTCCATTGAACAAAGTCCTTGATATCATGGGAAATAGACAAAAACACATAATCTAATAAATTATAATTCATAGTCAGGCAGCAAGAAATGATATGAAGAGAAATGGATTAGAGTATTAAAAAGTGATCAAGTAAGGTCTCCCTGAGGAAGTGAAATCTGACTAGAGACCAGAAAGAAGCTAAGGAGTGATAAATGGAGGAAGACAATTCAAGGCAGAGTGAGGAGAAATCTTAAAGACTGAGACATACAGCATGCTTGGTAGCTTGGAGAAATGACAGCGCTTCAGATTTTCTGCAAACTTAGTGATTAATGATTTTTCAAGCTGATAAACTGAGTTTACAGTCCTTGTATAACAGAAGAGACTCAAAGATCTACCATTTAGTCAAGGAACCATGCAGCTGAAACTATATAAATCCAAATCTGGCCTCATTTAATATGAACAATTGTGTTAAAATCAACTTCTTTTCTGCATTAAGTTTTAGTCCTTTGAAGTTTTCAATTAGCAATGACAGCGCCTCGGATAAACCTCATTGGCTATGATATTGCTACTGTGCAAAGCTGATTTAGTCATTTAAAAACTAAAAGCCACTCTCTTGGCTTACAAACTTTGAGAATCACTTTAGAATTGTTTAAGGCAAAGACACAAACTGGGTTAATTTCATAGTAAAGATGGTTCTCTGTTGTTTGCACAGTGTTTTATTAATTCTAGAATCATGGGACATTAGAACTTAAAGTGATCTCTGAATTCATCTAAAGCCCCATAATAATAGCTAACATTTACAGGGCCAGCTAGCATTCTGAATGCTTGACTCATATTAGCATATTTTGTCCTCATAACCTTTGCAGACATAAATATTATGCCTCTGTTTTTAAATGGGGGAAATTGAGGAATATACGGGTTAAGTAATTTTCCCAAGGTAATACAACTATTAAGCAATGAACCCATGCAGTCTGACTCTAAAGTCTTTGCATTTAACCATTGCATACTAGACAGTTGGAAGAAACAGACTGACTGGTTAAGTAAAATTTCTAAGATCACACCCTTCGGAAGCAAAGGTGGAATTTCAGCCTTGTCCTGTATGCCCTTAGAATTTGAGTTCTTAATTACTATTCTGTGCTACAAGCATCATTCATCTTGGTGAACATCTAGTTTAAACTCCACTTTGAGAGGTAATACTGTTCAGTAGAGTATACATGGACTTTTTGAACTGGAAGAGTCTTTGCTTAAATTCAGTTACATACTTGCTATTATAGCTTGCAATCTTGAGCAAATAACTTATTTAAGTCTCAATTTGCTTATCTACAAAATTTGGGTAGTCGTACTTGCCAAATTACATTGTAGAGAGAAATAAATGATGTATTGTGTCTAACATAGCATTGAGTATGTATGAGGCAATTGACATATGGTGCAATTACTGTAATTCTGGAGAGGAAACTAAGGTCAAAGGAACTGTGTCACATAGCTAATAGTGGAATACCTGGGATACAAATCAGGTTCCCTGATTATTATATTTCTTGCATTGAACTACAAAAGGACTAAGTAGTGACAAGATTCACAGAAAAATAACCTGCCAATTTCTCTGTATGTCTGTTGTTATTCCAACTCAGAATCTGTGATATTAATGGCCATAGCCAATTTGCTGAACTCCTAGTGTGAACCACGCTAGTTCTCTATGATATATGATGTCATGGATTGCTATGTAATACAGTATGTATCACTCTTGCTTTCCCAATTAGATCATAACAATCCTCTCACAGGGATTTGTTTCTTGTTTGATTGTTTTTGTGTTTCTTCTGTATCCTTGAGCTTCACCTTCAAGTGTGGGAGAAAAGGTCTTTTATGTTAACCCACAAATCAACTACTTTAACTGCTTTTAAAATTTTTAAATATTTTATTTTATACTTTTAATCAATACATGCTATTGTAAATGTTTATGGGCTACATAATGATATTTCAATACATATAATGTGTATCGATGAGATCAGGATAATCAGTATGTCCATTATCCCCCTAATTTATCATTGCTTTGTGTTAGGAACATCCAATATTCTCCTTCTAGCTATTTGAAACTGTATATTATTGTTGACTATAGTCATCCTACAGTGCTATAGAACACTTCGACTTATTTCCCCTATCTAGCTATAATTTTGTATCCTTTAAAAAATCTGTGCATATACCCTTTTCCTTACCCTTCCTAGCCTCTAGTATCCTCTGTTCTATTTTTCACTTCTATAAGATGAACATTTTTAGCTTCCTCATATGAGTGAGAACATGCAGTTTTTAACTTTCTGTTCCTGGGTTTTTTCGCTGAAACTGCTTTGTTGAGAGATCATTTACATGCAATAAACAATATCAACTTTAAATATACAATTCTATGAGTTTTGACAAATGCATACAGTTGCATAACAACCACCACAATTATGACATAGACTACTTTGTCCAAAATGGCTCCCACTAGCCACTTGTGGCTACTGATCACTTGAAATGGGGCTAGTCCTAATTAAATGCGGTATAAGTAAAAAAAAAATTTTATATATATATATATATATATATATATATATATACTGCATTTCAAAGGCTTAGTATAAAATTTAAATATCTCATTAATAATTTATGTTGATTATATATTGACCATATTTTTATATATTAAGTAAGTATATTTAAATTAATCTTACCTTTTTTTTACTTTTAAATATAGCTAGTAAAATATTCAAATTACATATGTGACTGGCACTATATTTCTATTGGGCAATGTTTTCATAGAACATTGTGACCACTTTTAAAAACTTATTCCTTGCCACTTTCTAAGCAATCTCCTTCCTGCACCTGAACTCTTGGTGATCACTGATATTCCCTCCGTCACTATAGTTTTGCCTTTTTTAGAACATCAAATAGTGTGTAGTTTTTCATATCTGGTCGGCATAATGCTTCTGAGAGTCATCCTTGTTTTTATGAATCAGCCGTTTGTTCCTTTATTGTTGAGTGGTATTTATGGATATTCCATAATTTGTTTATGTACTTCTCAGCTAATGGACATTTGGGTTGTTTCCAGTTTTTGATTCTTAATGAAGCTGGCATGAACATGTGAGTACAAGTTTTGTATGAACATAGGTTTTCGTTTCTACTGGATAAATATATCAGAAGGGGATTACTGGATGGTATAATAAGTATACGTTCAACTTTAGAAGAAACTGCCAAATTGTTTTCCAAAGTGGTTATAATACTTTGCATCTCCACTAGTAATGTATGGGAGTTTAAGTTGTTCCACATTTTCAACAGCTTTGTATTGTCAGTCTTATTAAATTTTAGCCATTCAAGTGGATGTCTTTGGTATCACATTGTGATGGTTTTCATTTATGTTTTCCTTTGTAACTAATGATGTTGAAGATATTTTTATGTGTTTATTTGCCTGCCATTCATATTTCTTCCTTGGTGAAATGTGTCAATCAAATCTGTCGCCCATTTTTAAATGTTATTTGTCTTCTAATTGAGTTGAAAGGGTGAAGTTATTTATAAACACTGGATATGATAGTTTCTATTTTTACATCTTCAAATTTACTTTTTTTTCTGCAGTGTTTAATATGATGGCAATACAATGCATTGTAATTTTTCATTGCAGATTTTCTTCTCTAAATTTCCAGTTGGCTCTTGATTATAGCCTTTACTTTTTTCTTCCATTATTTTATATTACTCTTTCTCTCTATCTTCTTGAACAAATGAAATATATTTGTAGTACTTTTTTAAAAAGATCCTGTCTACAAATTCTGTTATTTTTAGTCTTTTAATTTGTTTATTTTTCTATTGTTTATTATCCTCATTTTTCTATCTTTTTATTAATTATTGGACTTTTTAGATAATACATTGTTTGCTGCTGGGTTTTTTTTTTTTTTTTTTTTTTTTGTATTTTTTAAAGTGGTGATAGATTTTGTCCTGGCGCCATTGGGATACTTGGAATCAGTTTGATCCTTCTGAAGCTTACTTTTAACCTTTATTAGAATTGGCCCGGAGCACCAGTTAGTCTAAGGTTACTACTATGGTGATAACTATATAATGATTCTTGCGGATGCTCCATGTAAATACGTTGCTTGGTAGAAACATGAATTAAGACTAACTCTGTGTAAGCTCTGACAGTTGTTCAGAGTGAGGTTCTTTCTTCAGCATTGAGTAGTTTCCTCTCACACAATTGCTTATCAGTCTTCAGCCAGACTCAAGGGGATGCCTCAGCAGATTCTCAGAGCTCTATCTCAGCGCAGCTCCTTCATCTCTGGTACTTGTTCTTGCAATCTCTAGCCATTTGGCCTTCCATAAACTCTGATCTCTACCTTAACTCAGAACAAATGCCAGTCTCTGTCTGGGTTCCCCCTCTCTACACTGCAGCCTAGCAACTGCTTTCAGGCTGTACACTGGACATGCATTGAACTCACCCTGCTTCTTTACCTTTTCTCAGGAATCATGATCCATCATTTCATAGATTTTCTATTTCATTATTCCATCATGGCTGGAAGCATAAGGCCAGATATTTTAACTTTGAAATAAAAATCACCTTTGAAGCCTACAAAGGTTACATATGCAGCCTGAGTTTTTCCTTTCCATTGACAGTTCAAAATATGAGCACTCTACATGGGTCTTCAAGAGGTTAGTTTTAAATTTTTGGTCCCTAGGTTCCAAGTAAAACCCAGTTAGAAATGTTAACACTTTCACATTCAAGAAAGAAAGTCTAAAGACTATAATGAGCATACCTGTTGCTAAATTTGTAACGTTTCGTTTCTAAATCAAATTAGAGCGTTAAAAAGCAACTTAATTGGAGTACTTTTCTTTAACTCTCCATAAATGGCTTTGCTCAGCTATATTTCATTATTGTGCTTTTAGCTTTCACTAAGGCCATACAAAAACATCACACCTTCTGGTAACACATGCACACACAAATATAGATACAATGAGAATTGAATTACTATAACACATCTCCATCACTTCCTACTACTAAATGTAGTTCTCAGATCCTTTGTTCCTGGCTTGGTGAAAATCTTGAAACTTTTTTTAAACAATTTCATTTCATTTTATGTTCTGGGGTACATGTGCAGCATGTGCAGGTTTGTTACATAGGTAAAGGTGTGCTATGGCGGTTTGCTGCACCTATCAACTCATCACCTAGGTATGGCCCCAGTGTATGTTGTTCCCCTGCCCCTGTGTCCATGTGTTCTCATGGTTCAGCTCCAACATATAAGTGAGAACATGAGGTGCTTGGTTTTCTGTTCCTGTGTTAGTTTACTGAGGATAATGGTTTCCAGCTGCAGCCATGTTTCTACAAAGGACATGATCTCATTCTTTTGTATGGCTGCATAGTATTCCATGGTGTATATGTACCACATTTTCTTTATCCAACCTATCATTGATGGGCATTTGGGTTGATTCCATGTATTTGCTATTGTGAATAGTGCTTCAGTGAACATATACATGCATGTATTGAAGTAATACATTAATGGATGCCACTTAATGTGTTTTTGGTAGTTTTGACTCTTATTTCAACTTCATTGTTCTAATTCCTTTTTCTTTATGTTATTTTGATTTTTAATGGAAGAATTACATTTTAAAACAATGAATGAATAAAATTGTTTTTCTATTTTGACAATCCTCGACACATAGTTGATATTCAGTAAACTCTGATAAAATGAAAGTAATTGCTAATAGACTAAGCTAGTGAACATATGCAAGAAATGGATTACAAGTCCATTTATCTCAGTCCCAAGCACATATTGACACCTACAATATACAAAATGTTGAGGTGGGTGCCAAAAAATAAACTGACTGAGATGTGGTCTTGTTGTCATGGAGCAATCACTTATGAATTTGATTTTGTATTGATTGAGTCAGAACAGATTGCTTTCTCTGCTTGAAATGCTCCCTCTTCCTGCAAGACACCATACTCAGATAATCTCTCATGTTTCTTACTTCATTCAAGCCCTTCCTTTAATATCACTTCATCAAAGAAGTCTTCCCTGGCCATTTTTCCTAAAATACAATTACCTGTTTATATTTTATTCTCTTACTCTGTTTGTGTGTATATGTATATATACATACATATATATATGTACATTTGAGACAGAGTCTTGCTCTGTTGCCCAGGCTGAAGTGCTGTGGTGGGATCTCGGCTCACTGCAATCTCCCCCTCCTGAGTTCAAGCAATTCTCCTGCCTCAGCCTCCCAAGTAACTGTGACTACAGGTGTACACCACCACGCTGACTAGTTTTTGTGTTTTTAGTAGAGATGGGGTTTCTTCATGTTGGCCAGGCTGGTCTTGAGCTCCTGACCTCAGGTGATCAGCCCAGCTTGGCCTCCTAAAGTGCTGGGATTACAGGTGTGAGCCACTGTGTCCCACCTGTGTTCAAATTTTTCTTTCACTCCTAACCTTAATTTCAAAGTAAGTTCTGTGAGGATAGGGATTTGGGCTGATGTGTTCAAACAGTATCCATGAGTCTTAGAACAATGACTAGTACATGTAAATGCTTAATAAATATTCACTTAATCAATCAATGAATGAATTTAAAAAGTGAATCCTCTATGATTAATCTAATCATTGATATGTTTAAGTTTAGCCTGAATTATTTGTAGCTTGCTAGAATTTCCACTGGTAGCCAGTTGTGTTTGAACTCATGAAAAATACCTTGCAGCTTCCCTGTTGTTGTAAGGAGAGTATTCTATGTGTAGAGGTTAACTGCACATCCCCAAAGCAACACTATTGCTGAATAAAGATGCCTAATGCCTTTACTATTAATTATCTGTGGCTATGCTAAACTGTAAGCTTTTGAGTTTTTATCTTTGTATTTTAATAGTTAATTTGAATAGAATCCAGTAATTTTATTTTTTATTTTTTTTATTATGCTTTAAGTTCTAGGGTACATGTGCACAACGTGCAGGTTTGTTACATATGTATACATGTGCCATGTTGGTGTGCTGCACCCATTAACTCATCATTTACATTAGGTATATCTCCTAATGCTATCCCTCCATCCTCCTCCCACCCCACAACAGGCCCCAGTGTGTGATGTTCCCCTTCCGGTGTCCAAGTGTTCTCATTGTTCAATTCCCACCTATGAGTGAGAACCTGTGGTGTTTGGATTTTTGTCCTTGTGACAGTTTGCTGAGAATGACGGTTTCCAGCTTCATCCATGTCCCTACAAAGGACATGAACTCATCCTTTTTTATGGCTGCATAGTATTCCATGGTGTATATGTGCCACATTTTCTTAATCCAGTCTATCACTGATGGACACTTGGGTTGGTTCCAAGTCTTTGCTATTGTGAATAGTGCCACAATAAACATACATGTGCCTGTGTCTTTATAGCAGCATGATTTATAATCCTTTGGGTATATACCCAGTATATACCGGGTCAAATGGTATTTCTAGTTCTAGATCCTTAAGGAATCTCCACACTGTCTTCCACAATGGTTGAACTAGTTTACAGTCCCACGAACAGTGTAAAAGCATTCCTATTTCTCCACATCCTCTCCAGCACCTGTTGTTTCCTGACTTTTTAATGATCACCATTCTAACTGGTGTGAGATGGTATCTCACTGTGGTTTTGATTTGCATTTCTCTCATGGCCAGTGATGATGAGCATTTTTTCATGTGTCTGTTGTCTGCATAAATGTCTTCTTTTGAGAAGTGTCTGTTCATCTCCTTTGCCCACTTTTTGATGGGGTTGTTTTTTTCTTGTAAATTTCTTTGAGTTCTTCGTAGATGCTGGATATTAGCCCTTTGTCAGATGAGTAAATTGCAAAAATTTTCTCCCGTTCTGTAGGTTGCCTGTTCACTCTGATGGTAGTTTCTTTTGCTGTGCAGAAGCTCTTTAGTTTAATTAGATGCCATTTGTCAATTTTGGCTTTTGGTGCCAGGGTTTTTGGTGTTTTAGACATGAAGTCCTTGCCCATGCCTATGTCCTGAATGGTATTGCCTAGGTTTTCTTCTAGGGTTTTTATGGTTTTAGGTCTAACATGTAAGTCTTTAATCCATCTTGAATTAATTTTTATATAAGGTGTAACGAAGGGATCCAGTTTCAGCTTTCTCCATATGGCTAGCCAGTTTTCCCAACACCATTTATTAAATAGGGAATCCTTTCCCCATTTCTTGTTTTTGTCAGGTTTGTCAAAGACCAGATGGTTGTAGATGTGTGGTACTATTTCTGAGGCCTGTATTCTGTTCCATTGGTCTATATCTCTATACTCTAAGATCTTTTAGAGTTTTTTGGGTTTTTGTTTTTAAGAAGAAGATTTCTGCATCATACAAATATTCTCCTTTAAATATGGAATTTCATCATCATGTTTTCAGGGAGAATGGATGTATCTACCTAAATATTCTTTATTTTGAAATGTGATGAAAATGTAACTAGTACCAGACAGACTGAATTCTGTAAATCAGAATTTATTATTCTAGCAGCACATGGGAAATATTGAAATTCATTTTGCTGTAAGTATAGCTGGTGAAGTGAGCAGTATTGTTGCGTTTAGAGACTTTGATGTTTTGGAAAGTTGCCATTAAGGCCTTTTAATCTTACATTTTGGGCTTATGAGAAAAATCCCTGGGGCTATTCTAAAATCCTAACAGATGCCTTCTGCTAAAATGCGTACAAAATATATCTCTTTTCCTATATTAGACTTTCATATTTATTTAATACAGAAAACAAATATCTTTTGTATTAGAAAAAAACACAAATATAAGGGATCTGCAAGATCCTTTAGATCTACTTCTTCAATTTCCAGTTGAAAAGACTGAGACTCACTTTCTTGAGTCAGTACAGGACTTTATCAAGGACAGGAAATTAATAACAGGCAGTTCTAGAAGCCAGAAACCTACTATTCAAATTACTAAGATGCCAAGGTTTCAAATAGTTTAGATATTGTGCCTTAAATATTGTTACAATAGTAATATTTTCCCATTTGAGGTATATATGCCAGAGAATAAACCATAGTCTATTTCTAAGGAAATTAATTATATAAAAGGAATGATCCTATGGTTCTTTATGAAAATAATATTTTTAAAAAATTGATCAATTAAAGCTCATTATTAGCACTAAAGTAGAATTACTTTTTCTCCCTAGGAGAACTGAGTTGTAGGAATGCATTGTAAATGTGTTTTTAAATTGTTGATTTTATTTAGAATTGGCATCTTTTGCTAAAGAATCACCATGAGTCTTCACCAAAAGGTTGAAATGAGTCGTTGCTATTGTTGAGCATTGTG
This sequence comes from Hylobates moloch, assembly GCF_009828535.3. Lineage (NCBI taxonomy): Eukaryota > Metazoa > Chordata > Mammalia > Primates > Hylobatidae > Hylobates > Hylobates moloch. The sequence goes on along the minus strand of NW_026652293.1, from coordinate 35,179,148 downwards.
GGGTAAGAGAAATCCTGCCTCACGTAAATTTATTTGCATTGCTTCATCCCTCTCTGTATCTTCAAGATGTTCAAGGACCTGCGATAAAACTGATGCTGAATGTATTTCTCCAAAGAGTTGGAACTTTACAATATTTGTCCTTTTCCTTTCTTCAGATTTCTTTTTTTATCCTGCTTCCTATTATATGTCTTAAACTTTTGATATGAGGCCAGCATATGTGCCATTGAAAATGGTCTTAGAGTTTCTCTTTTAGTGAAATTGAATATTCTGCCATACATACTAATAGTGATATGGTTTAGACAATAATTTAGCATGATAAAGCTCTAGAAGCAGCCTTGGCTTTTCTAGTGAACATCATGGCAATCTTTTTAAACTTATTGGTTTAGTATGGTATAAAACTCACAGGTAAAAAGGAAAGCAAATAAATACAAATAGATAAATAAGGTATTTCCATAGCATTCAGTTGGTGTGACAATCATTATACACAAAAATTTGCTCTAGATATTTCCCCCTGTGCAATCTGTTGGAACTTGTTGGGCTTCCATGTGGTCTCTGAGTGAAATTCACTTTTCATTACAAAAATCTTTTTATACTAAATCATATGCTCCATTACTTTCTAGGAAATGGGAAATCATTGCCCACTGTATTGCACAAAAAGCATACCAACTACCTACAAATGAAATTAAGATTGAGAGGCATCATTCATTATTTTCAGTGCACACCTGAATTAAGAAAAGCACATTAATGATCTTGGGTTGTTGATGTCAACCCATTTTCCTGTATTTATTAAAAATTATCATGTATTCTGAGCTTAAAAGTTGTTTTGATTTCTTCACCTAAAAAAGGTTTTCAGTTGTTCTCATAATTTAGGAAACAGCAAAACAAACAAACAAACAAACAAACAAACAAACAAACAAAAAACACCTATCTTCCCATGAGACTTTCATGGTAAGTCCATCAGGATGACCAAAAATACTTTTTATTTGTTAGCATTCTTGCTACAGAAATAATATATTGTTATGCAGATATATTCACTTCAAAACACCAAATTATTTTCTAGTATTTTAATACTATCTAGTATTTTTCCCCTTAGGAGCTTTCATGATTCTAAACCTTTCATGAGATAGATAAAGTAAGTCTTTCTGAAGATAAATTGGGTACTGTAAAATCCAAAACTATTCTAAGCCACTGGGTGAATATGATCAATCTCAGTTGTGTAAGCCTCAACTCAAGACAATAAAAGCTGTTTGTAGCTCTTATTGATGTCAAGCATATGTCAATATAAAACAACAGCAACAACAAATCTCAAAACATTGTGATGAAATTAGACTTAAGATACTTAATTTGGATTTTTTAAAAAAGATACACATTTTTTTAAATAATTAAATTGATAAAAATTATACATATTTATGGTATACAGCATGATGTTTTGATATATGTATCCATTACCTCACATACTTATTTCTTTGTAGTGAGAACATTTAAAGTCTACTCTCTTAGCAATTTTCAAATACACAATACATTGTTATTAAAGCGTCATCAGGCCGTGCAATAGATCTCCTGAAGTTATACCTCCTGTTTAACTGAAATTTTGTAAGCCTTTCACCAAGGTCTTCCCAATCCCTGTCACCTGCCCACCCCAGCCCCTGGTAGCCATCATTATACTTTCTGCTTCTTTGAGTTTGATTTCTTTTTCTTAGATTCATCCACTTGGATTAAAAACTAAAACATACGACCTGAGACTGTGAAACTACTAGAAGAAAACATAGGGGAAAAGCTTCTTGATAATGGGCAAAGATTTTCTGGATATGACCCAAAAAGCACAGGAAACAAATGCAAAATTAGACAAATGAGATTGCATCACACTAAAAAGCTTCTGTACAGCAAAGGAAACAATCAGCAGAGTGAAGAGACAACCTATGGAATGGGAGAAAATATTTGCAAACCATACATCTAATAAGGGATAATATCTAAAATACATAAGAAACTCAAACAACTCAATAGCAAGAAAACAATCCAATTTTTTAAATGGGCAAAGGACTTGAAAAGACATACAAATGGCCAACAGGTTCATGAAAAATGTTCAATGTCACTCACTAATCATCAGGGAAAGGCACGTTCATTTCAGTGTCTTTTATTAATGACATTATGGTATCTATCTATCTATATATATATATATCTGTTAGTATTGATTTTTAATTATAGCATCCAAAATATTCAGTTTCTGCTTACAAAGCTATTTTAAGTTATTTTGATTCAACTGACTCATCAAATCAAACAAATGATTTGAAATTATTTTCCAATGAAATTAAATTTCTTAATTTCTGTTTTTGACTGAATGCAAATAAAACTCTTGGTCATATAGAAAGTTCCTGTTCCCACACCATTGCCCCCATTCCATTATTTGCGTTTTCTACTCAATGTCTTCACTGTAGTATTGATGGTGGATAGAGAGATAAAGTCTGCATTAACTGAAACAAGTTATTTGAATATCTCTTGCTAATCAATAAGGTAATTAATGCATTGTAACTAGGATGTAGAGCCTGTGAAACCCTGTTGTATAATGCCATGGTACAGAAATATCTAAAATAGACCAACAGATGTTTTGAGAAACTTCTTAAAATTTTCTTTGCTTCTTTAGAGTTTCTTTACCAAATTATAAGTAAGAATACAAATGTAGTTGGTGATGATGAGATAATTCCTTGAGCAAAACAATAGCTCTGTAGATGAGGTTAAAAAGTTCATATTAATATTGCTAAGAGTTTTTTCATACAGAAGTAATTTTATTTTTCAGATTTTTGAAAGCTGGATAGATGAGGATGGGGGAATGAAGGAGCAGTAAGGTTTGCTCAGTTGATGACACATTTATGTATAATTTTTTCATGCTTTGGAAAACAATTTTATAAAAAATTGTTCCAAGGAGTTTTAAACACATTTTATATATGAATTAACTGGACAGTATTAGTTTAAAAATTATTATTAGAGCATTTGTTAATTTCATATATGACAACATTAGATAATACTAAGTTCTAATCTTTTGAGTTTTCTAGCTCATAGCCCTATTCTGGGTCTCCTTTTCAAGTTTTTAAATGTATTCATAATTTAATATATTACCTTTTAAATATTGTTTTATTTTAGATTTAGGGGATACATGTGTATGTTTGTTACATGGATATATTGAGTATTGGTAGTGATTGGACTTCTAATATACCGATCACCCAAATAGTGAACATTGTACTCAATAGGTATTGGGTTATTTTTCAACCCTCACCTTTCTCCTCTCATTAGTAATTTTTTTGCAGTAGGTATTTTTGTTAGGATATCAGAGGTTGAATTAGTGGAACTCTTCTTAAAATGACCCATAGGTGACTCAGTTCATTTCTGTGCAGTACTCTAAATTAGAGATTTTTCTGACTTTCTAGTTGAGAAAGATCATGTAATTCATTGTCAAAACTTTTAAATCAAAATGCTAGCCTTAATATAAATTTCCAACACTGCAGTGGAGTCTGGGCACCATATAAACCTGATTACTGTAGCAAAAAGCTTGAAGCTTTCATAAATGCAGAACAATGCTGGTGAAGAGGAACCTGATTTTAAAATTATTGCATAAACCTAGGTTTTCAATAAAGAGCAAAAATTGATGAGCATTTGAGGGAATAATAACCAATGGTTACAGTCAAAATAGTAACTTCTGTGACATTTCTAAGTATGGAAGTGTGAGATGGAAGTATTTGGAGGAACTGAGAGCTCCTCACTACCTCTAATTTAGGCAGCTTTCACTAGATTGGGAGAGTTCCAATATATATACCTAGTTGCAGGTGTCCATCCTTGAAGAAAGTGAAAAAGGGCAATGAATGAACAGATTCCACAAGTCTTGTCTGCTGCTAAACCAACTGGTCAGTGCTATTGTGGAAATAATGTATGAAAAGCATAGAGCACAGGTCCTGGCACATAGTAAATAACAAATACATGGTGGATATTACTAAAGGAGGTAGCAATGCTTATTAGCTAAAAGCATAGATTCTGAAGTTTAACCAACTGTGTTTTTGTCTTGCTTCCACAATAACAGCTGGGTAAACTTGGGCATGTTATTTAACTTCTCTGAGGCTTGCGAGATAAAAAGAGTATACCTCATATGGTTGTCAAGGAAATAAACGAGTGAGAATATATATAATGCGATTAAAACAACTCCTAGTATGTAGTAAGCACTCAATGTAAATATCAGCTATTTCTACAACAACTACAACTATGATGAGGGTGGTGACTACTACTGCTATCACCACTGCCTTCTGCAGCTACTGGTATCTGGCCTATCTTGTTAGGAACTGGCTGGGAGCTTGTAGAGGCTTTGGAAAAGCAGAATTGGATAAGTCAGGACCTGACTAATCTGACAATTTGGGCAGAGCTGAAGCTTACTTTGTAACACCCTGGAAGCAAATATGGAAAAACAGATTATCATGAAGATTAAACTATCTGATAAAACAAAACACTTTTAGCAAGATTTTCAAATTACTTATAAGTAAATCATGAAATGGTGCTATTTTAATCACAGATTTAAGGCACATCAAATTCTTACCCCACATGAAAAGACCTGAACCCCAAGATTTAAGAAAAAACTTATGATATATACTTTAAAATAATTTTCTAACAGTTATTTTGTGTGCTGCACAAGAACTGACATATTTTCTTATTGTGTAAAATATGTATAACAAAATTTATTACTTTAAACATTTTTATAGAGTTTGGTGACATTAAGTACATTTACACTGTTGGGCACCCATCATGACCATCCATCTCCAGAATATATTCATTTTTCCAAACTGAAACTCTTTACCCATTAAACAATGATTCCACATTTCCAGCTGCCTTAAGTTCCTGGCAACCACCATTCTGCTTTGTCTCTACACACTTGGCTATTCTAGACACTTAATATAAGTAGACTCAGAATATTGTCCTTTTGCGCTTGGCTTATTTCCCTTAGCATAGTATCTTCAAGGTTCATCCATGTTGTAGCATGCATTAGAATTTTATTGTTTTTTAAGGCCAAATAATATATTTCATTGTATGGATATGCCACATTTTGTTTAATCCATTCATCCGTTGGCAAACATGTGAGAAGAAAGGCACTGTCCTCAACTTGATTTCAGCTTTTTCACTGGCCATGGATCTATCAGTGATACGTTCTATAAGATCCATCTATTTTGCCCTGATTTGTAGTTGATTAGAAGGAGTCATACTTCTTTAGATCAGGTATTTTTATCTTGTCTGGTTATGGTTTCTTACCAAAAATAAACAATGCCAGGGTTCACTATAATCATTGTTTCTTAATAATGAAGCAACTAAATGGTACCAGGTTCTTTGGCAAGACTAAATGTTTTATATTGGAAACCCACAATTTATGAATCTAAATGAATCTGGAGCTCTGACATTTTAGAACCTTTGCATTTTATTCAAGGATGAAGACGAACAAAATTACCAAAGAGCAATGATATAAAAAGTTGATTAATTTATATACATTGAGTACTTGTTATAGGCAAAGAATCTCCCGACGTGCTGGGAGGATTACAAAAAAACTGTAACTAACTGAGTCATGCTTATGAGTTTACATTAATTTTTAGAGAAAAGGAAGACATCCCCGAAAAATAAAAGTACTAATAAAAAGGTAAAATTTTTTTCTAACTCTTCCAAATTTAATGTTCTTGTATTGCTTGCTTTTGTACTTTTCATTTAGATCATTTATTACAATTTATAATTTATATATTTGGAGAAATTATTGATTGAATGTCTGCCTCACCCCAGACTATATAACGAGGACAGAATTGAGGTCATGTCTCTACCAGTGTGACCAGGAACATTGGTAAATGACCATTGAATTAATTAGTTAAGTAACCACATGAGCACAAATATAAAATTTAAGTCATGGGTCAGTAGCTGAAAGAAGATAAGGAAAGAATTACTGATTGTTTACAATGAGCCAGCTGCTTTACAAAGGTACAGATGACAATTACAGGCTAGGCAGTGAGGACATATCTAACTCTGCAGGACCCTCTGCCTTTGATGCTGCCTGACTGTTATACAGATTGAGTCTCTCTTTATCTCCCTTGTCACTTGTGTTTTCCTGTGTCGCCTGTGTTTTCCTTCTGTGCCTCTATCCTCATTGCCTCCACACCTTATCATATTTAATCATTTTAAATTGCTTTTCAGTTTACCAATGGCTTCATGTCCATCCATCAGCAAATCATCATAGCAACTCTCCACTTTACAAAGGAGGAAACAGACTCAGAGAAATGTGATAACTATCCCAAGATACCACAAAAGTAAATACAGAACAAAACTTAAAACTGGGTCTTCCACTTCCAAAGCTAGTGCTGCCCCAAGCGATGGGATTATATTGCACTTTGTAGTGATTGTGACAGCTTTTAAAGTGACCAAGTTTCTTTTTGGTTCCTCTTCTCTCTTAGTGCTGAGTTTTTGAGACACAATTGCATTTAGGATTCTCAAGTACTGAAAGGTGCTTTTCCCCATGGATTTGAATCAAATGTGTGAATCGCATCCAAAAAGGTTAATCTGTTTACCCAACTAGAACATTTTGCACTGCAGAAATAAAACTAGAAGTTGCATTGCTGGGCTGCTCCAGATGTCCTGTGCTTTGAGCTGCTTTATTTGCATTTGGTATTTCAAAGCTTGTGATCAATTTACAATTATAATTGTCACCGAAATTTTACTTTAACTAGCACTTTGTGAAGGAAAACATCAATTTACATTATTTTGCAGAGTTTGAAAATATCTAATGATTTATAAAACAAAAATGGGTTTCATCAAGACAAGTGAGTACAAAATTGCTGTTGCTGATCTATGTTGTAATAATTTCCTAATACAAGATCTTGTTATTTTCATACATGCATTTTATATTCACTATGCTAGTCCATAATAAGATAATTTTAATCACTGAGTTATACAGCTGTTCTAAGAGAATGAAGAGCATAAACATGAATAAGAAAATCAGACAGCTGATTATAAAATGTATTATTGGATATCTGTCTTGGCGGCACATGTAACTAGATTAACAGTGAGCATGATTCCATATGTAAGGTGTTTCTTACTTTTCATATCTCCTTTAATATATGCAAAGATATATTTACTTTATATACTATTAATAGAATTCTTGTCAGTGGAGTTAGAGGAATTCTTAGAAATAGCTCAGTTTCTTTAAACTATAATACCAGAAAGAAAAGATGTCATAAATTATGTGTCAAATATATTGTTTTGAGAGTCAATAGATAATAGCAAACATTTATTAAGTGCTTGCCTTTAGCTAGGCTCTGTGCTAAGAATATTATGTGCATAAGGTCATTTAATCATTTGAGAGTAAGCACTTCTACTACTACAAATTGCTATGGCCTGAAGTGTTTGTGTCTCCCTAAAATTCACATGTTGAAAACCTAATTACCAATGTGATGGTATTAAGGGGTGAGGCCTTTGGGAAGTTATTAGATCATGAGGGCAGAGCTCTCATAAATGGGATTCATGTCCTTATAAAAGAGGCCTGAGAGAGTTGCCATGGCCCTTCCACGATGTGAGGACACAACAAGGAGGCACTGTCTATGAACCAGAAAGCAGGCCCTCACCAGAAACCAAATTAGCCAGCACCTTGATCTTGGACTTCACAACCTCCAGAACCCTGAGAAATAAATTTCTACTGTTCATGAGCTACTCAGTTTATAGCATTTTGTCATAGTTACCTGAACAGACTAAGACATGAATTCTATCTCAAAGATGAGGAAACTAAAGTTGAAAGTGGTTAAGTTTCTGAAGGTTCTGTAGCCGGCAAGAGATATATAAAGTACCAAATAATAAAATAAATTTTCAAATAAAAGTCAAATCCAAGAAAAGGCAGAAAATACTAATGCTTAGTTCAGAATTTTGTTATTAGTCTGAAAAAATAACATAACTTATATGCAAATTATACAAGCTTAGAATAAAAAGAAACCCCTTAAAGACTCTCTGAAAACATAGACTATGCTGTACTTATTTTTTAATCTCCTTGCATACAGTAGCCCGCAATTTTTTTTTTTTTTTTTGAGATGGAGTCTGGCTGTGACACCCAGGCTGGAGTGCAATGGCATAATCTCTGCTCACTGCAACCTCTGCTTCCTGGGTTCAAGCGATTCTCCTGCCTCAGCCTCCCAGGTAGCTGGGACTACAGGCACACAACACCACACCTGGCTAATTTTTCTACTTTTAGTAGAGACAGGAGTTCACCATAGTGGCCAGGCCGGTCTTGAACTCCTGACCTCAAGTGATCCACCTGCCTCAGCCTCCTAAAGTGCTGGGATTACGGGCGTGAGCCACCACACCCAGTCATATAAAAAATATGGAGTTGAATTTTATCCAGCGTCAGAACCTTCCAAAATTGGGGAGTTTACAATCCAATTTATTCTTGAGAAGTTCCAGGTATCAAAAAATTCTTTTGTCTTTTAAGTAATAATGTTTCTCTCCATAATTTCCCTTTGTTGAAATTGTGTGATCATGGAGCCTAAATGACCTTTGGTAATATAATATTAATATTCAAAATGAATGATGCAATTCACACTGACCTATCAGCAGCTCAATATTAATTTAAACTCCTTACCTACATTAATTTACCTCAGAGCAATGGTTCTCTTTTCTTGCTTACTTTCAGGTCACCTTCAAACACACCAATGCCCAGTTTTTGCTACAGATAAATTGCTCTGCATATCTGGAGTTGATCTGAACATAAGCATTTTTAACAACTCCCCAGATAGTTCTAATATGCAGCCAATATTGAGACTCACTATGATAGAGAAACGCACACTAAATACAGAGGGTTGTTGCCAAGCAAGGAACTACCTGGCTGCCCAGCCAAGACAATCCAGAACAGCATTATTTTTATGAATTCATAAAGCACTGGGGTCCAGAATTTGATCTTAACCTTGCATAAAAGTTAATCAGACCCTAGGAAATTGGTAATATGTTAATCAAACATGAAATTGTCTCATATAGAATATAGAATGCCAGACTATGGGGGCTTCCCATTGGGCACATTCGCTATCTGAAAACTTGTTCCTCTTTTTCAATTAGTTGTGTGGACAAATTTCTCAGATCATTGCACTGAAGAGCTAGAATCTGAGCGGAAATGGTTGATAGTGTTGGTATATTTTGCTTAAGGTGTGAAGAATCTTGATAAAATGTCCTTGTTTTGATGATAATGCTCTTTTGTTTAAATTCTGATGTCCTATGGATTCAAGTTCCTCTGGATATTCTAAATTAATATTGCCAAGTTAACTTATTTGACTCCTGTTTTTCTATGACTTTGTGCATAATCCTCCTCTCTTTATATATAATACTTTATCTTACAGTTTTAGCATTGGCAACATTCTATTTCTTTTATATTTCTTGATTGTATTAGTGAAATTCTAGCACTCCTTAAGCATGGTTTACAGAATGCTTATCCAATGTGTGGAAGACAGAAACCTTAGAGGGTTAGAACAAACATTAGAAGAGCAGTTCGTTCTTAACCTACTTTTCTGTGGAGATGCTCATTAAAGTTGATGTTCACTTGCATGGGCATGCCCGGATTTTGAAAACCTTGTCAAATTATCTCTATTTCTGGATTTTTTGTTTTCTTTTTTTTATCTGGGTCTCTCTCATGTTTTAGGCTTTCCTCAAATGTCTGATGATTCTTGATTGTCTGTTTATATTTAAGAAAGAGTCCATTAAAAAGCTGGTTCGGACCTCTGCGTTCAAGGGTAGCCCTAGCTTTAGCATAATGAGACAGAGAAAGCAGACAGGGCATTCAACTAGGTACTTTGTGCTGGGCTCCCCTCCTCCCCGCAACCCCCACCACACACATCCTGGAAGGCAGCAATGCTTCTGTTTCATCATACAGCATAGTCACATTCTTTAGAATTCTTCCAATTTTTTTTGCCTCAAGATTAGACTGAGGGTGTCAACATCCAGAGATCAGTATAAAGACCCCCCCACCTACCCCGGCCAGCCACACCATGCAAGATCTTGCTCTGTCACCTATGCTGGAGTGCAGTTGCACAATCACAGCTCACTGCAGCCTCAACCTTCTGGTCTCAAGCTATCCTCCCACCTCAGCCTACTGAGTAGCTGGGACTACAGGCACGTGCCGCCACACCCGGCTGATCTTTGTATTTTTTTGTAGAGATGGGGTTTTGCCATGTTGCCCAGGCTGGTCTCCAACTCCTGGGCTCAAGCAATCCTCCAGCCTCGGCCTCCCAAAGTGCTAGGATTACGTGGGTGAGCCACCGCACCTGGCATATATAAAGACTTCTAGGCAAGGGTTCATGCTGGTTCCCTTTTCAGCCACAGCCCCAGGATGTCACCTGGCTGAGTCCATCTCTGCCCGCCCTCATTATTTGCCACCCCTCCAATCCAGCGTTGGTCTTCCAAAGTGCCAGTGACTGCCCCATACCCTTCTCTTCATCATTGTATATTGATTGCTTTCTCAAAAATTCCATTTTTTATTTTTTAAATATCTAATTGAAGACAATTACCTGTGGATAAAAGAAAAACAGACATTCGGGAAAATTATTGAATGTGGACTGCAGCATAGGTAAGTAGATTGTAGATTATCCACAATTTCAGTGGCTCACACTATATTCCATCACTTTGTTTTCTCAAGAAAACTCTTACTAGTTGCCAAAAAAAAAATCGATGATCTTATAGAGATTTTCTTAAATCAAATTCATGGGCCGAGATACTTGAGTGTTACTGAGAAATTACTTCCCACCCTCTTCACAACTGTTTATAAGTGAACACTCCATTGTGCCACTGATTTAAAAGTGTCATTAAAAGAATTGGGAGTCCAGAAGACCTTCACAAGCCATAATTATAGAAATTATCTGGGAAGGTAACTTTTAATACTGGTGGATATAATATTGTGCTTGAGTGCAGTTGGAAGAGATGTGGTAGAAACAGACACAGATTTTACCTAGGTTTTTTTTTTTTTTAAATTTCCAGCGCTACAGTTATTTCTAAAGTATTTTTGTATGTTCCTCATAATAGCCAGCGTATAGCTTTATCCATAGTGAGTACTCAATTTTTCATTGATAAAGTGAGGTAGTTTCTGGGATCCTGGCAGCCCATGGACTTATACAATATTAGAGCTGAATGGAATGTATCAGCCCATCTGACTTTTCTTTGGTTCTAGGACATTTTTCTTTTTTATATGTCATTATTGCTTAAAAAGAGGATGCATGTGAAAATGAATATGTACAGATAAGATGTGATTGCTTCTTTTTCATAAAAAACCAAACCCTGAGGAATCGCCACACTGACTTCCACAATGGTTGAACTAGTTTACAGTCCCACCAACAGTGTAAAAGTGTTTCTATTTCTCCACATCCTCTCCAGCACCTGTTGTTTCCTGACTTTTTAATAATCGCCATTCTAACTGGTGTGAGATGGTATTTCATTGTGGTTTTGCTTTGCATTTCTCTGATGGCCAGTGATGATGAGCATTTTTTCATGTGTCTGTTGGCTGCATAAATGTCTTCTTTTGAGAAGTGTCTGTTCATATCCTTCACCCACTTGTTGATGGGGTTGTTTGTTTTTTTCTTGTAATCTAGAACTAGAAATACCATTTTACCCAGCCATCCCATTACTGGGCATATACCCAAAGGATTATAAATCATGCTGCTATAAAGACACATGCACATGGTTTATTGTGGCAGTATTCACAATAGCAAAGACTTGGAACCAACCCAAATGTCCAACAACGATAGACTGGATTAAGGAAATGTGGCACATATATACCATGGAATACTATGCAGCCATAAAAAAGGATGAGTTCATGTCCTTTGTAGGGACATGGATGAAGCTGGAAACCATCATTCTCAGCAAACTATCGCAAGGACAAAAAACCAAACACTGCATGTTCTCACTCATAGGTGGGAATTGAACAATGAGAACACTTGGACACAGGAAGGGGAACATCATACACCAGGGCCTGTTGTGGAGTCGGGGGAGGGGGGAGGGATAGCATTAGGGGATAGACCTAATGTAAATGATGAGTTAATGGGTGAAGCACACCAACATGGCACATGTATACATATGTAACAAACCTGCATGTTGTGCACATGTACCCTAAAACTTAAAGTATAATTAAATAAAAAAAAAACCCTATTATTTCGTTGACAGATTGTCTTAGAGTTGGTAGCATTTAATAATTGAGTAAGTACAGTCCTTCCTTGTTCCTAATGTGCCCTATTTTTTCTTTCCTCTCCACTTTTGCATATGCATTTTTCTTTGCCTAGAAGGCTCATTCCCTCTTTCTTGTTTCTTGGTGAATTCCTAAACCATTTTTTCCAAAATCACCTCAAATGTTACCACTTTGAAGAAGCCTTCCTGGATTCTCACAGGAACAGCTAATGTCATCTCTTTTAACATAACCCGTTCTTCTACTGTTCTTCAATTTCATTTTACAAGTAGCAAAATTCATCCAGAGAGATGAAGGAGCGTTTACAAGTTTAAACATCAGAAGATCCTCAGAGATCCAGAGGAGTCTATTTCAGACCCATGTAATCTCCATGTGGGCAGCTGGGCCATGTGGCCTAGTCCCAATTTTGGTTGAATTTCAAAGGTGTTTCAGGAGGAAATAGGGGAGTAAAGAGGTCAGAAGTTCATTTTGAGAGATGCTTTCAGAAGACCTCTTTACCACGTAATTTGTGTATTCGGTGGTGTGTTTTTCACTGTGATTTTGGCCAGGGTGCAGCTGTACGGAGACATTTGTTACATTGAGTCTTGTAGAATCAGGTAGGGCCTGACCTTTTAAGGCCGTTATTATGGAGTAGATCACAGAGAAGCTGCCTGTGCAGCTGGCAACATGTATGGGTAATGGAGCATATCTTCAGACTGTAGAGAGAAAAGAAGTGCATGTATTCCCTTCCCAGGAGAAATAATATTGTCTCTAGCATTCTCCATAAACCATAATACAAAAGCAGTCTTGTGTTCCAGGACTCTGCCCGTAACTGATGTTATTGCCACAATTCCCAGTTCTGTTTTCTGGGCACGAGCTTCTGCTGGGATTTCCAATTAGCAGATGGAGCTCTGCAAGGGTTTTGGATTGTGGACATTGTTACTGTTCTGGGTTAAATTGTGTTTCCCCCAAAAGATGTTGAAGTCCTAACTCCCAGTGAATGTTACCGTATTCAGAAATAAGGGTCTTTGCAGATAATCAAGTTAAGATGAAGTAATTAGGGTGGGCCCTAATCTAATATGACTGGTATCTTTTAAAAGAGAGAATTTGGACCTTGGGCAGATATGCTCAGAGGGAAGACAGCATGAAGACACATGAGAATGCCATCTATAAGCCATGGAATCTCTGAGGTGAGGCTACCAGAAGCTTAGAGAGAGGCATGGAACAAAGATTCTCCCTTATATCCCTCAGAGGGGATGAACCCTGCTGACACCTTGATTTCAGACTTCTAACCTCCACAATTGTGAAACAATATATTTATGTTGTTTAAGCCACTCAGTTTTGGGTACTTTTTTACAATGGCCTTCGGAAACGAATACAGTCACTAACTTGCTTTCATCTCTGTGTCACCTCTCCAAATGTCAGCTCCTTGTTTCCAAAATGAAGGAACTAGATAACATGATCTCCATTTCTAAACTTCCCTGATCTTTCTAGAAGTTTGATAAACTGGTTCTGCAGCTGTGCCTCTCTTCCCATTTCGTCTTTGATTCCTTGACCTAGACCCTTGGTTTGGATGGGGTATGGCTAGGAGTAGCTCGCCCTTCTCTGGTCTCCTGGGGGAATTTAATTGAAGTGCATTCTCCTGCTGCCCAGCAGTGATGGCAAGAATTAGAGGAAAGACGTGCTGTGTCTCATACATCATGGATATCTGCCCCCTTCTTTCCATCATATCTCCTGAAAGTTTCTGGCCAGATATTTTACACTAGAGATCACAATCTGGACTCAGCACACAAATGGGTTTTATTTGCCTGTACCATTTTTTTATTTTTTAATTAAAAAAATTAGTTGCCAGGATGAAAATTCTAAGATTTCACATCAAAATCTGAATTTCTGGCATAGCAGGCCAGGATTCCCACACAGTAACAATGACTATTTCCAGCTCAGTTCTGTTGAAAGGTGGTTGCCTTTGAAAAAGTCTGCACTCTATTTTGCCCCTGCCTCTACCCCTCTCTATTTTTCCTTCACCAGCTCCAATTCTGGCTTCTCTCATGAATGCTGTCTCCATGGGTCCCACACGTATTTGAGTTTGGGACCTCTGTGGACATTATGATGAGAACTATTTATTTCCCTACTATTTTATCTGGGAGTACAGAATTTAAGTCATTTTATATGTCTCACGTGTTATATCAGAGTTCATTATATATCTACAAATGTATATGCCTTTTAATGATTATGCATGTGTCCCCATAGTGTCACGTACATTGTGGACACTAAACAGGTATGTATTTAAAATGTTTTTGTCCACTCTCTAAAAACCAATCTTTTGGTACCATGAGGTCCTTAAAGATAGACCAAAAAGTAGTGCTGCCTCAGGGGGTTACTATCCTCTCTGAGGAAGTAAGACATGGAGTCAGGCAGGTAAAGGATTCAAGAAGAAAGTGAAAAGTGTGAAGACAAATGCAGGAATCATATGAGGATAATCCAGGGGAAGGAATGAGCACTTCTGACTGGGGCCATCGGGAATTTTGCAGTGGTAGTGGGGGACATTTTAGCTGAGACTTGGACAAATGGTAGGATTTGCTCCAACATGAGGAAATATGAGCATTGAGTAGGCAGGTATGGGGCAATTTTGAGAACAAATAGTTCAGTTTGACTGAACTAAGGGAAATCGTGGGAAATGAGCCAGAGAGGATAATTTAGAACTATCTAACCATGGCATGAACATCAGGTGTAAGGAGTTTAGGCAGCACTGAGTTATTAAACTCCTGGAGGAGCTATGTTTATTCTTTGTCCGTGAGTAAGAACTAGACAAGAAAGATGTGCCTCACCTCTGTTGTGGTTTCCTTTCCATAAAAGGAAAATGGCCATTTATGTTTGCATCTACTCTAAGTTTCAAGGTAGAAAATCTTCCTTTTTAATTTTCTTCATTCTTGTATGAGTAGCAATTTTTAGGGAAAACGGCCGAATACGGTTCTTGGCAGTATGTTCTAAAATAGCAATACAGCATCCTTATCTCTGCTATAACTTCGTATCCTCCAGCTTTCTAACAGGAGCATATTGGCATCCTTCACAGAAGTATGCTCAATAACTTATTAGCTGTTCATTGAGAAAACTTATTTGTCATTTTGAAACTTGAGTCAGGTAAAAATATTCTTTCACATTTTTTCTTTCTCCTTTTCACCCTCTCAACTTTCTCTACTTCTTTCTGTCTCATATCTCTCATTGTCTCCTTCCATCCCTGTCTTTCTTCCTTCCTCCTTTTTCTTCCTTTCCTCCTTCTGTCCTTCCTTTCTCCTTTCTCCCTCACTGCTTCCTTCTCATCTTTATAATAAAGCAGTTAAGAGCAACAACTTTGAAGTCACATGGCCGAGGCTATAATCGTAGGCTACTGACTGATTGTAGAACCCTGAAATAGCTACTTAGCTTCTTTGAGCGTCCATTTTTCTATCTGCAAAATGGGATCATGATAATAACTACCGCATAAGAATATTGAGAATATTCATGTGTTAACACATGCAAAACACTCAGACCATGTGCCAGGCACATGTTAAGTGCTCAGTAAGTGTTATCTGTTTTTACTGTTATTATATCTGTTGCTTTTTTCACATTTATCCTCATTGAGTTTGGGTTCTTTTAATATTGTGTAGAAAAATACATTATAATTGTTCTTTGTTTAATTTTAGACCCAAGAGATATATTTTGATATTAAAAAGATTTTTTGTTATTATGGAATAACATATAGAATCCACAACCTAGATCCATATAATTTGTTAAATGTATTATTGGACTATGACTGATAAGTGGGTTAATTTTATACATGTAACTGTAAGATCACTTTTAGAAGACTATGGCCATATTGTAGATGCCTTCTTCTATTTGCTGGTTGAGATAGAGGAACATGACATATTTTATGTGTAAGGAGTCAGAGGGTCTTGAGTTTCTTTAGGATTTTTTCTTTTTTCTTTCTTTTCTTTTCTTTTTTTTTTTTTTTTCTTGAGACTGAGTTTTCCTCCTGTTGCCCAGGCTAGAGTGCAGTGGTGAGATCTCAGCTCACTGCAACCTCTGCTTCCCGGGTTCAAGTGATTCTCTTGCCTCAGCCTCCCAAGTAGCTGGAATTACAAGCACCTGCCACCACGCCTGGCTAATTTTTGTATTTTTAGTAGAGACAGGGTTTCACCACGTTGGCCAGGCTGGTCTTGAACTCCTGACCTCAGGGGATCTGTTGGCCTCGGCCTCCCAAATTGCTGGGATTACAGGTATGAGCCACCGTGCCTGGCCAGGATTTTCTTTCAAGAGTTCTATATTTTGACCATTTATCTGTTTCTCTTTTCTTTTTCCTTTATTGGATGCATCTAGCCTATCATATTTTGACATTTGAAAAGATCAGTATTTTTACACACACTAGTAAGCATATTTTACTTGAAATAGGTAGACCCATGAAATTTTGATTCCTTTTTTTGAAGACAATGATTTTAACAAGAGAAAATGGCTTGCTCTGTGTCTTTTCTAATAACTGATTTCAACATGTATGATAAGTGAGATTCTAACAGTTTTGGCAAAAGTGCACAAATGTAACTTTCTTGACAGCATTTTGAATGTTATCCCTCCACAGTAGCTTTTATGTCTGTCCAACTTGCTTCCTGAGACACTTGTTTTCATCAGCACTTTCAGATTTTTGAATTATACTTTCTCAATTTGATTTTCAAGTGAGTTATTAGGATATAGGTGGGAGTGGAAAATGCCTGCCTGCCTTTCTTCCTTTTCGTTCCCTCTCTCCTTCCTCCCTCCCTCCCTCCTTTTCTCCCTCCCTCCCTCCTTCCCTCCCTCTCTTATTCTTTTTTTTTTTTTTAATAAAGGCTTTAATGTTATTCTGCTTCTGTTAAACTGGCAGATATTGCCCTTAAATAATCATCACAGACACTTTCACCCTTCTTACCCTCAATTCATCAAATAAAAACAAATTAATTATGGTTAGATGCATCTACTAAATTGTGAGTGCCTTTAGGCCAAGAGCAGATGCTTTTCAAAATACGTAGAAGAATGAATTTACTTACAGTACTTGTGATCATTAAATCCCTTAGCCTACCAGTGGCTTTTTTACTTGACTTATACACTGGGTTAAAGGTTCTTACTCTCCCTGTCTACTTCCATAGGTTATCATATCACAACAATGATAATAACAATACATAACTTTTGTTCAGCTCATAAAAGTTTTTAAAATGTTCCCGTATACAAAGTGATTAATGAGAAAGCTCTTTGGAGACACAAAAAGCAAAGCAAATGCAAGGTATTATTTTCATTAGCAAGGTTAAAGAAAACTGTTCTGCATCGAAATGTCTGTGTGGTGCCATTAAGCATTTAATTTTATTTCTCAGGTTATGGATTTGTCTCATGAGAGGAGATGTGCTTAAGAACATCAGTTTGAGTGAAGCAAGACTGGCATAATGCATAAATGTAATTCCAGGGAAGTCGGGAAGACACCAAAAAATGTGCTTACTGTTGCCATAGCTTGAAATGGAAAATGATCATTCTCCTTTGTTAGTTCTGAAGAGCTAGCAGATTGACAGTAATACGAAAGAGGATCTAATTTTACACTGATGCAAATTAGATAAAATATAAAAATTCTGGTTCTAGAAAGAACACAAGTACTTGCTTATAAATTATTCAATTGGACACTTTGAAAAGAGTCTTCAGTGCTCCTATTTAGGCAACATCCAAGTAGATGTTAGAATGACGGAATGTGTTATTTTTGAAAGTGACTTTATGGATCATCTAATCAGTTGATTTGATGGGGAAACTGAAACACAGAAAGGCAAAACACTTTTGCTATGACCACGTGACTTTTTAATGGCTGAACTAGACTCTTTCAATATATCATCCCCCATATTTTGCCTATAATGTTTCAAATTCTTACTAGATTGAGCTCACTGAAGGTAGGTAGAGCAGGTCCTCTAGTAATGCAGTTTTGTTCAACGTTTCCTCATAACATCATTGAGGGAAGAAAAAAAAGTTAATTCCTGGCTCAAGCCACTGTCTGGGTGCAATTTACGTTCTCCTTGTGTTTGCGTGGGTTTTCTCCCAGTACTCCAGTTTCCTCCCACATCCCGAAGATATGCTCCTTAAGTGAATTGGCGTCTCTAAGTGGTCCTATCCTGAATGAGCTGTGTGTGTGTGTGTGTGTGTGCGCACGAGTGTGTGTATGTGTGTGCCCTGCGATGGAATGGCAGCCTGTCCAGGGCTGGTTCTCACCTTGCACTCTGAGCTGCCAGGATAGACTCTGGTCATCTGTGTGCTTGAAGTGGTGTAATTACCTTACTTTCTTCTTCTTTTTTTTTTTTTTTTTGAGACAGAATCTCAATCTAGTCCATACTGACATTTCTTTCCTGTATCTGTAAATACTTGGACTAGTCATTTTGCAATTCATGATGGCCCATACTATTACTTTTTTTTTTTTTTTTTGAGTTGGAGTCTCACTCTGTCGCCAAGGCTGGAATGCAGTGGCGTGATCTTGGGCTCACTGCAACTTCTGTCTCCTAAGTTCAAGCGATTCTCCTGCCTCAGCCTCCCGAGTAGCTGGGATTACAAGTGCCAGCCACCATGCCCAGCTAATTTTTGTATTTTTAGTAGAGATGGGGTTTCACCATGTTGGTCAGGCTGGTCTCAAACACCTGACATCATGATCCACCCGTCTCGGCCTTCCAAAGTGCTGGGATTACAGGCGTAAGCCACCACTCCCTGCCCCTTACTTGTTTTAATTACTTTTTCTGAAATGTATGTATATATAGTTCACATTTATTTCAATGCTTAATATGAGAAGTGTTTTGGTCTTTATTTAGAAGTTTGGTGATGTTTTGGACACTGTAGGAACTCCACTCTTGTTTACATCAATTAGCCTATAGTAAAATTGGTTTCCTTGTTGGTGATTTCGCTTAAAGTTGCAGTTTCCAAGAATCTATTGATGATATTAAGTGAAGACTTACTGTAGTCATGAATCCATTCATTCATTCACCCATTCATCCACCCATCAGTTAAAAATTTGTTGAACGTTAATTTTAAGCCACATATATTAACATTGTGCTTTTATGTTGTTTTGTTTTTGAGATGGAATTTCGCTCTTGTTGCCCAGGCTGGAGTGCAATGGAGTAATCTCGACTCACTGCAACTTCTGCCTCCCAGGTTCAAGCGATTCTCCTGCCTCAGCCTCCTGAGTAGCTGAAATTAGCATGTGCCACCACACTAGGCTAATTCTGTATTTTTAGTGGAGATGGGGTTTCATCATGTTGGCCAGGCTGGTCTCGAACTCCTGACCTCAGGTGATCCACCCACCTCGGCCTCCCAAAGTGTTGGGATTACAGGCGTGAGCCACTGCGCCCACCCAACATTGTATTGTTAAGTGATAAAAGTTCAGGGATAAATAAGATGAGGTGGCTGATCTCAAGGAGCTTATAGTCTTAGTCACTAAGGGACAATAAAAAGGAGTGAATTAATTACTCTGCAGAGTAAGTCAGAGAAATAATTTGAAAAGAGATATTTGAGTTGGAACATGAACACAAAGGTCAGTTCCTAACTAACAAAATAATCAAGATGATAACTTTCTACTAAGCTTCTGATATTACTAATATCAAATACAAATAAATTATTTCAGAGGTAGAAGCTTTCACTATAGTATTTACTCTATGTACCCCCCTACACATTTTTAAACTTTAAACTTCTTGGTCCCTCATGCCATTAACTCAGCCCAGCCCTGCCTTATTAAGATGAAAGCTTTGACCTAAAATATATATGTTTCAGAAAACCTAGAACAAAAAGTAAAATAATAATTTATTTTCAAACCAAACCAACAAACAAAACTGTCCTTAAAGCTTCTCCTTTTAGAAGACTTTCAGTTAATAAATAAATGTAGAAGGAATTAGAGAAATACAAAGTTGCCATTAGAACCCAGGAGTAGTAATAGTTGCAGGCAAGATCCACCAGTGAATGATAAAATTATTGGTGAAAGTTTGAGAAATGACAGATATGTCTATAGTGATAAAGTGTTTATTTCAAGATACTTTTCATTATAAAAGCAAAAATACTAATTTTGTAGTGGAGACACCAAGCAGATTCCACCTTAACAAGCTGATACATTTAATATCAACAGTAATAAGACAGGTGGGCATCAGCTTTTACCTCACAGGATATACTTCAAGCATGCATCACTTACAAGGACATTCTACAAAATGACTAATCTGGTCTCTTTAAAAATATCAAGATCACGAAAGACAAAGAAAGAGGGGGGAACTATTAGAGACTGAAGATAGATAAGGCAATTAAAAAACTAAATGGAATATGAGATACTGAACTGGATCATGGAACGGACAAAAGCCATTAGTGGAAAAACTGGTAAAATACCAGTAAAGACTGCAGTTTAGTTAATAGTATTGTACTATGGCAATTCCTTAGTTTTTGAGATTGCACTATGAATATGCACTATGAATATATCTTGCATGAAGGTATGGCTCTGCATACCTTAGGGGAAACAATAGGGGAGCTGGCTGAAGGATGAATGGTACACAGCAACTCTCTACTCTTTCTGTAGCTTTTTTGTAAGTTTAAAATATTTTCAAAATAAAGATAATGTAAATAATTGTCTTTACATGTTAGGGATACTTCTAACTGATTTGAACTTTTAATAAAGGGTATATAATGTTGAAAGCTAACCCAAATCATTGTATTAAAGGAAATTTGAAACAAAGATAAAAAGATGGTTGTATTTCTGTAATGTCTTTATTCTAGTACTAAAGTATAGAATTTAAATAAAATATATGATTTAGTTATAGATTAGTCTTAACTAATGTCAGAAATAGTCTTAACCTGTCTTGTGCCCCACCTCTGTTTACATTACCCTAAAAATAGTATATAACACAAAACAGAAAGCATGTGATTTCTCAAGTATATTCAGGAGGTTGATTCTGGGGTGTAAAAAGGTGTAGTGCTATACGACCCCTCATTAGCAAAAAAAACAATTTTCTTTTAATTTACAAAACACTTTTTATCCCCAGGAGATGTTATTGGCTCAAGATTACTGGCATCATAGTGTTGACTTTTTCATTATGAACTTTCTAATAGCTAATATTTTTATTACTCCAATTATGTCTTTCTCAGTTTCTCCTTTATGGCTGAGAAGATTATTTTAGTCAGCATGTGACTTTGATTGGGGGATTTTCTAAGCTAAAGTGTAAGAGTTCTTAGGTAATTCTATTTCAGTGTTTAGAATGCTAGATGTCTATACTTTAAATCATGTAAAGGTTTATATGTTTGACCTCAACTGATGTAAGTGGGTTTTATTGAGCATTATTTCTAATAATATCGTGTGTTTGAAAATCCCACTATTTTAACATAGGTAGATTCTGGGTTTAATTACTAAATTTTCTTCAAATTCTGTGCAATCAAGGTGAAAGGGTTTGTTTCCAAGGAAACAAATGCATTCCATTTTTATCACATAAAATGTTTTCTGCAAGAAAATTCCATAACCAGTCTCCAGGGAGATACCGTGTCATAAAACAGCTCTCATTGGATATTTTTCCAAAGGAACACTTTATTTTATTTTTGTTCCCTGAAAATAATCCTGTATTTGTGTAATTTTCATTGTATTGAATTTTTAAAAAATTAACAACAGAGCTGTTACCATCATCTCATTAGAGTCATAAAATGTACAATTTGAGGAGAATGTGATTTTCCTCTGACCATTAGGTTGCATTTATATCCAAGTCTAAATAGCGTGTATTCAAGATGTTCACTTGAGAAGAAACAGCCTGTTCTAATGATGATATTTGTCACCTTGAAGGCTTCATTCTTTATTGGTATTTATTTGATGTTGGACATAACTGCTGCTTCTTAAGAAAATTTGACAACCACATAATAGTCTGGCTTTGCATATCTATTAGTCCATTTTCACACTGCTGATAAAGACATACCCGAGACTGGGTAATTTATAAAGAAAAAGAGGTTTAATGGACTCACAGTTCCACATGGCTAGGGAGGTCTCACAATCATGGTGGAAGGTGAAAGGCATGTCTTATGTGGCAGTAGGCAAGAGTGAAAATGACAGCCAGGTGAAAGGGAAAACCCCTTATAAAACCATCAGATCTCATGAGACTTATTCACTACCATGAGAACAGTATGAGGGAAACCACCTTCATGATTCAATTATTTCTGACTTCCTCCTGCAACACATGGGAATTATGGGAGCTACAATTCAAGATGAGATTTGGTTGGAGACACAGCCGAACCATACCAGCAAACTATTATGATTGAATTAAGAAATAAGGAAACTGAGGGAAGTAGATTCGCTTTACACAAATCTGAAGGTTTCTTCTTATGTACTTCTTTTTTTTTTTTTTTTTTTTTTTTGAGACGGAGTCTCGCTCTGTCACCCAGGCTGGAGTGCAGTGGCGCCATCTCGGCTCACTGCAAGCTCCGCCTCCTGGGTTCACGCCATTCTCCTGCCTCAGCCTCCCGAGTAGCTGGGACTACAGGCACCCGCCACCACGCCCAGCTAATTTTTTGTATTTTTAGTACAGACAGGGTTTCACCGTGTTAGCCAGGATGGTCTCGATCTCCTGACCTCGTGATCCGCCCGCCTCGGCCTCCCAAGGTGCTGGGATTACAGGCGTGAGCCACCGTGCCTGGCCTTATGTACTTCTTTTTGTAGTAGTTGGCCTTGCCTATGTGAGTGTTTGCATCTAGAGACATTGTGTTATTCCTCTTGTAGCCTGGACCTAACAATATTAAGTGCTACAAAATGTTTGACAATAGAATAAAATAATTAAACATTTATACATTAAGAAGACACATTTTTGAAATAGAAAACAAGACAACAGTGAAATTACAGTGGGTGGGGATAGCATAATAGTCAAAATTAGAAGTCATAGCTCTGCCCGTTACGAAGTCTGTAACTTAGCATATCATTTAAACCTCTCTGTAAAATGGGGAAAGACATATCTATTTCATAAGGTTGTATATGTGTAAAAGTGTATGTGCTAGAGGAATTTCTTTAAAATATGAGAACTATTCCATAAAAAGCACTGTGATGCTGCACATAATATGACTTTGTCTTAATTCAGGGGATGTATTACATTTTTCTTGTTTTTAATGCAAATTCCATGCATGGGCCAGCTAATGTGAAATAATTCAATTACCTTGCTGGGTTAGCACTATCATCTAAAAAATAGAAGTTATTTTTAAAACATTCTGTGAAAGTTTGGACTTCTCTCAGCCTAACCCTAATTCTACAAATCCCTGAAATTCCAACTTCAGAGATCCAACATGCAGCTATCTAACTCATCCCACATGTCTCAAATCTTTACATGACTTAGAAGTATAGATTACTAATCAAAGCAAATGGGAGAATAGATTGATCTGTGAAATGGCAACGGGTCCCTCATGGGAGACCAAGTGGACCCTCCTTATAAAGTTTAGCTTGTACAATTTGTGAACAAAAAGGAGACACTCATGACTCATGACAGACCGTAGCATACAGGAAATAGTAAATACTGACAAAATGTGGCATTTGTAAAATGTTCATTCATTTATTTCATTCATTCATTCATGTGACAATTGTTTATTGAGTGGTGAGTGCCAGGGACTAGGCTAGATGCTGTCCACATACATGGTCTCATCTGAAATCACATGAAATTTGGGAAAATATGATCAATCCCATGTAGTGGATGCTGAGGGACACCTCACAGACCCCCACTTAAGGTCCAAACTACACTCAGTCTCCCAGCCGTCCCCAAATGTTGGCAGTCAAAGCCTCTTGTATGATTCCCTATCAAGAAATGTGCTCTCAACCAAAGATAGACACCTTGCCCAGAATCATGGTCCTTCCTAGAGGCAGCCTGCATCCAATGACTGATTTATGTAGGCTATACCCAGTCTCAGTTTTGAACATTGCTGAAGGGTCATCCCAGCTCCAGATCCTCAGTAGGCTCAACTGAGGCCCCTGTTGCAACAGAATCACAGATCATCTCCCTCTGTCAAATCCTGTTTTTCTCACCTCTTATGGGTGTGTTGTTCCTAAAACCACTAGCCAAATAAATCTGTGGCACACAAATCTTAAAGATTCAGGCTCTATTTCTTGGAAATTCATTTTACAAGTGAAGAATCTGAAGTTTTATTGTTTCATCCAAGCCCATGTAGGTAATATGTGGTGGGATTAGGATGCTGTCTCCAAATGTCATGCATGTTATAAAAACCCAGCAATTAGAAATGGGGTTCAAGGTTGGAAATGGCCCTTATAAGGTTAGGCCTTTACCAGGTTTAATTTTTCAATTTCAGGTTGGCAGTCCAAAGTCTCAAAATGAGTCAAAAGTGTTGTGCAAAGGTAAAAAACATATAAAGGTAGAGTGGATATGTCCAAGTGTCCCCATTAGCAGGAAGAGGGTAAGAGCTAATGAGCAAATGAAGCTTGGTGGAAGTATTGACAACTAGAAGCAGATTTTTACACCATTTTTTTTTACATGGGGGCTTTGCTAATAAGTCAATTCCACTAAGCAGCTACTTATTTGACCTTATTATTTCCAATATGTAATAAAGATTGGAAGATCAAAATGAAGAACGATAAACAACATAAAATATTTATGAGAAATCATGTTTAAAGAACGTATTAATGACATTGAAAACAGGTCCTGAATCTAGAATGGCTGTACATAAGAGAGAAAATGAGCACTTGTATTAAAAATATGTATATGTTGGCTATGAAAATGGCAAAATCAGATAATGCTAATATTAACCTTCAATATTTTCTGAATGCTAGATATCTATATAGATATAGATACAGATATAGATATAGATATAGATATTACTAACCAGGGAAAGGATGATGATTTAACATTTTGAACTCTTTTAGTAATAACACATTAATTCAATCAACAATATTTATTGAGAACCTACTATGTACCAGACACTGTTCTAAGCAATGGGAATAGAACAATGAATGAGAAACATGGTCCCTGTCACAAGACCGTAGGGAGACAGTCAACAAGCAAACACATATGTAAACAAGGCCTCTCTGTCAGCTGACCTCTAAGCAGTGAGATTTCAACCACTTCAGGATCTGTGAGTAGAGCCTTCTAGGCAAAAGACCAATGTAGAACCCTATGAGGGAATAGGGAGAACTTTGGAAAACAGAAAGAAAAGCAGGATGGCTGAAGCAGAGCAAGTGATGGGGAAGGTATAGATGAGGCTTTAGGGTTAGGTAAGAGCTCATCATTTGTGGGCTATGAAAGAGAATTTGGATTTTATTCTAGGTGTGATGATAACTTTTTAGTGTGTTCTGAACAATAGAATGACATGATCCTTTTTTTATAAGATCATTCTGACTTTAGAGCGTCCTTGAAAAACTAAGTATATTCCATGAACATTCAGGCATTACTTACTGCACTGAAGGGGAGATAGTTGGAGAGCACTACAGTGTAGCTGGGAGAACATAAGCTTTGTAGTCTGATATATCTACGTTCAAAATCCATTTCTGTTTCTTTCTAACTGGAAGTTATCTTCTGAATTTTTGGTTTCTTTTTTATTTGTAAAACAGAATAATAAAACTTAGTTTGCAGGGCTATTTTTAGGATTGGTGACTCATGTTCAGTGGCTGACATGGTGTTCGTGCTCTGTATTTTGTGATGGTGATGAATGTGGAGTACAGGAACATAATATAAATTATACTGACTTTTCTCTGATCTCATTTGTTGTTGGTGCTATAAAGGCCTACAGATAAACTCTGACCCTTCTTAAAGAGACAAATAATTGTTTTATTGGCCTTTTAGTTTCAAAGGAAGTTAGACATGAAGGCCTGCTGAGACTGCGTGACTGGAATATTTCTTTCGTATTATTTCTCCCTCTTTTTTCCCCATTGTCTTGAAATTGTGTACCTCAGACCTACTGTTTTTGTTGTCTCCAGATCACACAGAGCAACTTTTGATGGAAACTTGGGCTCACCAGCATACATTTTTGCAGTGTGTGCATTTGCACTCAACACTTCTCTTGTTGGCTTTAGCAATGATTCAAGGAAAAGACACCAGAGAAGACCAAGGTCATCTAACTTGTTTAGCAGGCTTTTTAGGACTAGGGGACTCAGATAGAGCTCAGCAGTGGCATATCTTAGAAGATGTTATGTTTGGAAATTCTTTTCTTCTGAGGTGGCAGTGAGATGCAAGAGTTGTTATACCAGGGCTACTTGCTTTGAGGGCATGCATCAAGGACAAGGAACCCCAGCAATCTCCTCCAATGTTGCATTTTTAGGATTTTGTTTAAAGTGAAAAAAATAGGAGGAAGAGGAGGACATTGGGAGATAAAGACTCAGGTACAGAAGCAGGAAGGTTGCCTCTGTTTTTTTCAGTGAGTGATTCTCTTTGTACAATGCTATTCACATTTTCCCACAATATAATGGTTCACAAAAATTGTAAGGTCCAGGTGATCCTCTCAACTTCCCATATATTAGAGACAGCTTTGGGTATCACCATCAAACAAGTATCTGAAGAAATCTCAGTGAATGTTATTATTATTGTTGCTTATTTATGAATCTCATTTCACAAACTTGGGAATGCAGTAAATATTACCATCTTTACTTTCACTGATGTATCCTAATTTCTGTCTCCGAGTCCTATTTTGCTTACCTAGTAGAAAACTTAAGCTTAAGTCTTTCTGGCATTCTCACCCTCAAGAGTGAGTCACAATTCCTTGGGCTTACTGCAAATTATGAATATAGGACAACCTTGTCTTGAGTCATTGGGCCTACAGGCTGACTTGACCATAAGAAGTCTGTTGTTCCTATCCTCATAGCTTCCTTAGGTTTACTCTAACAGCATTTGTTGCCTCCTTGTAATCCTTGGGGCCCAGGAATCTTAAGCAAGTCTTCGTTTGAGCCTCTCTGCCTGGAAGCCATCTCCTTCGTGGTGTCTTGCTACCTTCTCAATATACTCTGGGGAAGCAGAGCCCAGGCCCTTTGTACCCTTAGGCCCCAAACCTAGAAGGTGGAGAGTAGGAGGGAGTTGGTAGCTGGAGTTGGGCCTTCATTCTCTATGTGTCCCTTTTTTCTACTGTCCTAAGAGCTTTCTGACTTTCCCTATTTCACCCCTGGGAGAAAAGTGAGCTCAGGGCCTGCCTCTTGCTTCAGTGGAAGAGAAGGGAATAGGAAAAATGCAGAGAGAGAAATGCATAGGTTGCTATCTCAAAACTATATACACAAAACTGGAAAAAAAAAAGACTTCTAAGGCTGCCCTTAAAGAGTGCAATCTTTTCTAAGATGAGATGGAGATTGCAGATGAATATGCTGAAACCAAAAGAACAGTTTTCTTGTCGTGTCAGAACCATGCTGGCTTCCTAGGGAAAACATACTCTGATTCAGCCAGAGAAACAATTGTGTCTTAGGCAGATAGTTACAAAGCTGGCACCATGGAGTTGCTTTGAATAAGCCAATGCAATTATGTGGTCATTTAAAAACTTCTCTATTTTATAATTGAATGCACTAAGATAGAAGTGGTACCTAGAAGAGCAGAGCTCTCAAAGGTACCATGGGCTTTTTACCACTTCTCTCCTGAGCCTCTCTTATTTTTACAGTATTCGATTCTTCTCTTTTTGATGTTTCAGGGCTGGAGGAAACTTCTACTCATGTTATCAGATACTGTATGCCTTATTTTACATATGTACTTGGACTCAGCATCCAAAGGGTACCATTGTGGCTTGTTGGGCTGAACATGGATCCTTGACTTGGGAAGCATAGGTACACATTCTTTGCTACACTTAATTCATTTGGTGGTCTTTAA
The DNA here is from genome assembly GCF_009828535.3 of Hylobates moloch. Classification (NCBI taxonomy): domain Eukaryota; kingdom Metazoa; phylum Chordata; class Mammalia; order Primates; family Hylobatidae; genus Hylobates; species Hylobates moloch. Next base: position 35,151,158 of record NW_026652293.1, on the reverse strand, counting down.
CAGGTTGCTTATGCTATCTAAGGCTATTTCCTTATTTTAAAGAGAGAAGTGAAAAATATCTAATTCACAATTTTGTTCTGAGAGTCAAATGAAACAATGTGATGAGTGGTTGTTTGTAAAATACTGTTTTATACAATTATTTCCTCTTTTCCAAAAATGTTTATTACATATGTGCCATGTACCAAATACTTTGTTTGGTCTAGGCTTTAGAGCCGTATAGATAAATAAAATGCAGTCACTTCTGTCAAGCAATATAATCTGGTGAGGGAGATAAAACAGAAAGATACAGTGTGAAGTCATATCTGTAGGGATAGAACTGTGTCATATCATGCATAATTACATAGTCTGTACAAAAGGATAATACTAGAATTGGCTTCCTGAAGAAGTTCATTCGTGAATTGAGTCTTATAGGATGAAGAATTTGGTGGTATGAGGTAGATGAATGAGAAAGACATGCCAAGGTATCAATAACAGAATGAACAGACAGTGAAGCAGCGAACACCCATGTGTTGGTGTGTATTGGTGGAAGCAGAGGGTGGACACACATATCAATATAGCTGGCACTTACAATTGGAAGCAATATGTAGCTTGAGATAAATATGGGCAGGTAGTTAAAGAACAAAGATCACTTTGATGAAGAACTCAGATGTAATTTTTTAGGTGATGAGAAATCACTGAAGAGTTTTATACCATCATATTTTTACTTTTTATAGATAACCCCAATGAAGGGATTCGCAGTGTCAGCAGTTAATTTGAGATATCAGGACCAGAATCAGAGAGACAAGTCAGTCTCGCCATCTGGGGAAGCAATGACGAAGATCTGAATTAGCACACTGGCAATAAGAATAGAGTGTAAAGAATAGGGCAATGCTTGGAGATTGACTTGGCTCTTGGAGATATTGATTGAAATATGGAAATCAAGGATGATTGATGCCAATGACTGGGAAAACATATAGAGATAGAAACAAGTTTAGGTGTGGATAAATTTAATTTGGGGTGCTCAATTTGAGGGCTATGTGAGGCATTCAGTTTGAGATACACATTCAGATGCTGGAATTATGAACATGAAGCTCAGAGAAGGGATCTGGGCCAATAATATAGATGTATTCATATACTTAACAAGTACAGCTTGAGTGACTGCAACCATAGAAGTCTCGTGGTCATTTGTTGCTCCCCAATACTCTCATTTTGATAATTAAAATATCTGATTTCATATAGTAGTTAAATTTCAAGTTTGCATTTTAAGCTAAAGAATCTGCCCTCCCAAACTTTGGGCATGAAAAAGATGGAATGAGGGAGGAAAAATTGGGCCATGAAAGGTCTCTCTTGACTAATACCAATGTAATCTGGTATTGAGTTGCTCTGGTTGTTTCAGATGTTTCAAGGTGATTCTTTCTCTTGTGGGTACTTTCATGGGCTCATTGAAGAATTGCCTACTGAGCAATGCTAATTATAGCTCCCTTGATGTCAGCAGTGTGTATCCTTAGGCTGGCTACTTACAGCCCCTTCCCATCCCTCCCACTCACCATGCAGTTCTACTTTTTAACGGTCCACTAGTACCACCCAATTCTAAGATATCCTTTCTACTTTAAGTTCTGCTCAGGCACTATAGCATTTATCCTGAAACATGGACTAGTTGATATTTGTTCTCCCAGGGCTTCAACCAAAACCAAAGTAGAATGAATCTCATTTTTATCTTCTATTTCAGAGATGTGTGAATTGCTCAATTAGAAGTGGCAATTGAAATGATGAGATCCTTTTTCTTCCCACCTTCACCCTTCCAGTAAGAATGCTCACAAAGGGGCAGGGCACAGTGGCTCATGCCTGTAATCCCAGTACTTTGTACTTTGGGAGACCGAGGCGGGCAGATCTCCTGAGGTCAGGAGTTTGAGATCAGCCTGGCCAACATGATGAAACCCCATCTCTACTAAAAATACAAAAATTAGCTGGGCGTGGTGGCAAGTGCCTGTAATCCCAGCTACTCGGTAGGCTGGGCTTGAACCCAGGAGGCAGAGATTGCAGTGAGCCAAGATTGCACAACTGCAATCCAGTCTGGATGACAGAGCAAGACTCCATCTCAAAAAAAAAAAGAATGCTCAAAAAGGAAGATAACTGGAATGCAAAATGCAAACAGATTGCTGGGAGACAAACCATCATTCAGAAAGTGAGCAAAGGCAGGGAAGGACAGAGACAGAGAAGCAATGGTTGAGATAGAAGGAGAACCTGGAGAGTAAGGAGTCAAATAAATTACAGAGTAAAGAGGTCTAAGAAGGAGGACATAGTCAACATATGGGATGTTGTGAAGAGATGCAATTTGATGAGGACTAGGATAGGAAAATGTTAGATTTTGGTATGAAATCAATTGTTATCCTTGCAAGGAAATCCAGTTAGAGAAAGGGAAATGACAAGGGTTTTTGAGAAGTGTGGATGAAAGAGGAGAAATATTAGATATTAGATAGAGGAGATGTGGGGTCAATATAGAGTTTTTAGAATTGGAGAAACCAGCAATGTTCACAGGCTGAGGGAAAACAGGCATAGTGAGGGCTTATTTGAATGAAGAGTCAGGAAGGAAGGAGGATAATTGATGGTAGATGGTTAAAGCTGATTATTTCTCTTTTGGGCACTTTCAATGTCTCATGGGGTGTAGGAAGGAAGGAGATCAAGAGCATAGTGAAGAGGTTAGGACTGATTAGAAGGAGGGATAGCTCATCCGCTGAAAAAGGAGAAGTGTGACATAAGCATGCATTTTGATTTGTTTGTTCATAGTGAATGAGTTGAATGAGATCATGTCTGATGGCTTTAATTTTCTCACTGAAATAGGGGATAAGGCTCTGCGCTAAGTGTGGTGAACCAGGATCTGAGTCACTTCTAATCCACTCATTTAGAAATTATAAAGACTGAACTGAATGGAGTGGTATTATTATACCTAACATACAGATGTGGAATCTGTGATTCAGAACACTTAAGTGACTTGCTTGAGGCTACCCTAGTGGCTAATGTTAGAGTCTGGACAGCATGAGGAGTCCCCAGATCATCAGGTTATTGGCACTTGAGAGTCTCAAGAGATTCTTATGTTCCATCTTTATCAGCCCATCAAAGAATAAGAGGTAAAAATAGAAAATTGCACAAAGAATTGTACATTTATATATTCTTTGTCACCTTTCCCCTCTCCTTTTTATAATCAAACTTTAACATTTACTGAATATCTAATATCTTCTTGTCACTGTGATAAACACTATTCTGGGAAATCAAATATGTAGCTGATTTATAGTGAGGACTTATGTATCAGGAACTATTCTAAGTATTTTATACTTATAAATGAATATAATTCTTTTATGAATGTAATGAGGCTGGAGAACTCTTGTCTCCATATTATAGAGAAGGAAACCGAAGTCCAGTGATGTTAGCTGACTTAAACACAGATATTAAATGACAAAGCTAGGCTTGTCTAGCTCCAGTGCCCACAGTTTAAATCATTACAATATACATAGTTTCTACTCTCAAGGAACTTACCTTCTTTTGGGAAAGCAAAAGGAAAACATGGTTGGTTTTAACAAATAAAGCGATCGAAAGCCAGATGATATAACACTACAGAAAAAGTAATGGCCTGGCGCCATGGGTCACGCCTGTAATCCCAACACTTTGGGAGGCCAAGGTGGGTGGATCACCTGAGATCAGGAGTTCGAGACCAGCCTGGCCAACATGGTGAAATCCCGTCTCTACTAGAAATACAAAAATTAGCTGGGCATGGCGGTGGGCACCTGTAATACCAGCTACTTGGGAGGCTGAGGCAGGAGAATGGCTTGAACCCTGGAGGCGGAGTTTGCAGTGAGCCGAGATCATGCCACTATACTCCAGCCTGGGCAACCAAGCAAGGTCGAGCAAGACTCCATATCTACAGATTCAAAAAAAAAAGTAATGTTATGGGCCATCATGAATTGCAAAATGACTAGGCATTTAGAGATATAGGAAAGAGATGTCAGATGGACTAGGTTGTCTGGCAGATAGGATTAATACATTTGATTAATACAACGCTAATGACTAACAAGTGTTTGTTGAATTTAGTTGATCAAAGAGAAATAGTCCAGCCAGCCTTATCATTTATGCGCACATATATAAAACTTTAGACCTTTATATTAAACCCAAATCACCAAGCTGGACTTTGCCTTCTTTCAAGTGTTTCCCCTTAGAACTTTTATTGCCAGCAAACCTAAGCTAGAACCTTTCCAGCCACTGGGATAGGTTCTACTAACACTGAACTCCAAAAAAACCTCTCCAAGTGGGAGATGGCCTTGATCTTTTTCCTTTTGGCTAAGGAAGCTCTTTGACCACCATAAAAATTTGTTGGTTTTCCCCCTACTTTATCAACATACCAAAGGTATACTGAGAAAGGCAGCTTATATTGGGACCCAAAAGGTCTAATTACAACCTCTGTATTTGTTTTCTATTGTTGATGTTACAAATTACCACAAATTAAGTGGCTTAGAAAGCCAACCACTTATTTATTTATTTATTTATTTATTTTAAGATGGAGTCTTGCTCTGTCACCCAGGCTAGAGTGCAGTGGCATGATCTTGGCTCACTGCAACCTCCGCCTCCCAGGTTCAAGGAATTCTCCTGCCTCAGCCTCTCAAGTAGCTGGGACTACAGGCGCCTGCCACCACACCCGGCTAATTTTTTATTTTTAGTGGAGACGGGGTTTCACCATCTTGGCCAGGCTAGTCTCGAACTCCTGACCTTGTGATCCACCTGCCTCGTCCTCCCAAAGTGCTGGGATTACAGGCATGAGCCACCGCGCCCGGCCATACCAACCACTTATTGTCTCATGGTTCTGTTCATCAGAAGTCCAGGTACAGCATGGTTCAACTGCTTGAAATCTCCAAGCCAAAATCAATGTGTCAGCATGTCTACCTTCCTTTCTGGAGGTTCTAAGGATGCAGTTGCTTTAAGTTCATGAAGATTCTTGGCACAATTCAGTTCCTTGTGCCTGTAGGGCTGAGGTCCCTGTTTTCTTGCCGAAAACCAACCAGTAAACTCTCTCAGCTCCTTAATACTGGCCGGTTTCCTCATCCTGTTGTTCCCTCCATCTTCAAGCCAGCAAAGGCACGCCCTTCTAATGCTTCAGATCTCCTGGGCTTTCCACATCTCTCTGCCTCCAGTAGGAGAATGTTCTCTACTTTAAGAGCTCATGGGATTAGATTGGCCCATCAGGATATTCCAATATCATCTTCCTATCATAAGGTCTGTAACCTTAATGGTATCTGCCATTTTATCATTTAATGTAACATATCTATGAATTCTAAGGGATTAGGGGATCAGCATCTTCTGAGATCCTTTTGCCTACTCTGCCATCCCCCTAGAAACAAGGGAGCATTACTCAGAATAGCCACTTAAGTAATTCCCCCTCACCCCTCAAAAAAAAAAAAAAAAAAAAAACCAATGGGCCAAACATACAAAAACCACATCTGCACCAGAGCCAGGTATCCGCTGACTCTCCAGCTCTAGTCAGAGAAGAGGTGAATATGTTTTGAAAGGAAATGTTTTTCATCAGGCATCCCATTGTATGTATGTTGAACATTAGACTATTCTTGACCTATGTGAGGCACTTAGTAAATAGTAGCTGCTGTGATGGTGATAAGGGCAGTGATCTCACTGGATTTAACTTAAGACAGAATGCTTTCTCACTCATAGGTGGGAATTGAACAATGAGAACTCATGGACACAGGAAGGGGAACATCACACTCCGGGGACTGTTGTGGGGTTGGGGGAGAGGGGAGGGACAGCATTAGGAGATATACCTAATGCTAAATGACGAGTTAATGGGTGCAGCAAATCAACACGGAAGATGGATACATATGTAACAAACCTGCACATTGTGCACATGTACCCTAAAACCTAAAGTATAATAATAATAATAATAATAAAAGACAGAATGCTAGCTCCTGAAGCAGATTCAAAGCGATCAAACTTAGCTTTTGCCTTAGGGAAAATGACAGGTACACAAACAAACACAGGATGGGGCAGTAAACGCCTTGAAAAGAGGGACCTTTTTTTTCCTTTTGATGGCTGTTCTTGATGCTTGTTTTAAACTGTTATCACCCAATTAAAAATCAGGCAAAGGGCGGAGAGCAGGGTTTGTTAACACGGGATTTATCCCAACTGCCACTCACTTCCTGTGTAGTGCCAATGTTGCAAATCCAGAAAGGCCAGCCACTCGAAACCGCCTCAGAAAGGGCCAGGAACCAGGAAAGGTCAGCGAAGCCTCTTGGATTTAAAATAAAGAACCAGGAAACAAAGGGCTCAACGCAACTTTTACAACTACAAATTAAATGCAAAGAATGACACATCATTACATAAGCAGCATAAAATATAATTTAAATGTCAAAAGAACTGAAGATTCTTGAATCATGTAAGAAAAACTTGCAGAATGTGTTAAATGTCTCAATTTGTACTATACCAAAAAAAAGTAAAAA